>NC_087200.1:209899379-209909379 GCF_015104395.2 Macrobrachium nipponense
ATGGCCTCTGGCCTCGTTACCAAGAATTCCCTCGTCGTAGAGTTGAAATGTCATTCTAAATAATGAATTACAATCCAGGAATGAAAAATGTCACCTGATTCATAGGCAAAACGTATAGCTTTCAAAGCTAATCTCAATAATTCTCTCATGTTCTAAGAAAAAAAATTTATTCTTTCTTTTTAAAAGTATGTTAATTTAACTCTAAGATCCTTTCGAAGATGCATTGCATTACTACCCTAAAGGAATTCGCATTGTATTTTAATCACTCACATTTTTACCCTTTATTTATTCAATTGTTGATTTATTTTTACTCATCTGATAAGTGACCTCTTCTTTCTATATTTCCTGTGGCCTTTTGTTGCTGCTCTCAAATGAACACTATATTGTTTGGAAGCTTGAATTTCTAAGTCAATGGCACCTGTGAGCTTCTTTCAAAGGAACAGGGCTCATTATCAGAATAATAATAATAATAATAATAATAATAATAATAATAATAATAATAATAATAATAATAATAATAATAATAATAATAATAATAATAAATGTGGTGCCGTGGAGGAGTGGGTTAGGTCGTCAATAGACTTAAGTCAGTTAAGCAACATTGGGGCTGGTCAGTCGTTCGATGGGTGACCGCTCTCCCCCCCCCCCCCCCTCGGCGTTGATTCCTCCGGTAAAGGATTTTTACCATAATTCCTCAGTCTACTCAGCTGTAAATGAGTACCTATCCCTGATGGGGTAGGGTCCAGCTATGGGTTAAATAGCAAAACTCAGCAATTATGGAAATAAATGAAGGAATAAACGACAACGACGTAAATGGAACCTCTGGCAACAGAGGAGCTTCGTCCGGCAACCAGGTATTCAACCCAATTGAAGGGGAAGACGGTCAGGTACTTGGAGGTCATCATCCAGCAACTGATCACCACAACGATAGTAATCAACAACCTTAGATTGGAGCTACAGAGGCAAAAAGGAAGAAATGGACAAGAGAAGAAAATAAGGAAATATGGAGATGCTACATCAGAAGCAACCCGACGAAGAGAGGATATAGAAGAAGATTGGTCAACATGGAATGAGAGGAATAACACCCCCCAAACAGAGGCAGAAGCTGGCAGACCAAGTAAGGAACATAAAGAAAAAGAACTGGCTCTCCCCAACAGAAAGAGAAGAACTGGAAAGGGAAATGGTCACACGACAACGAATTACACGAAGACGACTGAGAGACGATGCCACAGAAAACGGGGGGAACAGGGAGGATGAGGTATCAAACAATGACACACGAAGAAACACCGACGAAGTAACAGAGAGGACGGAATGGGTAGAAAAGATTAGACAATGGATGGAGCCAGATACAGAGAGAATAAAGATCCCCTCCATGAAAGCCTGCAACACCAAGAAATTAAGGGAGAAAACAAGTGAGGTCAATGAAATAATGGGTATAATACACACCACCAGTATCACAGAAACAAATAACTTGACATATGCAAGAGCAAGATTAGTAACAGAACTGATGGGGATTCGAACACCAACACCACCAGCACAACCAACCCAACAGAAACCAAAACAGCAACCTCCTTTGAAAAGGCGCATGGAAAAGCAAATCATGGTGATGAGATCTGACTTGAGTAAACTGAAAGAGATGGCAGAAAAAAGGCTTAGAAGCAAGAAAAGAAGGGAGGAACTCAACGAGAAATACAAAGTAAAAGAGAGGGGACTAAACAACACAATAGAAGATGTAAAACAGAGGCTTAAGGCCAAAGCCCATAAGATCCAACGGTACATGAACAGGAATAAGGGATACCAAAAAGAACAAAAACTATTCGGAACCAACAGAAAAGACTATACAGCCAACTAAGAGGGGAAGACAACCACCCAGAAATTCCTGAAGCCGAACCAAGTAAGAGACTCTGGGAAAACATATGGAGCAATCCGGTATCACACAACAAACATGCAACATGGCTCCAGGAAGTCAAGGAAGAGGAAACAGGGAGAATAAAACAAAGATTCACAGAGATCACGACAGACACAGTCAGACACCAACTAAAGAAAATGCCAAACTGGAAGGCCCCAGGTCCCGATGAAGTCCATGGATACTGGCTCAAAAACTTCAAGGCCCTACACCCACGAATAGCAGAACAACTCCAGCATTGTATCTCAAATCACCAAGCACCCAAATGGATGACCACAGGAAGAACATCCTTAGTACAAAAAGACAAGAATAAGGGAAATATAGCCAGTAACTACAGGCCTATCACTGCCTACCATAATTGTGGAAGTTACTAACAGGTATCAGCAGTGAAAGGCTATACAAACTAACCTAGAGGAGACAAACACCATCCCCCACCACAGAAAGGCTGCAGAAGGAAGTGTGGGGCACAAAAAAACCAGCTCCTGATAGACAAAATGGTAATGAAGAACAGTAGGAGAAGGAAAACCAACCTAACCTAACCAAGAAGAAAGTATCACTCATTGATGTCGCTATACCATGGGACACCAGAGTTGAAGAGAAAGAGAGGGAAAAAATGGATAAGTATCAAGATCTGAAAATAGAAATAAGAAGGATATGGAATATGCCAGTGGAAATCGTACCCATAATCATAGGAGCACTAGGCATGATCCCAAGATCACTGAAAAGGAATCTAGAAAAACTAGAGGCTGAAGTAGCTCCAGGACTCATGCAGAAGAGTGTGATCCTAGAAACGGAGCACAGATTAAGAAAAGTGATGGACTCCTAAGGAGGCAGGATGCAACCCTGAACCCCACACTATAAATACCACCCAGTCGAATTGGAGGACTGTGATAGAGCAAAAAATAAAAATAAAATAATAATAATAATAATAATAATAATAATAATAATAATAATAATAATAATAATAATAATAATAATAATAATAATAATAATAACAGTCTACCCCCTTTATTGATAAATCCATTCGGAATACTGCTGACAAAAAAAAAAAAAAAAAAAAAAAAAAAAAAAAAAAAAAAAAAAAAAACAAAAAAAAAAAAAAAAAAGACCAAGGAAATCCATCGCTGCTAAGAAAGCGAATTCCGTAACAGGTGGAACAAGCAGTTTAGCTCATTAGCTTTGACCTTGTCAGTGCAAGGAATTGACTTCGTGAAGTCAACTATAAAATAAACAAATTATAGTTCTTTTAGTTACTCTAATTTTACTCTGTAGGTAATTATTTTCTGAATATAATCAATATAATTGTTATTGTTTTGGTTAATTCTACATTAAGATAGCTCTCAAGGGTCTATTTTGTTATATTTTACGTCGTTCATTTTCAGTCAGTTATATATTTAGTAGTGTAATATTTAGCAGAGAGAGATTAGCAGATCAGTAGATAGTGAAGGAAAAAAACTCCCACATTTATCAGAGGAATGTGAGAATTCACCGCCTCTAGAAATAACTGGTCAGTTTAGAACAAAGATGGGTAATGAAATGCCTTCACCGAGCTGGAAATTGAACTTCCAAATTAACGTCGCTTAATGCCCCAAGGATCTGTCTGCAGCTAATTATTCATCAGACCTCGAAAAAACCAAGATAGGTAAATCGATATTCTCTGCTTCTCGGAAAGGTCCTTAATAGATGCGGAAAGGGGCAACTGATACGAACTCCTCTCCAGTTCTTTACGTTGGAAAAGGGTCAGAGTTTCAGAAACTTTTCAGCCTAGATTTTCCTCATTAAGATCTGTCTTGCTATTCAAGGTACAGCACTGAATGAAGGATAATTCAGTATTGCTCTCGATTTTAATATTTTTTATTCTATGAAGAGAGCTATATCAACTTATGAAGATTATTCAAGAGCTGTATATGAACAGGCAAATTTTAATGTCTTGGACACATTACCATAAAAGATAAAACTGAAGTAGTAGACTTTCAGAAAAATGCGGACCCGACGGAAGGGCAGAAAATATGAGTCCTCTCTCTCTCTCTCTCTCTCTCTCTCTCTCTCTCTCTCTCTCTCTCTCTCTCTCTCTCTGTCTCTGTCTCTGTCTCTCTCTCTCTCTGTCTATCTGTCTGTCTCTCTCTCTACTTATACAAACATTAGTTAGAACGATAGATGTTTTCCCGTGTATATGTATGTTTTGTTTGTGTGTGTGGGTGGGAGGGGGTGGGAGTGTTGGTGGTGTGTGTGTTTATGTATTCAGTAAGAAGATTGCACGAGTAGTTAAATAATGGGTTAAGTTCAAAAGCCAATTTGCTGATGACCTTCCGGATGAGTATTTTGGCAAATAAGATCTAGCAGTGATTTATTCCATTTTTTTTCCCCCCAATAATATGAGAACCCAATAAACCTAAAAAGACCGAACTTTTAAGCTGAAGGAGAGCTAAGGAGTGAAAGATAGTCTTGAATGAGTGAGAGAAGGAATACTATAGAACAAAACAGTATGTAAGGCCTTTTCACTTCAAGATCACAGTATAATTCGTCACCACAGAAGAGAGCAGGATGCTAAGAAATGGTTTTTATTGGATGAGGTCTAGAAATATCTTTAAGTACGTGATAAAATCGAAATTTTTCTTGCGACAAAAAATTTGTTATTTTAAAGATCAATGAAACATCTATTTGAAGCAGATCTAAATGTAGCGGCAGAAGAGAAAACTAGAAACGACTCATGAATGACTGAGAAGAAGGAATAGCATCATAATTAATAGGGTACCTGAGATATGGATTCTGCTTACCAAATCATCATTTGCATTATCTTTGATTTTCATTGGTCTTTGATGCCTAACAAACAAGACTATGAATCACTTAGGGAAAATCAGGGTGTAATTTTCCAGAGGGGTCTTTCGACCTTCTTCTTGCCGTTGTACTAATCATGTGTGCTATTATCAGACATTTAGCCGAATGTTAGTTGAATTACAATGTAATTTTATTTGCAGATTTTCACTACAACAAAACAGGTTATCTCTCTCTCTCTCTCTCTCTCTCTCTCTCTCTCTCTCTCTCTCTCTCTGGGAAGTAGGACGACAAATCAGAAATTAAATCAAAGTATAATTACTTTGAAAATTATGTTGCAAAACTGTAAGTTAAGCAGTGTTCTTCATATTTGTTTCTCAAATGATGACGAGAGAGAGAGAGAGAGAGAGAGAGAGAGAGAGAGAGAGAGAGAGAGAGTAGATATACTTGATTAAGCTTATTGTTTCTGTTTCCAAATTAACGTTCTGATGTGACTTTTTTACACTGGATAAAATATCAGTTTAATTAATTTTGCCAAGAAATTAGATCAATAATTATTATATCATCCGGTTTGCTGTATCTAATATCTCACTTTCAAAACCTTTGAATTTAAGATTTGGTAACGTACGACAGCAAATCTGTATAAATTCATGGAAAGCTGACATCAAACAGACCGGACCAATCACCAATTGCCCAATCAGATCATTCGAATCTCTTATATTTCCGCTGACCCTTGCATTAATCGGTCCATATCATTCGTGAAATAAAATACATAATAATATATATCAACTGGATTTTGCTGGAACTTATCATCTCTCTCTCTCTCTCTCTCTCTCTCTCTCTCTGATGAGTATGTGACCACCGCTATAAACTCTAAGAAAGGTTTGTTGTCATCCAATTAATGACAGTTAAGTGGTTGAGAGATTCGTTGAATGGACAATATAATGAAATATATCTTTTATGAATTTTATATATTTATTTCGTTTCTAGGGCTAAGGAAAACGTGTATAGATTGTCATAGCTATTGCTATGGAAACGTATTTTGGTCCTGGATGTTTTGGGACATTTGTCGAATCCTGGATCCCACGGAAAAGTGGATTTCATTCAGCGAGGAATGGAAATCTAGATATGCAAAATAATTAATACAAATACATTCTTTAAAAGGTTAGGAAAGAGAAGGCTTTTTATTGCTAGATGCTGAAGTGAAAAAAAATACTTTAATGGAATATTTTTTTTTATTATTTTACCTGCCCTTGTTATGTCTGTGTCCAAAGATCAATGACATTCCCTAGAAAGGAAAAAATTATCTAAAAGTAATGAAATTTGCTGTTTCCTTGTTAGCTCAGTGGAGATGACTCCCTGATAGTGATCATCAAAAAAGCATTAAGTCTAAAAAAATTTAGATATTAAAAAATTCTAACAGTACCCAACCGAAAGGTAATGTTTCAGTTTTATACAGAAAGAGAGGTACTTCATTTTTATGTACTATATCATATTTTTTTCATGGACTAGTTTATCAAACACCTTTCAAACTTCAACAGTTCCAGCTCTCCCTTCCCAGAGATATTATTCACTGAAAAAACACATCACCCAATAACTCTAGATATATGTTGTGTTGTCAATTGTGAAGAAAAGAGTATATTTGTTTTAATTATTTTTGTCCCCTAAAGAAAAGCAACGTTTTGTTTAGCTAATTGGCTACCTCCTCTTTTATATTATAAAATGACTTTGTTTCCTGAAAGAAATGCAAAGAACGTTGAAATATTTTTATAAAGATGTTATTCCATCAATATTTTTATTAAAACAAAAAAAATTGTTTAGAAAAATACCTGCATAAATTCTGCAATACTCACACATACACACACACAGATACGCACACCCACAATCACACACAAACACACTCACTATACAATATATATATATATATATATATATATATATATATATATATATATATATATATATATATTATATATATATATATAGTATATATATATATATATATAATATATATATATATATATATATATATATATATATATATATATTATATATATTTATATGTATGTATGTATCCAAATTTCAGTCAATAAGGCAATTTAGCTCATGACGTTAGAAGTGCGAATTATACAGTTGACTATTTGTTAGAATGATAATCAATCCCCCAGAATTAACCGGAGGTTAAACTAAATAATTTATAATGAAATAAGCAACTACAAAAACTTCAGATGATGAAGACTATGTACCACAATTACAATCACTTCACAGATCTATCGAAAGATTGAACGATGTAATATATAATGAAATAAGTAATCAAATAATAAACAAAACGCCATACCATTATACAAACTGCAGTTCACAAGTTTCTGGAGCACCAATCACGCGTCTTGAAATATGGAAGCTGAACTGAGACACTAATTAATTTTGGCTAAAGCAGCAGACATCTGACATTTTTGGGCACAACGGACTGTCTAGAAGAGGATTCTTCATTTACACTTGACATTTCATCCTGACACGAGAAGATCTATCAGGGAATATAAAGCCTATTATTATCCCTAAAACTATAAGAATGTTACTCTAGTAATGGGCCTTATATTATGACTACTCAGTGTGTTAATATCCCGCGAAATTTTTACGCGATATTTTTGCTATAAAATATTTCAAAAAATTGGAATTTTATCATTTTTGAAGAAACATAGAAAAATAAAATATATGTTTATTATTCTTATTTTTTAAATATTGTTAGTTTTGAGTACTTTCAAGTAATATTTCCAAAGTAAAAAAACCGGCAAAGAATATCTAAAATATAACTTTTTCAATTTATCAAAAACTTGTAAATTTCACTTTTTCAGATTTTTTTGTGTATAATATAAAGAAAAATATAAATTAAACAATCTTGTAACAAATAATCTACCTTATAGTTATTGCTAAGAATATCTTGCAAAATTTATGCAAAAATATTACTTTTCAACATTCACGTGACTGCTTTTATTTCATTTTTTTTAACAGAATAAAAACAATCTGTTCGTTACGTAAAAATGTCCATTTCAAACAAGGCAAATAAAGGGGGAACTGTCGTGATCATGTCCTGCTACGGTTTGTAATTATGAAAAGCAATCAACGAAATTGGGTCTCTCTGAATGCAAGCTCAGGACTGAGCATCAGAAATGTTGCAGCGTTTTACGAATATAATTAAAGTGAGAGAGAGAGAGAGAGAGAGGAGAGAGAGAGAGAGAGAGTGAGAGAGATGACGAGAGAGAGAGAGTTTTGTTTCTAAAAAAACATTCTGATTGCATATAGTGATGCGGGAAGTCATGGTATTTTTTTATATGATAACAAAAATGAGAGAAAAATATGTCAACAAATTAGTAATGCCAGTCCATTGTTTTTGGTAACAGTTGAAGTAATTCTTAAGCTATTAATACATCTTGTTGTCAGTATTTTGTACAATAAGTTAAAATTTAAAATTCACAAAATCTAGTGAATTAGTCTGCTATATTTCAATTTACTCCATTTCGAAAGTTAAAACAGATAACATAGACTCATTATGTTAACAAAATTAAAATTATTTGTTTATTTGCAGTGAACTGACCTGAGAGAGAGAGAGAGAGAGAGAGAGAGAGAGAGAGAGAGAGAGAGAGAGAGGAGAGAGAGAGAATATTTAAGTTATATATAATGATGCTTGAAATTAAGCATTTAGTAGTTACCATATTAAATAAGAGACAATCAATTTGGAAAGCTATAAAATTGTTAACGTTGAACAACAGAAAATTTGATTGATGTTGAATTGAATTTGAATAGGTCACTTTTTGATGAAGCAGGGAGAGAGAGAGAGAGAGAGAGAGAGAGAGAGAGAGAGAGAGAGAGAGAGAGAGAGAGAGAGAGAGAGAGAAGAGAGAGAGAGAGAGAGAGAGAGAGCGATTATTAAAATATTGTGCTTCAGACTTTTCATAATCGATACAATATACTTCTGGTCTTGTTTAAATTTACTAAAAACTGTCCAGATTATTTGGCACAAAATAAAAAGAATACCAATTAGTGAAGCAATTCCTTGTTCTATCAGGGATAGCACAATGTACCTAGGTACATTAATAATAATAATAATAATAATAATAATAATAATAATAAATAATAATAATAATAATAATAATAATAATAATAATAAAATAATAATAATAATAATAATAATAATTAAATAATAGTACAAAAAGACAAGAGTAAGGGAAATATAGCCAGTAAACTACAGCTATCACCTGCCTACCAATAATGTGGAAGTTACTAACAGGTATCATCAAGTGAAAGGCTATATAACTACCTAGAGGAGACAAACACCATCCCCCACCAACAGAAAGGCTGCAGAAGGAAGTGTAGGGGCACAAAAGACCAGCTCCTGATAGACAAAATGGCAATGAAGAACAGTATGAGAAGGGAAACCAACCTAAGCATGGCATGGATAGGACTATAAGAAAGCCTTCGACATGATACCACACACATGGCTAATAGAATGCCTGAAAAGATATGGGCAGAGGAAAACCCCCATCAGCTTCCTCAAAAATCAATGCGCAACTGGAATACATACTTTACAAGCTCTGGAATAAGACTAGCAGAGGTTAATATCAGGAGAGGGATCTTCCAGGGCGACTCACTGTCCCCACTACTCTTCGTAGTAGCCATGATTCCCATGACAAAGTACTACAGAAGATGGATGCCGGCTACCAACTCAAGAAAAGAAGGTCCAACAGAATCAACCATCTGATGTTCATGGACGACATCAAGCTGTATGGTAAGAGCATCAAGGAAATAGATACCCTAATCCAGACTGTAAGGATTGTATCTGGGGACATCAGGATGGAGTTTGGAATAGAAAAAGTGCGCCATTAGTCAACATAGAAAAAGGCAAAGTAAAGTAACGAGAACTGAAGGGATAAAGCTACCAGATGGGAGCAACATCAAACACATAGATTGAGACAGGATACCAAATACCTGGGAATAATGAAAGGAGGGGATATAAAACACCAAGAGATGAAGGACACGATCAGGAAAGAATATATGCAGAGACTCAAGGCGATACTCAAGTCAAAACTCAATGGAGGAAATGATAAAAGCCATAAACACATGGGCAGTGCCAGTAATCAGATACAGCGCAGGAATAGTTGGAATGGACGAAGGCAGAACTCCGCAGCATAGATCAGAAAAAACCAGGAAACATATGACAATACACAAAGCACTACACCCAAGAGCAAATACGGACAGACTATACATAACACGAAAGGAAGGAGGGAGAGGACTACTAAGTATAGAGGACTGCGTCAACATTGA
>NC_087200.1:209914379-209935974 GCF_015104395.2 Macrobrachium nipponense
AAGTTAGGTAAGCTGCATTATTCCGCTTTTAAGATATCGAACGCCTGTTGATGCTTTTAGACCATAATAAATCTACGCTCTTCTTCGTAAGATTTGTTAAAGGAGCTGTCATGATTGAAGAGTTTTACATATTTACATACGTTGTTTTAATACCCGCTACAGCGTAAAAGTGCTGTATCTCCCTTTTACGTTAATAGGTACCGGAAAGTTATGAATAGCCGACACCTTACCATGGACTACTTTAAGACCTTGACTAGACACATACAACCTAGATAAACATGTTCGGTTTTAAAAAACTCACATTTAGATATTTTACTCTGAGATTATTTGTCTTTGTCTCTGTGCACTAGCTCTACTTTATGTGAATGTACTTCTAAGGTATTAGAAAAGATTACAAGATCAACCATAATAAGCATCTAGGGTATCCCCTAAAAGTCTCCAAACACTATATTGTAATCGGGGTGAACGTAGCCGGAGGCATACGTAAAAATTGATAATGTTCCCCTGAGTGTGCTGAAAACGGTGTATGAGGTACAATCACTTAGGTAATGGTATCTGGTAAAATCTTTTAAGTAAGTCCAAGTTGGTGAAAAAAAAAAAATTTATTCTAACCTAACAGAGATAAGATGTCGTCGGTACATGGCACTGGAAACTATCGGGAGTCCGTTTCCTTGTTTTAAGCGTCAGAAATCTACGCAGATACGCCAATCCGATCTTTTATGGCATGACGTTTGAGGGAAAAAATTATATGGGCTTATTTGATTTTCCCTAATGACTCCTATTACTAACATTTTTCAACTTCGTCATTTATCTCTATTTTGAAATTTCATTGAGAGTTCTATGCGAAGGTACGTATATAGCTTTTGAATGTTTTGGTCCTTAGACCGTATTTTGTTTTCAATGACATCCGTTTTTCTCACAGAGAATCACTCGCTAGTGGAGAAACTTCCTGGTATTCAGGTAGAAGATAAAAAAAAATTCTGCTGAATCACCTCAAATGCTTGAATGACTTTACGGATATTACTTTAGATAGATTATCAGAGAGATTCATCCACGACTGGTTGGGCGTGATTAAAAATTAGCAACAATAAAAAATTCGATATTTTATAACTTCCGTATCCACGATAATGTATACTTTTAGGGGCTTTGTTCGCGGAAATCGTTATATTTCAGAGTGTCGGGAAGGAAGGAATTAAATTTCATTTCCCAGCAAAGTCTTTTTACACGCACTAAGACATTCGAGGGTGCATGCTTCTCGAGATTTTGCGTGCACTGCGACTGCGGTTGTGGGAGAATTCTGTTGGGTCATTTGAACAATGTTTACGATTTATGAGACAAATGTATAGTTCCTTTATATAAGTTATTATTTGATTATTTGTCTCCTTTTTGTTCAACTGATTTTAATATGTTTGAAGGTTTATAGGATTTTCTTTTGATAAACACCCTTATTTTGCAGATGTAAGATAATATTTTGTATACCCCTAGATGGATCTTACAATTACACTACATACAGATCAATGTTTTTTTATAACTATAGAGGTATCTGTAAGCGCTCGCTTATCCGGACTTCTCATTAGGGAAGTTCGAACAACAGACAGTGAGTCCGTAAATACAAGATATTACGTGTACTAAAGAAATAAAACAATATTCTAATTTTTACGGCGCGTACAGTTGGGCTTAATCCACCAGTATTTATTATAACTTAATGTATTAAAATTAAACGAAACCTGCTCTGATTACTTGATACAGTCGTGTGATTCATAGGAAAAAAAAATCCTTTTTAATTCAAAAAGATATCGGTATGTATGATCCAACATCGCTTTTCCCACTCTGCTAGTCGCTTATTGTGTGGAATTTGCTATGCTTTGAACACTCGGCAGATTTAACTAACCTTGACCGCTTGACTAGGTGACACAGTAACCGAGTTTGCTTGTTTGATTCTGAAAGGCTACTGTTTCTATTTCTTTTTTGTAATAATTAGGATCCTTCTCTTTATTACCATCGGCAACGTATTGTGTGTTTTTAGCATTATGTTGCTGGTTACGTATAAAACAATGAATGACGAACTATTAGGAACTGAGCGATTACTAATAAGACAAGTTATCACTACTGCATACAATATTGACTGTTTGTACTTCATTCTTTGCTAAAATTTTAAAATATAGTGAGATCCTGGTCAGCGCATTTAGCCTGATGAAAGTTTTTTACAGACATGTTATTCCTTGCAATCCAGCCATATTTTTAAAGTTAAGTTGAGTCATTGAGGTTCGATATTTTATATAACTCAAAAAACTCAAGGCTATAACTGCGATCGGGACTTGCAAAGGAGCCTTTATTGTCATGACCCGAAATAGTGTTACCTCTAATTTATCTAGCTTTGTACGGGTTTTGTTCCACTTTTTTTGTGTGTTTTCTAATCCACTACGGTGCTTAACGACCCTATCCATGCATCTGTATAAATACAGACGTCCACTGCGTAAACGCATATTCACTGTTTAATATGATTGTTACGTAAGGGATTAATAATCACCCAAAATGATAAAATTTAAACATAGTATATGATTATGATATTTCAGTAGAACTTCTGGAAACAGACACTCCAAGATAAAAAACTCGCAGTAGCGAAATCTCAATGATGTAGATAATTTCTGTAAAAAAGTAAGATTAAGAATGTCTCGTAACTTCAGCCACAGGAATAACGAAATTCGACCTTTTTTTCAAGGAAAACACTCAAAGTTACTCCAAATGAATAAAAAATTGTACTTAGCTTGCTTTTTGTGGGAAGTCACGGTGTTCGATAACGACACACAACGGCCTTGTCCTCCGCCTTCTCTATTTAGCGGATGACTGGTTTTTTGCTTGAGTTTCCCCTCCTGTGGCGCGTTGTTGGGATGATTCGAGCCCTTGAAATCCGATGCTGCAGACGCGGTTCGGTTTTTTCTTGGCAGTGCCGTGGAAACGCTCACTAAACGATGTTTTCTTGAATGATTTCTAATAAGAGACGAAGCTTCCGTTGCCGTAGGAAAAGGACACGTCGGTTTTGTTTTCTTGAAGTTATTCACTAACGATGATACTAAGTTGCCTGACGATCTTGTTGTTTTCTGAAGTCGCTCACTAAACGATGATACTAGGTTGCTTGAAGAATCTGCTGCTTTCGCTCGTCGTTGACTTCATGATTTATTATTCGGTTTGTTTTTTCTTCGTAGGAGACGTTGTAGAGTTCTTCTGGTCCACTGCACCAATATTAGGGCTTGTGCCTTGTATGATAAGGCGCCCTAATGAGGTAATGTTAGACTTGATAATCTTACGCTAAGTCGGTTGGTATTGCACTTCCATCTTTCATGGAGTGTCTTGGGTTTGTAGATCACTTACGAAGTCGGGATTAGCTTCTTGTTTATGACGATGATGTGTTAAACTCATGGTGAGGAGGTCTTGTAGAAAACACGAAGTATAAAAATATATGTATTCTTCTGAAGTTTTACATGCTGAAGATCAGATATGATTGTACAAGTCTTCTAATAACGATAGCTTGATCGCTTCGCCAATGATGATGGCTAATCCTATTCCTCTACATGATAAAGTTTAGGTAAAGAGGTACAGGTCTTCTAATGACGATAGCTAACTCTGTTCTGCTCGTCTACCATCTCTGTTACAAGTTATGAAGGAACAGACAGTAAGTTCGAACATATGAAACATACATACAAATGACATATGTTTCATACGAACACACAATCAAAATGAGACACGCTACAAATCACGTAGGCCGCTTGAGCTATAGGTCACGGTGTTTGTCTCAAGCAGGAAGCTTGGACTAAAGTTTATAAACAATTGAATGACTCAGGTGACGGCATGTTATCTTAGCCTACATTACTTATTGTATACGTCATCTTTAGCGTTCTCTTAGTCCTGATCACCATTCCTGCAAGCAATCTGGTTTTTTTATATATATGGACTAACATTCCATATTTTGTATTAATGTAACACTTACAATATATATAAAATATATAATATTATATAATATTATATATATTATTATAAATAATATATAATATAATAATATAGATATATATATATATAATACCTATTAATACATATATATATAATACTATATTATATATGTATAATATTATTATATCTTATATATATATATATTCTATAATAATTATATATATATATATATATAATATATTAATGTATTTATATATATATTATGTATATCTTTATATTTATTTATCATATCTATATATATATATATATTATCATACATACATACATACATACATACATACATACATTACCATAACATAAACATACATACATACATACATACAATACATACTACATACATACAATCATATTATATCTATATCTATTATATCTATTATATATATATCTATATATATAATATATCTATAGTCTATATATATATATATATGTATATATATATATAGATATAATATATAATCTCTATATATATATATAATATATTATATAATATAATACTAATCTCTAATATACATTATATACGTAATATATATATCATATATCTATATATATATATCTATACTATCTATCTAATATTGTATATATATATATCTAATATCTATCTATCTATACGTATCTATGTTAATTATATCTATATATATTATATATATATATATTATATATAATTATAATGATATATCTACTCTCTATATATCATATATATATGTATATTAATATACTATATATTATCTATAATAATCTATATATATATATAATATATATATATCAATAATCTATAATATATATTATATAATATCTATCATGATAATATTATTCGATAATATATATATATATATATATATCATATATTATATATATGATCTATATCTACTATTATATCTAATTATATCTATATATATATCTCTATATATATATATATATATATCTCTATAATATCGTATTATATACATACATATCTTATAAATAATATATATCTCTATTATATCTTATCTATCTAATTGATATCTATATATATATATAGTATATGTGAAATATAATCTTATATATAATTAATATACTATAATTATATCTATATATATTAATAGTATATCTCTATATATATCTATCGATAAATATCTATAATATCTATATATTATATATATCACTCTATCTCTCTCTCTATTCTCTTATATATTCTTCTAATATCTATATTTAAAAAATAATACCTCTTATATATATCTTATATCTACCATCTCAATATACTAATCTTTAAAAATATATATATCGATATAAATAAAACTATTATAAATATCAACTATTAAATCTAGTATATTATATAGTATCTATAATATATATATACTATATATATATCTTATCATATGATATCTATTATCTATATATACTATATATATCTCATAATTATAATTTATAATTATATATCATATATAGTTCTATATATATATATATATATATCATCATCTCTATAAATTATTATATCTAATATATACTATAGTGTAATATATATATCTATTCTCTCTCTCTATCCTATATAATATATATATATATATATATATATATATCTTATAATATATGTGTGTGTGTGTGTGTGTGTGTGTGTGTGTGTGTAAAGTAAATTTTACGTGCAATTATATAGGCCCCTGAGAGTGAAAGGTTTGTTGGTATTTAACCGAAGGAAAAAGAAACACTAATCCTCCAGAGTTTTCATGACATAAAGTAAAATATACGAGAATAGGTACCACTCCCACGGCTTATCTTCTAACCGAATATTTCACCTTGCCAAATCTCAAACATCGTGCCATTACTGTATATGTTAAATGCACGAATGGCATGGCCTCTGGCCTCGTTACCAAGAATTCCCTCGTCGTAGAGTTGAAATGTCATTCTAAATAATGAATTACAATCCAGGAATGAAAAATGTCACCTGATTCATAGGCAAAACGTATAGCTTTCAAAGCTAATCTCAATAATTCTCTCATGTTCTAAGAAAAGATTTTTATTCTTTCTTTTTAAAAGGATGTTAATTTAACTCTAAGATCCTTTCGAAGATGCATTGCATTACTACCTAAAGGAATTCGCATTGTATTTTAATCACTCACTCTTTTACCCTTTATTTATTCAATTGTTGATTTATTTTTACTCATCTGATAAGTGACCTCTTCTTTCTATATTTCCTGTGGCCTTTTGTTGCTGCTCTCAAATGAACACTATATTGTTTGGAAGCTTGAATTTCTAAGTCAATGGCACCTGTGAGCTTCTTTCAAAGGAACAGGGCTCATTATCAGAATAATAATAATAATAATAATAATAATAATAATAATAATAATAATAATAATAATAATAATAATAATAATAATAATAATAATAATAATAATAATAATAATAATAATAAATGTGGTGCCGTGGAGGAGTGGGTTAGGTCGTCAATAGACTTAAGTCAAGTTAAGCAACATTGGGGCTGGTCAGTCGTTCGATGGGTGACCGCTCTCCTCGGCGTTGATTCCTTGGGAAAGGATTTTTACCATAATTTCCTCAGTCTACTCAGCTGTAAATGAGTACCTATCCCTGATGGGGTAGGGTCCAGCTATGGGTTAAATAGCAAAACTCAGCAATTTATGGAAACTAAATGAAGGAATAAACGACAACGACGTAAATGGAACCTCTGGCAACAGAGGACTTCGTCCGGCCAACCAGGTATTCAACCCAATTGAAGGGGAAGACGGTCAGGTACTTGGAGGTCATCATCCAGCAACTGATCACCACAACGACAGTAATCAACAACCTGAGATTGGAGCTACAGAGGCAAAAAGGAAGAAATGGACAAGAGAAGAAAATAAGGAAATATGGAGATGCTACATCAGAAGCAACCCGACGAAGAGAGGATATAGAAGAAAGATTGTCAACATCTGGAATGAGAGGAATAAACACCCCCACGAGCAGAGGCTGGCAGACCAAGTAAGGAACATAAAGAAAAAGAACTGGCTCTCCCCAACAGAAAGAGAAGAACTGGAAAGGGAAATGTCACACGACAACGAATTACACGAAGACGAACTGAGAGACGATGCCACAGAAAACGACAGGGAGGATGAGGTATCAAACAATGACACACGAAGAAACACCGACGAAGTAACAGAGAGGACGGAATGGGTAGAAAAGATTAGACAATGGATGGAGCCAGATACAGAGAGAATAAAGATCCCCTCCATGAAAGCCTACAACACCAAGAAATTAAGGGAGAAAACAAGTGAGGTCAATGAAATAATGGGTATAATACACACCACCAGTATCACAGAAACAAATAACTTGACATATGCAAGAGCAAGATTAGTAACAGAACTGATGGGGATTCGAACACCAACACCACAGCACAACCAACCCAACAGAACCAAAACAGCAACCTCCTTGGAAAAGGCGCATGGAAAAGCAAATCATGGTGATGAGATCTGACTTGAGTAAACTGAAAGAGATGGCAGAAAAAAGGCTTAGAAGCAAGAAAAGAAGGGAGGAAGGAACTCAACGAGAAAATACAAAGTAAAAAGAGAGAGGGACTAAATAACACAATAGAAGATGTAAAACAGAGGCTTAAGGCCAAAGCCCATAAGATCCAACGGTACATGAACAGGAATAAGGGATACCAAAAGAACAAACTATTCGGAACCAACCAGAAAAGACTATACAGCCAACTAAGAGGGGAAGACAACCACCCAGAAATTCCTGAAGCCGAACCAAGTAAGAGACTCTGGGAAAACATATGGAGCAATCCGGTATCACACAACAAACATGCAACATGGCTCCAGGAAGTCAAGGAAGAGGAAACAGGGAGAATAAAACAAAGATTCACAGAGATCACGACAGACACAGTCAGACACCAACTAAAGAAAATGCCAAACTGGAAGGCCCCAGGTCCCGATGAAGTCCATGGATACTGGCTCAAAAAACTTCAAGGCCCTCCCTACACCCACGAATAGCAGAACAACTCCAGCATTGTATCTCAAATCACCAAGCACCCAAATGGATGACCACAGGAAGAACATCCTTAGTACAAAAAGACAAGAATAAGGGAAATATAGCCAGTAACTACAGGCCTATCACCTGCCTACCAATAATGTGGAAGTTACTAACAGGTATCAGCAGTGAAAGGCTATACAACTACCTAGAGGAGACAAACACCATCCCCCACCAACAGAAAGGCTGCAGAAGGAAGTGTGGGGGCACAAAAGACCAGCTCCTGATAGACAAAATGGTAATGAAGAACAGTAGGAGAAGGAAAACCAACCTAACCTAACCAAGAAGAAAGTATCACTCATTGATGTCGCTATACCATGGGACACAAGAGTTAAGAAGAAAGAAAGAGGGAAAAAATGGATAGTAAGTCAAGATCTGAAAATAGAAATAAGAAGGATATGGAATATGCCAGTGGAAAATCGTACCATAATCATAGGAGCACTAGGCATGATCCCAAGATCACTGAAAAGGAATCTAGAAAAACTAGAGGCTGAAGTAGCTCCAGGACTCATGCAGAAGAGTGTGATCCTAGAAACGGAGCACAGATTAAGAAAAGTGATGGACTCCTAAGGAGGCAGGATGCAACCCTGAACCCCATACTATAAACAATACCACCCAGTCGAATTGGAGGACTGTGATAGAGCAAAAATAAAAATAAAATAATAATAATAATAATAATAATAATAATAATAATAATAATAATAATAATAATAATAATAATAATAATAGTAATAATAATAATAATGTGTGGCGCCGTGGAGGAGTGGGTTAGGTCGTCAATAGACTTAAGTCAAGTTAAGCAACATTGGCTCTGGTCAGTTGTTGGATGGGTGACCGCTCTCCTCGGCGTTGATTCCTTGGGAAACGATCTTTACCATAATTTCCTCAGTCTACTCAGCTGTAAATGAGTACCTATCCCTGATGGGGTAGGGTCCCCAGCATATGGGTTAAATAGCAAAACTCAGCAATGATGGAAAGAAATGAAGGAATAAACGACAACGACGTAAATGGAACCTCTGGCAACAGAGGAGCTTCGTCCGGCAACCAGGTATTCAACCCAATTGAAGGGGAAGACGGTCAGGTACTTGGAGGTTCGTCATCCGCAACTGATCACCACAACGACAGTAATCAACAGCCTGAGATTGGAGCTACAGAGGCAAAAAGGAAGAAATGGACAAGAGAAGAAAATAAGGAAATATGGAGATGCTACATCAGAAGCAACCCGAACGAAGAGAGGATATAGAAGAAGATTGGTCAACATCTGGAATGAGAGGAATAAACACCCCCCAAACAGAGCAGAGGCTGGCAGACCAAGTAAAGGAACATAAAGAAAAAGAAATGGCTCTCCGCAACAGAAAGAGAAGAACTGGAAAGGGAAATGTCACACGACAACGAATTACACGAAAGACGAACTGAGAGACGATGCCACAGAAGACGACAGGGAGGATGAGGTATCAATCAACGACACGAACGAAAGAAACACCGACGAAGTAACAGAGAGGACGGAATGGGTAGAAAAAGATTAGACAATGGATGGAGCCAGATACAGAGAGAACAAAGATCCCCTCCATGAAAGCCTACAACACCAAGAAATTAAGGGAGAAAACAAGTGAGGTCAATGAAATAATGGGCATAATCACACCACCAGTATCACAGAAACAAATAACTTGACATGCAGGAGCAAGATTAGTAGCAGAAACTGATGGGAATTCGAACACCAAACACCACCAGCACAACCAACCCAACAAGAAACCAAAACAGCAACCTCCTTGGAAAAGGCGCCTGGAAAAGCAAATCATGGTGATGAGATCTGACTTGAGTAAACTGAAAGAGATGGCAGAAAAAGGCTAAGAAGCAAGAAAACAAGGGAGGAACTCAACGAGAAATACAAAGTACAAGAGAGGGGACTAAACACACAATAGAAATGTAAAACAGAGGCTTAAGGCCAAAGCACACAAGATCCAACGGTACATGAACAGGAATAAGGGATACCAACAGAACAAACTATTCGGAACCAACCAGAAAAGACTATACAGCCAAAACTAAGAGGGGAACAACCACCCAGAAATTCCTGAAGCCGAACCAAGTAAGAGACTCTGGGAAAACATATGGAGCAATCCGGTATCACACAACAAACATGCAACATGGCTCCAGGAAGTCAAGGAAGAAGAAACAGGGAGAATAAAACAAAGATTCACAGACATCACGACAGACACAGGCAGACACCAACTAAAGAAAAATGCCAAACTGGAAAGCCCCAGGTCCCGATGAAGTCCATGGATACTGGCTCAAAAACTTCAAGGCCCTACACCCACGAATAGCAGCAGAACAACTCCAGCATTGTATCTCAAATCACCAAGCACCCAAATGGATGACCACAGGAAGAACATCCTTAGTACAAAAAGACAAGAGTAAGGGAAATATAGCCAGTAACTACAGGCCTATCACCTGCCTACCAATAATGTGGAGTTACTAACAGGTATCATCAGTGAAAGGCTATCAACTACCTAGAGGAGACAAACACCATCCCCCACCAACAAAGAAAGGCTGCAGAAGGAAGTGTAGGGGCACAAAAGACCAGCTCCTGATAGACAAAATGGTAATGAAGAACAGTAGGAGAAATGAAAACCACCTAAGCATGGCATGGATAGACTATAAGAAAGCCTTCGCATGATACCACACACTTGGCTAATAGAATGCCTGAAAATATATGGGGCAGAGGAAAACACCATCAGCTTTCCTCAAAAATACAATGCGCAACTGGAATACAATACTTACAAGCTCTGGAATAAGACTAGCAGAGGTTAATATCAGGAGAGGGATCTTCCAGGGCGACTCACTGTCCCCACTACTCTTCGTAGTAAGCCATGATTCCCATGACAAAAAGTACTACAGAAGATGGATGCCGGTACCAACTCAAGAAAAGAGGTAACAGAATCAACCATCTGATGTTCATGGACGACATCAAGCTGTATGGTAAGAGCATCAAGGAATAGATACCCTAATCCAGACTGTAAGGATTGTATCTGGGGACATCAGGATGGAGTTTGGAATAGAAAAATGCGCCTTAGTCAACATACAAAAGGCAAAGTAACGAGAACTGAAGGGATAAAGAGCTACCAGATGGGAGCAACATCAAACACATAGATGAGACAGGATACAAATACCTGGGAATAATGGAAGGAGGAGATATAAAAACACCAAGAGATGAAGGACACGATCAGGAAAGAATATATGCAGAGACTCAAGGCGATACTCAGGTCAAAACTCAATGGAGGAAATATGATAAAAGCCATAAACACATGGGCAGTGCCAGTAATCAGATACAGCGCAGGAATAGTGGAATGGACGAAGGCAGAACTCCGCAGCATAGATCAGAAAAACAGGAAACATATGACAATACACAAAGCACTACACCCAAGAGCAATACGGACAGACTATACATAACACGAAAGGAAGGAGGGAGAGGACTACTAAGTATAGAGGACTGCGTCAACATCGAAAACAGAGCACTGGGCAATATCTGAAAACCAGTGAAGACGAGTGGCTAAAGAGTGCATGGGAAGAAGGACTAATAAAAGCAGACGAAGACCAGAAAATATACAGAGACAGGAGAAAGACAGAAAGAAACAGAGGACTGGCAACAACAAACCAATGCACGGACAATACAATGAGACAGACTAAAGAACTAGCCAAGCAATGACAATTGGCAATGGCTACAGAGGGGAGAGCTAAAAGAAGGAAACTGAAGGAATGATAACAGCGGCACAAGATCAGGCCCTAAGAACCAGATATGTTCAAAGTACGATAGACGGAAATAACATCTCTCCCATATGTAGGAAGTGCAATACGAAAAATGAAACCATAAACCACCATAGCAAGTGAATGCCCGGCACTTTGCACATAACCAGTACAAAAAGAGGCATGATTCAGTGGCAAAAGCCCTCCACTGGAGCCTGTGCAAGAAACATCAGCTACCTTGCAGTAATAAGTGGTACGAGCACCAACCTGAAGGATGATAGAAAACGATCAGGCAAAGATCCAATCTTGGGACTATGGTATCAGAACGGATAGGGTGATACGTGCAAACAGACCAGACGTGACGTTGATTGACAAATTCAAGAAGAAAGTATCACTCATTGATGTCGCAATACCATGGGACACCAGAGTTTGAAGAGAAAGAGAGGGAAAAAATGGATAAGTATCAAGATCTGAAATAGAAATAAGAAGGATATGGGATATGCCAGTGGAAATCGTACCCATAATCAAGAAGCACTAGGCACGATCCCAAGATCCCTGAAAAGGAATCTAGAAAAACTAAGAGGCTGAAGTAGCTCCAGGACTTCATGCAGAAGAGTGTGATCCTAGAAACGGCACACATAGTAAGAGAGTGATGGACTCCTAAGGAGGCAGGATGCAACCCGGAACCCCACACTATAAATATCACCCAGTCGAATTGGAGGACTGTGATAGAGCAAAAAAAAAAAAAAAAATAAAAAATAAAAAAAAATAAAAAATAATAATAATAATAATAATAATAATAATAATAAATAATATAATAATAATAATAATAAACAGTCTACCCCCTTTATTGATAAATCCCATTCGGAATACTGCTGACAAAAAAAAAAAAAAAAAAAAAAAAAAAAAAAAAAAAAAAAAAAAAAAACGTCCAAGGAAATCCATCGCTGCTAAGAAAGCGAATTCCGTAACAGGTGGAACAAGCAGTTTAGCTCATTAGCTTTGACCTTGTCAGTGCAAGGAATTGACTTCGTGAAGTCAACTATAAAATAAACAAATTATAGTTCTTTTAGTTACTCTAATTTTACTCTGTAGGTAATTATTTTCTGAATATAATCAATATAATTGTTATTGTTTTGGTTAATTCTACATTAAGATAGCTCTCAAGGGTCTATTTTGTTATATTTTACGTCGTTCATTTTCAGTCAGTTATATATTTAGTAGTGTAATATTTAGCAGAGAGAGATTAGCAGATCAGTAGATAGTGAAGGAAAAAAAACAAAACTCCCACATTTATCAGAGGAATGTGAGAATTCACCGCCTCTAGAAATAACTGGTCAGTTTAGAACAAAGATGGGCAATGAAATGCCTTCACCGAGCTGGAAATTGAACTTCCAAATTAACGTCGCTTAATGCCCCAAGGATCTGTCTGCGGCTAATTATTCATCAGACCTCGAAAAAAACCAAGATAGGTAAAATAAATCTAATTCTCTGCTTCTCGGAAAGGTCCTTAATAGATGCGGAAAGGGGCAACTGATACGAACTCCTCTCCAGTTCTTTACGTTGGAAAAGGGTCAGAGTTTCAGAAACTTTTCAGCCTAGATTTTCCTCATTAAGATCTGTCTTGCTATTCAAGGTACAGCACTGAATGAAGGATAATTCAGTATTGCTCTCGATTTTAATATTTTTTATTCTATGAAGAGAGCTATATCAACTTATGAAGATTATTCAAGAGCTGTATATGAACAGGCAAATTTTAATGTCTTGGACACATTACCATAAAAGATAAAACTGAAGTAGTAGACTTCCAGAATAATGTGGACCCGACGGAAGGGCAGAAAATATGAGTCCTCTCTCTCTCTCTCTCTCTCTCTCTCTCTCTCTCTCTCTCTCTCTCTCTCTTTCTGTCTCTGTCTCTGTCTCTCTCTCTGTCTGTCTATCTGTCTGTCTCTCTCTCTACTTATACAAACATTAGTTAGAACGATAGATGTTTTCCCGTGTATATGTATGTTTGTTTGTGTGTGTGGGAGGGAGGGTGGGTGAGTGTTGTGTGTGTGTGTGTGTTTATGTATTCAGTAAGAAGATTGCACGAGTAGTTAAATAATGGGTTAAGTACAAAAGCCAATTTGCTGATGACCTTCCGGATGAGTATTTTGGCAAATAAGATCTAGCAGTGATTTATTCCATTTTTTTTTAATATATGAGAACCCAATAAACCCTAAAAAGACGAACTTTTAAGCTGAAGGAGAGCTAAGGAGTGAAAGATAGTCTTGAATGAGTGAGAGAAGGAATACTATAGAACAAAACAGTATGTAAGGCCTTTTCACTTCAAGATCACAGTATAATTCGTCACCACAGAAGAGAGCAGGATGCTAAGAAATGGTTTTTATTGGATGAGGTCTAGAAATATCTTTAAGTACGTGATAAAATCGAAATTTTTCTTGCGACAAAAAATTTGTTATTTTAAAGATCAATGAAACATCTATTTGAAGCAGATCTAAATGTAGCGGCAGAAGAGAAAACTAGAAACGACTCATGAATGACTGAGAAGAAGGAATAGCATCATAATTAATAGGGTACCTGAGATATGGATTCTGCTTACCAAATCATCATTTGCATTATCTTTGATTTTCATTGGTCTTTGAATGCTAACAAACAAAGACTATGAATCACTTAGGGGAAAATCAGTTGTAAATTTTCCAGAGGGGTCTTTCGACCTTCTTCTTGCGTTGTACTAATCATGTGTGCTATTATCAGACATTTTAGCGCAATGTTAGTTAGGTTGAATTACAATGTAATTTTATTTGGCAGATTTTCACTACAACAAAACAGGTTATCTCTCTCTCTCTCTCTCTCTCTCTCTCTCTCTCTCTCTCTCTCTCTCTCTCTCTCTGGGAAGTAGGACGACAAATCAGAAATTAAATCAAAGTATAATTACTTTGAAAATTATGTTGCAAAACTGTAAGTTTAAGCAGTGTTCTTCATATTTGTTTTCTCAAATGATGACTAGAGAGAGAGAGGAGAGGAAGAAGCGAGAGAGAAGGAGAGGGAGAGAAGGAAGGGAGAAGGACGAGAGAGAGAGAGAGAGAGAGAGAGAGAGAGAGATATTAGAGAGAGCAGTAGATAGCTTGATTAAGCTTGATTGTTTCTGTTTCCAAATTAACGTTCTGATGTGACTTTTTTACACTGGATAAAATATCAGTTTAATTAATTTTGCCAAGAAATTAGATCAATAATTATTATATCATCCGGTTTGCTGTATCTAATATCTCACTTTCAAAACCTTTGAATTTAAGATTTGGTAACGTACGACAGCAAATCTGTATAAATTCATGGAAAGCTGACATCAAACAGACCGGACCAATCACCAATTGCCCAATCAGATCATTCGAATTTCTTATATTTCCGCGACCCTTGCATTAATCGGTTCCATATCATTCGTGAAATAAATATCATATAATATATATCAACTGGATTTTGCTGGAACTTATCATCTCTCTCTCTCTCTCTCTCTCTCTCTCTCTCTCTGATGAGTATGTGACCACCGCTATAAACTCTAAGAAAGGTTTGTTGTCATCCAATTAATGACAGTTAAGTGGTTGAGAGATTCGTTGAATGGACAATATAATATAAAAATTCTTTTATGAATTTTATATATTTATTTCGTTTCTAGGGCTAAGGAAAACGTGTATAGATTGTCATAGCTATTGCTATGGAAACGTATTTTGGTCCTGGATGTTTTGGGACATTTGTCGAATCCTGGATCCCACGGAAAAGTGGATTTCATTCAGCGAGGAATGGAAATCTAGATATGCAAAATAATTAATACAAATACATTAATTCTTTAAAAAGGTTAGGAAAGAGAAGGCTTTTTATTGCTAGATGCTGAAGTGAAAAAAAATACTTTAATGGAATATTTTTTTTATTATTTTACCTGCCCACCGCCCTTGTTATGTCTGTGTCCAAAGATCAATGACATTCCCTAGAAAGGAAAAAATTATCTAAAAGTAATGAAATTTGCTGTTTCCTTGTTAGCTCAGTGGAGATGACTCCCTGATAGTGATCATCAAAAAAGCATTAAGTCTAAAAAAATTTAGATATTAAAAAATTCTAACAGTACCCAACCGAAAGGTAATGTTTCAGTTTTATACAGAAGAGGTACTTCATTTTTATGTACTATATCATATTTTTTTCATGGACTAGTTTATCAAACACCTTTCAAACTTCAACAGTTCCAGCTCTCCCTTCCCAGAGATATTATTCACTGAAAAAACACATCACCCAATAACTCTAGATATATGTTGTGTTGTCAATTGTGAAGAAAAGTATATTTGTTTAATTATTTTTCCCCTAAAGCAAGCAACGTTTTAGCTAATTGGCTGCCTCCTCTTTATATTATAAAATACTTTGTTTCCTGAAAGAAATGCAAACGTGAAATATTTTTATAAAGATGTATTCCATCAATATTTATTAAACAAAAAAATTGTTTAGAAAAATACCTGCATAAATTCTGCAATACTCACACATACACACACACAGATACGCACACCCACAATCACACACAAACACACTCACATATACAATATATATATATATATGTATATATATATATATATATATATATATATATATATATATATATATATATTATATATATATATATATATATATATATATATATATATATATATATATATATATATATATATATATATATATATATATATATATATATATATAGATATATATATATATATATATATATATATATATATATATATATATATATATATATATATATTATATATATATATATATATGTATGTATGTATGTATCCAAATTTCAGTCAATAAGGCAATTTAGCTCATGACGTTAGAAGTGCGAATTATACAGTTGACTATTTATTAGAATGATAATCAATCCCCCAGAATTAACCGGAGGTTAAACTAAATACTTTATAATGAAATAAGCAACTACAAAAACTTCAGAGGATGAAGACTATGTACCACAATTACAATCACTTCACAGATCTATCGAAAGATTGAACGATGTAATATATAATGAAATAAGTAATCAAATAATAAACAAAACGCCATACCATTATACAAACTGCAGTTCACAAGTTCTGGAGCACCATCACGCCGCATCTTGAATATGGAGCTGAACTGAGACACTAATTAATTTGGCTAAAGCAGCAGACAAATCTGACATTTTTGGGCACAACGGACTGTCTAGAAGAGGATTCTTCATTTACACTTGACATTTCATCCTGACACGAGGAGATCTATCAGGGAATATAAAGCCTATTATTATCCCTAAAACTATAAGAATGTTACTCTAGTAATGGGCCTTATATTATGACTACTCAGTGTGTTAATATCCCGCGAAATTTTTACGCGATATTTTTGCTATAAAATATTTCAAAAATTAAAAAAAAATTGGAATTTTATCATTTTTTTGAAGAAACATAGAAAATAAAATATATGTTTATTATTCTTATTTTTTAAATATTGTTAGTTTCGAGTACTTTCAAGTAATATTTCCAAAGTAAAAAAACCGGCAAAGAATATCTAAACTATAACTTTTTTCAATTGATCAAAAACTTGTAAATTTCACTTTTTCATATTTTTTTGTGTATAATATAAAGAAAAATATAAATTAAACAATCTTGTAACAAATAATCTATCTTATAGTTTATTGCTAAAATGATCTTGCAAAATTTATGCAAAATATTACTTTTCAACATTCACGTGACTGCTTTTATTTCATTTTTTTTACAGAATAAAAACAATCTGTTCGTTACGTAAAAATGTCCATTTCAAACAAACAAGGCAAATAAAGGGGGAACTCTCGTGATCATGTCCTGCTACGGTTTGTAATTATGAAAAGCAATCAACGAAATTGGGTCTCTCTGAATGCAAGCTCAGGACTGAGCATCAGAAATGTTGCAGCGTTTTACGAATAGGAATTAAAGTGAGAGAGAGAGAGAGAGAGAGAGAGAGAGAGAGAGAGAGAGAGAGAGAGAGAGAGAGAGAGAGAGAGAGTTTCTAAAAACATTCTGATTGCAAATAGTGATGCGGGAAGTCATGGTATTTTTTTATATGATAACAAAAATGAGAGAAAAATATGTCAACAAATTAGTAATGCCGTCCGCCATTGTTTTTTTTGTAACAGTTAAAGTAATTCTTAAGCTATTAATACATCTTGTTGTCAGTATTTTGTACAATAAGTTAAAATTTAAAATTCACAAAATCTAGTGAATTAGTCTGCTATATTTCAATTTACTTCATTTCGAAAGTTAAAACAGATAACATAGACTCATTATGTTAACAAAATTAAAATTATTTGTTTATTTGCAGTGAACTGACCTGAGAGAGAGAGAGAGAGAGAGAGAGAGAGAGAGAGAGAGAGAGAGAGAGAGAAGAGAATATTTAAGTTATATATAATGATGCTTGAAATTAAGCATTTAGTAGTTACCATATTAAATAAGAGACAATCAATTTGGAAAGCTATAAAATTGTTAACGTTGAACAATAGAAAATTTGATTGATGTTGAATTTGAATAGGTCACTTTTTGATGAAGCAGGGAGAGAGAGAGAGAGAGAGAGAGAGAGAGAGAGAGAGAGAGAGAGAGAGAGAGAGAGAGAGAGAGAGAGAGAGATTATTAAAATATTGTGCTTCAGACTTTTCATAATCGATACAATATACTTCTGGTCTTGTTTAAATTTACTAAAAACTGTCCAGATTATTTGGCACAAAATAAAAAGAATACCAATTAGTGAAGCAATTCCTTGTTCTATCAGGGATAGCACAATGTACCTAGGTACATTAATAATAATAATAATAATAATAATAATAATAATAATAATAATAATAATAATAATAATAATAATAATAGTACAAAAAGACAAGAGTAAGGGAAATATAGCCAGTAACTACAGCCTATCACCTGCCTACCAATAATGTGGAAGTTACTAAACAGGTATCATCAGTGAAAGGCTATATAACTACCTAGAGGAGACAAACACCATCCCCCACCAACAGAAAGGCTGCAGAAGGAAGTGTAGGGGCACAAAAGACCAGCTCCTGATAGACAAAATGGCAATGAAGAACAGTAAGAGAAGGAAAACCAACCTAAGCATGGCATGGATAGACTATAAGAAAGCCTTCGACATGATACCACACACATGGCTAATAGAATGCCTGAAAATATATGGGGCAGAGGAAAACACCTTCAGCTTTCTCCAAAATACAATGCGCAACTGGAATACAATACTTACAAGCTCTGGAATAAGACTAGCAGAGGTTAATATCAGGAGAGGGATCTTCCAGGGCGACTCACTGTCCCCACCTACTCTTCGTAGTAGCCATGATTCCCATTGACAAAAGTACTACAGAAGATGGATGCCGGCTACCAACTCAAGAAAAGAGGCAACAGAATCAACCATCTGATGTTCATGGACGACATCAAGCTGTATGGTAAGAGCATCAAGGAAATAGATACCCTAATCCAGACTGTAAGGATTGTATCTGGGGACATCAGGATGGAGTTAGGAATAGAAAAATGCGCCTTAGTCAAACATACAAAAAGGCAAAGTAACGAGAACTGAAGGGATAAAGCTACCAGATGGGAGCAACATCAAACACATATATGAGACAGGATACAAATACCTGGGAATAATGGAAGGAGGGGCGGGGATAATAAAACACCAAGAGATGAAGGACACGATCAGGAAAGAATATATGCAGAGACTCAAGGCGATACTCAAGTCAAAACTCAATGGAGGAAATATGATAAAAGCCATAAACACATGGGCAGTGCCAGTAATCAGATACAGCGCAGGAATAGTGGAATGAACGAAGGCAGAACTCCGCAGCAATAGATCAGAAAACCAGGAAACATATGACAATACACAAAGCACTACACCCAAGAGCAATGCGGACAGACTATACATAACACGAAAGGAAGGAGGGAGAGGACTACTAATATAGAGGACTGCGTCAACATTGAGAACAGAGCACTGGGGCAATATCTGAAAACCAGTGAAGACGAGTGGCTAAAGAGTGCATGGGAAGAAGGACTATAAAAGTAGACGAAGACCAGAAATATACAGAGACAGGAGAAAGACAGACAGAAGAGAGGACTGGCACAACAAACCAATGCACGGACAATACATGAGACAGACTAAAGAACTAGCCAGCGATGACAATTGGCAATGGCTACAGAGGGGAGAGCTAAAGAAGGAAACTGAAGGAATGATAACAGCGGCACAAGATCAGGCCCTAAGAACCAGATATGTTCAAAGAACGATAGACGGAAATAACATCTCTCCCATATGTAGGTAAGTGCAATATGAAAAATGAAACCATAAACCACATAGCAATGTGAATGTTCGGCAACTTGCATTTCAGAAACCAGTACAAAAAGAGGCATGATTCAGTGGCAAAAGCCCTCCACTGGAGCCTGTTCAAGAAACATCAGCTACCTTGCAGTAATAAGTGGTACGAGCACCAACCTGAGGGATGTGATAGAAAACGATCAGGCAAAGATCCTCTGGGACTATGGTATCAGAACGGATAGGGTGATACGTGCAAACAGACCAGACGTGACGTTGATTGACAAAGTCAAGAATAAAGTATCACTCATTGGAGTTTCGCAATACCATGGGACACCAGAGTTGAAGAGAAAGAGGAAGGAAAAAAACAAAAATGGATAAGTATCAAGATCTGAAAATAGAAATAAGAAGGATATGGGATATGCCAGTGGAAATCATACCCATAATCATAGGAGCACTAGGCACGATCCCAAGATCCCTGAAAGGAATCTAGAAAAACTAGAGGCTGAGTAGCTCCAGGACTCATGCAGAAGAAGTGTGATCCTAGAAAACGGCACACATAGTAAGAAAAGTGATGGACTCCTAAGGAGGCAGGATGCAACCCGGAACCCCACACTATAAATACAACCCAGTCGAAATTGTAGGACTGTGATAGAGCAAAAAAAAAAAAAAAAAAAAAAAAAAAAAAAAAAAAAAAAAAAAAAAAAAAAAAAAAAAAAAAAAAAAATAATAATAATAATAATAATAATAATAATAATAAATTTTTTTTTTTTTTTTTTTAAGACAGAGAAACCTGCCTTCAATGACATCCTCTCGTTAAGAATAAGAACTCCTGAAGACATCAAAGAAACGATTTCAAAATCCATAAGTCTCTCGAAGCCCCAAAGGATAAAAAAGGGGCTTAGCAGATCGATCGCAGGATTTTACCTAATACCTGACCGAGGCCCAAAGTATATTTTATTCAGGAGGACGAGAAAATTTTATTTTCTGTCGTCAGGTTGGACGTGGGATGAAATATTGAAACATCACAATGTTCTTTGCTCAGAGATATTTGCTGTTAGATTCAATGCTTAAATCATACAATATAATATAATATATAAATATAATATAATATAATATAATAATATAATATAAATATATAATATAATATAATATAATATATATAATATAATATAATAGAGGTAAAGGTTTTTAAATGAATTAATTTACACTTTCATGACATTTCTTAATCAACTTTCCTGTACCCATAAACTAAGGTAATTATAAGTTCAAGAATTCCGTTTAATCCTCAGCTCAGATACTATATTTAATCGCATATAAGAAAAGGTATGAATACAGGCGCTAACACCTACTACACTCACACTACAACTAATCCTATTTATTTATTCCAGCTGCGTTTTAAAAGAATCCACACTTCTTGATAACATTTCATTTCTTTTGATAAACGTAGAAAATAAAAATTTTCTAGTCATACTTCCTTTTATGGATGACTGACTTTGTTACTCGTTAC
>NC_087200.1:209936474-209938974 GCF_015104395.2 Macrobrachium nipponense
CTTTCTCCAAAATCTGCAATTCCCTCTTTTCAAAAGGTTGCAGATTTTGTCTTTCTTGTCCATTTTTCCTCTTTCCCGTCATTGTGTAGATCTGGGTAGAGCCTCTTCGGGATTTGCTTTTCTGTTGTCATATCGTAATTTATTTCTTCGTAGTATGCTGCTTTATTGCCTCATATGTAGTATCAATGAGTATCTCTGCATCCATACTTTTATCTTGTTCTTTGTTTTCCTTATTTTTTTTCTGTCATTTCATTTTTGTTTACTTCTCTTCCGTTTTCCTCTCTTCTTTTTCTTCTTCTTCTCTCCTCTTCTTCTCATCCTCAACTATTTGTACATTCAATCTTGATTTAATAACATTGTCTATCCATGATAGACATGTTGAACAAAAAAATTCTTGTATCTTTTCTCAAATCTGTATTACCTCAGCACACTGTGGAGGGTCGGAATGTTGCATGCAGCACATTTTCTGATTAGGTTTGTGGATTGACTATGCTATACCTACACAGTTTGCATGCTTTTGGCATTCTTTTTCCTAATGCATCAATGAGCGGAAAGATAAAAATCTGAGTTGTATTTGTGGTTAATATAAGATAAATATCCATACCTTAGATAATACTTCGGAATGAGAGGATATACCTAAGATGATTTTGTGTTTTATGGTTTATAAACAATAAAATCACTTACGACAGAAACTCAATGAATGAGAGGGTAAACTTCAATTGAGTTTACATTTTGTGGTTAATAGAAAATGAAAACACGTACGCTAGGTAATCCTCAGGGAATGAGAGGACAAACGTGAGGTTAGTTTGTATTTTGTGGTGACCAACAGGAGTTGTGAAATTCTCCAGCTATTCTCTTCTAATAAATGTTATGCACAATTCCTACCAGCAACGCAGGTAGCCTTTTAGCAATCTGGGTTGCATGTCGCTCTGCATAATAAATATATATACATATAATAAATTCGAAACATATTCCGGTTTGAGTTATTGCAATCCATCCACAGTAACATGGCGTTTCTTGGCTACTGAAGCCAAATTGAACACGAGTCGGGTTGAATGTGAATTTATGGAATCGTTCCAATTCCGGAGAATCGTCTAGATTTCATTGGGAGTAAATCGAGGTTATTATTTGGAGGATAGGTTGTTTAAGGCTGTTTAGAGCATTTCCTTTGGGAGGCTAATTTTGTTACTAATGTTTTTATAACTTCCTCAACTGTCAATTATATATTTTTTTCCAATAGAGGGATTAACTGACAACCAACGAACAAACCATCTCGCACTGAATTGCATTCAACTTCCCGCAAGACACAACCAATCAGATCTTGAATTCATCCCTCGCGGAATCTGGAATACAAGGTGTCTTGTTGCTATGATGTCTAATGGATGTCCAGGGAAGGTTATAAATACCTACGTGGACTTTAATGGTCCAATCACCTGGGACTTTCTACTTGTAGTTTGGGAGCTCGCTGAAGCAAAATGGAAAATGGAAATAAAATAGCATTTGTCTTTACATATCACTAATTTCATTGATGTTATTATTCTAATTTCCATTTGGTAGCCAATACCATAATTATAAACAATTGTTTCATGACTAATTAATGATGAACACCATCATTTAGGGTGAAAAATTTATGATACTAGATCACTATTTTACCCATATTTACCATGGTGAACCTTGTTAAAACTAATGTTTCTTGAGAGTTTTTTTCCTTTGGTTTTGTCTTCACATAAGTTTTATTAGCCAGGCAGAGAGGCCAAACTAATTTATCGCTATGCTATCTCATTTGTGTTATTAAAGGAATACTTTAATAATTACAGGAAGCTGATAACAATATCTTTCAATTAAGATGAGTACATTTTCTATTCCATTTACGTAAACATCAGAACACGGAACCACCCCTACTTGAAATATTTATAACCCTTCTTTGTGCAATGATCCCCAATCTCAAACTCTTCGCTTAATTAGCTCAAGAGAGAATTAATTACAGTAAATCTCCATTTATAACGAATTTCAATTACTCTTGAAGTCTAGCGAACCGTAATATAGACTAAGTTCACCAGAAGGCAGGAATGCAATGCTTGGATAAAGTTAATTAGCTGTCGAAATCTTCCACGACTCTCAAAGAGGAAAGTGAATATTGTGGAGAAGAGGAAATTATATGACTTTGTTCAGATGTTGGTACTGATATGGGTGTGAGTCTCGTAAGGAATAAAGATATTCATTTCTTCACTTCTTCACAGTCCATTCTCCTTTGACTGAACAACGCCAATTATCTTCCAAAATGTGAAATTAGAGGCTAATGTTTTACTTCGTATGTATATAATTAAAGTACCTGACAATGGTAATGTAAAAAATATCTGTGAAGAAATTCCGGAGCAGATAATCATGAATTCTTATTTTATCTACTAGCTCTGTTTTATAAGCACAAACGTCAATAATTTCGTATTTGCATTAGTTAGGAAAGTTAGGAAACAATTCAGTTTCGTTTCTAAATCCAGAC
>NC_087200.1:209946474-209948974 GCF_015104395.2 Macrobrachium nipponense
ACTCGAGTTTTAGATGTAAAAAAAGCTTCTTCCGAAACTGAACACTCAGACTTCTGCTGTTCCTTTATACCTTTCGTATTCATAATGCTTTTGTTGCTTTGTTTTTCTTTTGAAATACCTTATTTTCTGTATTTGTGTCGTACTGACAGGTTGGGTTCATACCCATTGTTGTTTGTTTATTTATTTACTTATTTATTTTCTTCTTATGACATTACCTTTTAGCGTTTTAGAATTATACATCTTAAATGTCTTTCATAAGTTTTTATTTGTTTTTATTAATTTCTCAGTATTTTGCGTGCTCTTCGGTGTCCTTTGCTCAAAATTTCCCGTTTAGGTCTATTGACGTTATTATTTATGGTCTGACTCTTCCTCTAAATATTTTCTCTGCTGTTTTTATTGTCAATATTTCTTTTTCTAATTAAAAAAAACCTGATGATGTAATCATGAATTATGAAACGTTGGGAATAAAGATGTAATCATATGACTATATATATATATATATATATATATATATAGTATATATATATATATATATATATATATACTACATATATATATATATATATATATATATATATATATATATATATATATATATATATATATATATATATATATATATATATATATAGTATATAGATATATATATACATATATACATATATGAATAATTATCACATCGAACCGTGATCCATTTATATATCAATTCAAGCTACAAATGTCCTCTTTAATATACTAAATTCCACTTTACCTCCCCAAATGATATAACATTGTTTTCCTATTATATTACCGAAGGGGAATTTTTTAATTGATAATAAAGCTTTACAGTCCCCACCCCCCATGGGATTCGAACCACCGGTCCCAAGTGGACGGGGACGAAATCGGAACAGTCAGTGACGCTATCCAATCAGCCAACAGAGACGCTATAAGTTCATATCGATTCTGACCTTACAAATCACCACCCTCGATCTGGATGGCTTTCCGTATTAGAATCGATATGGAACCCCGTCTACCATGTTGGCCAATTAGAGCGTTTGACAGCACGTAGCCTTTTGTTATGAATAATTATCACATCGAACCGTGATCCATTTATATATCAATTCAAGCTCACAAATGTCCTTTAATATCTAAATTCACTTTACCTCCCAAATGATATATTTTTTCATATATTGTACCGAAGGGGAATTTTTTTAATTGATAATAATTTTTCGTCCCCCCCCATGGGGATCGAACCACCGTCCAAGTAGACGGGGACGAAATCAGAGTCAGTGACCTATCCAATCAGCCAACAGAGACGCTATAAGTTCATATCGATTCTGACCTTACAAATCACCCTCGATCTGATGCTTTCGTAATTAGAATCGATATGGAACCCCGTCTACCATGTGGCCAATTAAGAGCGTTTGACAGCACGTAGCCTTTTGTTATGAATATTATCACATCGAAACCGTGGATCCATTTATATATCAATTCAAGCTACAAATGTCCTTTAATATCTAAATTCACTTTACCTCCCAAATGATATATTTTTCATATATGTTACGAAGGGCAATTTTTTAATTGATAAATAATTTCGTCCCCCCATGGGACGAACCACCCCGTCCAAGTGGACGGGGACGAAATCAGAACAGTCAGTGACGCTATCCTCAGCCACAGAGACGCTATAAGTTCATATCGATTCTGACCTTACAAATCACCCTCATCTGGATGCTTTCATAATTAGAATCGATATGGAACCCCCGTCTACCATGTTGGCCAATTAGAGCGTTTGACAGCACGTAGCCTTTTGTTATGAATAATTATCACATCGAACCGTGATCCATTTATATATCAATTCAAGCTACAAATGTCCTTTTAATATCTAAATTCACTTTAACCTCCCAATGATATATTTTCATATATGTACCGAAGGGGAATTTTTTAATTGATAATAATTTCGTCCCCCCATGGGATCGAACCACCGTCCAAGTGGACGGGGACGAAATCAGAACAGTCAGTGACGCTATCCAATCAGCCACAGAGACGCTATAAGTTCATATCGATTCTGACCTTACAAATCACCCTCGATCCTGGATGCTTTCGTAATTAGAATCGATATGGAACCCCGTCTACCATGTTGGCCAATTAAGAGCGTTTGACAGCACGTAGCCTTTTTGTTATGAAATAATTATCACATCAAACCGTGATCCCATTTATATATCAATTCAAGCTACAAATGTCCTTTAATATCTAAATTCACTTTACCTCCCAAATGATATATTTTCATATATGTACCGAAGGGGAATTTTTTAATTGATAATAATTTCCGCGTCTCCCCCCCATGGGATCGAACCACCGTCCAAGTGGACGGGACGAAAATCAGAACAGTAGTGGACGCCTAATCCAATCAGCCAACAGAGACGCTATAAGTTCATATCGATTCTGACCTTACAAATCAACCACCCTCGATCTGGATGCTTTCGTAATTAGAATCGATATGGAACCCCGTCATAACAAAAGG
>NC_087200.1:209953974-209956474 GCF_015104395.2 Macrobrachium nipponense
TGTAAAACAATCTTGCTTTCAGTTTCCTCTGCCATTTCAAATAAAGATTATCTCTTCGCGTATCGGTGTAAAATTCATTTTTGCAAAAGAAATAAAAAACTAAACCTTTCCTTTTTTTGGCTTCAGAAAAATTATACAACGTGGGAAAGTAAAAAATTATCTGTGAATAAAAATCAAAAGTGCTGGTGTACGGGAAAATTGATATATTTTTGTATAAAATACTTTCGAAACACAAATGCCGGAATTTAGGGGAAAAGAACCAATTGTCGTACGAAAATATTAGCTGGGAAAACGGGAAAAAACTTAAAAATCTCTGTATAAAAAGTGAAAATGAAGCGTTTTTCGAAAAAAATACTATATTGTAAAAAAAATACTCGTGATACACAAATGGATGCCGAAATTTAACAAAGGAATTTTTTCATTTTCAAATCATTAGCAGTGTTTTGTTGTGATTTGCGTTGCCAGACAATGAAAAAGTTTAGTCCGACGTCTTATGGAGCAATGTTTTGGTAAGAAAATATTTTTTAATTTATTTGCATATACCCCAATGAGAGAGAGAGAGAGAGAGAGAGAGAAGTTGTGTGACAGTTGAATCACACAATGACAGGGAGATCAAAACGTACATTTTCTATTGCCACAAAGAATAAAACGAAACAAAACGCCGTAATACCAGGGATATACTACGGAGAATGAATGAAGAGAGAGAGAGAGATAGAGAGAGAGAGAGAGAGATAACTAATATACTAATACTATGCAAATCACAGTACGAGTCAAGAATTTTCCCTTTCTCTCAAGGATATTGAAAAATGGAAAAATATGTTTCGAGGTTTTGGAGGAAAATTCTCGCGGCCACCTCAGTATTCAGGAAGTATTTTCCTAATAAAATTTCGTCCTTATTGCCTTACATTGTCCAATATTTTCGCCAAAATCTTCAGTCTTTCTTTTCAAGGCATTTTTTCATACCTTTAGAACCATACGCACACATACACAATAATCTATAATTATTAGAGAAATAAAAAAATTGTGTTCCTTTTTTATCAGTTAACTAAAAATCAATCTGTTGTTGCTTTATTAAGGCGTAAAAAAATTTTTTTTTGGCTAAACGTTTTTCCCAGCGCGTTTAAAACTACAACATATCAAATAATTTATATAAAGAATTTAGCGAATACTTTGATGCAATTCATACTGAGATTTTACCAAACTATTGGAAAGAGGATTGCGATGTTTTTTTTTTTTTATGATGATACTGTATATTATCTAATATCGATAAAAATATACTTGCCCTTGATTTAGCCTAAAAAGTGCGCAAGTATTACAAAATGTTATTGATGACGTGTTATTGGAAACCAATGTTATTTCTCCGTCTCAATTAGCGATGTCTCTTTCTCTTAAATTATACATAGGCCTCAAAACAACCGTGTGTTCTCTAGTTATTCTGAAAAAATCTCTGGTGTTGTGAAGAGTCAAGAATCTCGTTTGGTTAAGAATCCGGATTAATTAAATCCCGAGAATCCTGTTCTTATTAGAGTCAAGGAATTTCCTCCCTCCACGATTTCGAGGCACTGAGATTTTGAGGAATTAGTAATTATAGTAGCTTCTAATTTGGTCTGAATACCGACTCTCTTTTATGTTTCTATTTTTCTTTCTCTGTTTTATTATTGTTCGTGAATATTTATAAGAAATCCTCTGTATTAATCGTTCTTGAAATTGTGAATTATATCATATTCGGGAGATGTATGGGCATGGATGTGTGATGTCAAAAGCACTACAAACACTACCGGAGTCGAGGTGGGTTGATGTTGTCTCCAAAACCACTAATTACCTGCGCGCGAAAGGTATATGAGGGTGAGAGGCGACATGAACTTTTAGCCTCTCGCGGTGGTGTAGTAGGTAAAGCTTCACTGACGTTCCTGGGTTTGAAAGGATCCATAGGTTCGCGCCCTGGTCCAGGCAAATCTATTATCGAGAAAAAATTCCCCTTCGGTTTAAGCATATATGAAAATATATTAATTCCGAGTAGAGCGAATTAGATATTAAAGGACATAGTAGCTCGATATATGTATAGTAATCACGAAAATTTGAGGATGACGTTATAGATTGGCTACGTGCTGTCAAAAGCACTACAAACACTACGAGTCGAGGTGGGTTGATGTTGTCTCCAAAACCACACTAATTACCTGCGCGCGAAAGGTATATGAGGGGTGAGAGGCACATGAACTTTTAGCCTCTCGCGGTGGTGTAGTAGGTAAAGCTTCACTGACGTTCCTGGGGTTGAAAGGATCCATAGGTTCGCGCCCTGGTCCAGGCAAATAAAATATTATCGAGAAAAAACCTCCCTTCGGTTAAGCATATATGAAAAATATATTAATTCCGAGGTAGAGCGAATTAGAGATTAAAGGACATTGTAGCTCGATATATGTATAGTAATCACAGAAATGTGATATGACTTATATATATATATATATATATATATATATATATATATATATATATATATATA
>NC_087200.1:209961474-209981474 GCF_015104395.2 Macrobrachium nipponense
AGGGATTAGCGATTGAAGTACTGAAGTATTTTGGGAAGTATTCATTGTAAAAGACGTAATATTTAGAAAAATGTAAGAAAGCATTTCTGAAAGTTAAATAGAATGGTTAATCATATTCAGGTATTAGTTTAATATAAGTAATAGTGATTTCTTACAAGGAAATATATCATTTTAGTCTTCACTGCTTTCGGAAAACATTAGAATTTTTTTCTTTGACAAAGCACATGATTTTTCTATGATGTATTAAAGCAACTTATTAAGATAATTTGAATATAATATTGGGCATTATAGAGTAATAATGATTTCTTTGAAGGATGTACCTAATTCTACTCTTCATTGATTTCATATATCATTAGAAACTCTTTCCTCTTTGACAAAGCACTGAATTTTTCTGGGCTGTGACTAAAAACCCTTTGGTTTAAAGCTAAGGACTACAATATTTCGGTAGTCTGACTGATGTTAATCTCGTGTGTGGTTCATTTGCCGGAAACAGATGTCGATCTGAAACTCAAACATCTGGGAGGATTGTGGTTCCCTTTCAAAGGCAAATTTGGTCGACTTTCGTGAGTGATTTTGTAGGTACATATAGAGTTTGGGAATATATTATAATTGAATTATTTCTAGCCATAATTTCCATTTGTATTTTGTTTGTGCTATAATTGAACTATATATTTGCATACCAGCAGGGGCAAGAGTAAATATCTACGAACAACCATTGTTATTTGCATTTTAATTGCATTTAAACTGCATCAATTGCATACCAGTAGTTAAGGGAGTAAAGAATTCACTAACCATAATTTTTACTTGAATTTTATTTGTATTTTAATTAAACTATTTGCCTAAAGGTAGTTGGGGATAAAAAATATTCCGAGGGAAAGAAATATTAATGTCAAATTTACCCTCCATTCCAGAAGCGTTTCAGTTGTAACCAGACCATGAATGCGGAGAAAAAAAAAAAAAAAAAAAAGCGTTTGCTGCCAGGGTGAAAGTCTGATTGGTCTATATTCAGATTAGCAAAGTCCATCAACAGGACATCAGAGAGAGAGAGAGAGAGAGAGAGAGAGAGAGAGAGAGAGAGAGAGAGAGAGAGACAGAGACAGAGCAGAGAGCGGGAGCTATCGCAGTTATAGAGACAACAACCGATAGAGAGAGAGGAGGAGGGGGGGGGGGGGGGGGGGGGGAGGGGGGGGGGGGGGGGGGCGGGGGGGGGGGGGGGGGGGGGGACAATATAACTTTTCTTATTTATATTCGTAACTTTTTTATTCACATTATGGCGTTGGTGAATATAACCACACTTATACATGCAGACAGACATACACCTAATATTTCACCTGCATCTGAATGCTATAGATTTTTTATTGACTTTTTCTTCCGCCTGAATAGACTTGTTGATCAAACTTTGTATCGACATTTAAAGCTTATAGCTTCCGTCATTATTGCACAAAGCTTCAATATCGTTGTACAGGACAGGAATTCCATAAGTCCGGATACGAGAACTGAGTCCGGATACGAGGCTATCAAATATTCATGGAAAATACCGCACGCGCACAGACCATGTATCTGTTACCAAGTGCGAATGTGAATTATTTTCCCTTTTTGGAACTGTGCAAACTGCTTTTTAGGGCGTTTATTCTATGCACATATTTTCTGTCACTTTGTCTCTTTTGCCTCAATTCTTCGCGAGATGTCATTTCCTCTTATATTGTGATTTTGTCACTTACTCATTTATTTTTCATATTTGTATCTTGACAGGAACGTAAAACCAGATCCTCTTCATTAGTTGGGCCGTTTTTAGAGTACCTTGCCCTAAAACTGCTGTTTAAGCTGTCTGTATTCGTTTCAGTGAATATGTGTAGCATGTGCCTAATCCACTTAGTGACATAAATTGTGCTGTGAAAGTGCGTTCTAACTTAGTGTATTAGGGCCTAGTTGACTTGATGCGCATTCTCAAACGGCCCCCGCGCAGATTTTCCATAGTGACGTCACGGATCGTCATTGTTACGTCATAATTTCTACCAACTAACAGAGCCTTGCTATGATTTGAAAGTGAAGTTTTAGAGTTTTCTTGTGAAATGGCATCTTGTTATTGCGATCGTCAAAACGATGATAACCAACTGGACTGCTCTTCATGTAACAGGAAAGTACATCGGAAATGTGAGGGAATATCAATGGAAGACTACAGAAAGGTAGAGAAGTCAATTTCTATTGGATGTAAGGGTCTTAAATTCTACTGTAGAAGATGTGAGCCCAATTTTTCGGAGTCAGTTACCTTGAATGAGCTTGGCCGAAAAATGGAAACGTTAGAATTAATGGCAAGAGATGTTTGCTTCATTAGAAAAAACAAATAATTGAACTGAAGACGGAAAATCAATTTCTTAGGCTGGGGGTTACTGGTGAGCTACCCGTAAAGGATTTGAAACCAAGTTATTCTGACGTGGTGAAAGAGAGAAATTTGATTTTGATTGCTGATGAAGATGAGAATGAAGCTACCACAATGGAAGACAAGAAAGGTGTATTAACAAAAGTCCTGGGAATATTCAAATCAAGTAACGTAAAGCCTACGAAAAAAGGTTCACTGGTCGTTGACCTTTCCAGACAAGAAAACAAGAGAAAATGCTAAAAACGAACTCTGGACCAGACAGCTGATGACCATAAATTATGTTCAACTGTACTTCAGAAGATGTCGCCTAAAATCACCGTTGCCAATGTCAGTAATCAAGAACAGATGGATGACGTCTTGCCTGCGATTTGAAGAAGAATAACATATTTCAAGGTATTAATGTAAGTCCAGATGATATGAAACTAGTATCAACTAGAGAAGCTAAAGATGGTAAATCGTATAATTATACTTTTAATGTACACCTATCATTAGACGCAGGATATACGAAAATGGAGATATACTTTTCACCAACTTTGGTCGATCATAATGTATGGGATGTTTTCATGTTATAATATGTACCTACTGTCAAGGTATGGTCATTTTGAGTCCAAAATGTAGAGTCAAGGCTTCGGAATGGATCTCGGATATGTGGACGTTGTGGAACGGAACTGATCATGAGACAAGGCATTGTCAGTCTGAAAGTTTTGAAATGTCATCATTGTGCGCGAATGAACCTCTCCGATAATCAACATGCTGTTTTTGACTGGAATTGTCCATCGAATGTTGCTGAGAGGAAGCGAATTGCCCAACAGACTGATCATGGATTCCAGTAATAGAAGAATAAAATGTGCCTTACTGAATGCGCAGTCAGTACGCAACAAGACAACAGAATTAAGAGAATTAATCTTGTGAACAAGGAATAGAGTGTTTCGCTATAACAGAAACATGGCTAAGTGCTACTGATAATTTGAAAATTAATGAACTATTGCCGGACACTCATAAACTTTTTCATACACCACGTAATTTTGGTCAGGGAGGTGGGGTTGGCATTGTTTTATCCAAAACATTTACAAACGTTAGAACTAGGCTTGTTGGAGCGTTTGTGAATTTTGAGATTTAGCCTTGGAGTTTAAGGCCTATAATGTACAGTTTTTTATTTTTAGTAGTATATCGTCCTCCGCAGCTAAGCAAGGCTACGTTTTTAGAAGACTTTTCTGTATTCTTGGATTGCTTTGAAATGAAAAATGTAATGTATATATATTGTGGAGATTTTAATATGTGGTTAGAGGATTATAGAGATACAAATGTAAAGAAGTTTATTGATATAATGAACAATATGAATTTTGTTAATAAGGTGAATGTATTTACCTCTAGGTCAGATCTATTTTATGGATGCTGTGTTTTGCTTTACGGGTTGATAAATTACTTTATGAATTTTGATAGTGGAGCCAGATTTTTCTATCTCTTTTTTTACCACAAGCTTATTATGTTTGATATTTCAGTCTTATTACCAAGTAACTTAGGACTAAAATAATATTTAGGAACAAACGGTTATTAGACTGTACATACTAATAGATGTGGGTGTTACTGTTATTGAGGAAAAATATAATGAACCCTGTGGATGTACTGACTTAAATAGTAGCAGAAATATTTCTGTAGGTGAATTGTAGTCTGTCTTGTTTGCTTTGTATTTTTCTGTATTTTTACCGAAGAATATGATAAAATGTGCCCTGTGTAGAAAGATATTGTCATAAAAGACAGCTCCCCATGGTTCAAATGCTGCAATTAGGGAAGCTAGGAAAAAAACGGAGGTTGGCAGAGTCACGTTGGCATAAGCATAAAACAAAGAGAAATCGAATGTTATATGTGGAAGCTAGGAATGAGGTAAATAGATTATTAAGAGATGTAAAGAAGACATTTATAATGAAAAGGTAACTGAGGTTGGGTCCAATATCAAAAGGCTGTATTCTGTGTTCGATGAACTTTTAGGGAAAATTAAGAGGCATGTTTTTACCAGACGGGAGGTCTGAGCTTGAATTGGCAAATGAATTTGCTGAATTCTTTGAGTCAAAGGTTGCCTGTTTACTTTGTAACTTCACAACTGATGTTGTTTCTTGCCCCTATCCTTACTTTCCTGATTTTCCTTTCTCAAAGTTTTTTGCAGTTTAGGCCAATTTCACTCGATGCGTTACAAAACTATGTTCATTAGTTCTGGCCGCTCCTATTGCAGTAACGATCCTTTTCCAATAAATGAGGTCATCGACGCCCCGAACATAGATAGGTTACTGCAATTGCAGACTTCGTCAAGAAAGTCAACTTGAGTATTACTAAGAGCTTAGTCCCGTCCTCTGAAAAAGTTGCTATCATTAAACCATCTCTTAAAGGGTCCCCTTGATCATCAAGAATTGAAATCTTACAGACCAATTTCTAACTTGTCTTTTTTGTCAAAAATGATCGAGACTTCCGTTTTAGATCAACTCAATCAGCACTTAAAAGTAATTGGAGCTATTCCTGAAGATTAGTCGGCTTATCGGAAATTCCATTCTACTGAAACAGCTCTTTGTGCCGTAATTAATGACTTGTTAGGTTTCTCCGATGACGGTAAATGTAGCTTGCTTATTCTCCTAGATCTTAGCGCTGCTTTTGATACAGTGGTTCATGAAGTGTTAATAGAGGATATGACTGCTATTGGGATCGATGGGATGCTCTTAAATGGTTTCATAACTATTTATCGAATAGATCTTTCAAGGTGAAGGTTAAAGATAGATATTCTGAAAGTAGAAAGCTCACCACGGGTGTTCCACAAGGAAGCGTACTTGGCCCGGTTCTTTTTAGTATATACAATCGAGTTGTCTTGGATATTTAAATTACATGGCGTTCAATGTAAATTTTTTGCTGATGACACCCAGTTCTATTTAATAGTAGATGACATTACTGAAGATCAAGCTGTTATTGATAGACTTATGGCAGATGTTTCGAAATGGATGCAAAAAAAAAGAAAAAGCTGAAACTAAATGAAAATAAAACTGAATGTATCCTAATTGGCACTAAATATAACTTAAGAAGGTTTGATAACGTTAATAGCATCTCCATCAATAAGGAAAATATTTTGTTAACTGATAAAGTCAGAGATCTCGGGTAGTAGTTGATGGTTCTTTGACATTTGATGAACATATTAACAATGTGGTTAGGACCGCAAATTATCATCTGAGGAATATCGCATCCATTAGAAAATATCTTAACGAAGATGCCACTAAGCTGCTAATTAATAGTTTGGTAGTTAGCAGAGTAGACTATTGTAATTCGTTGTATTACAATTTACCTAATTATCGTCTTAAGAAACTTCAAATGATTTTGAATAGAGCTGCTAGACTAATTTTTGGTATATCCCCGCGAGAACATATTACTCCAACCTTAATTAAATTACACTGGTTACCAGTCAAAGCAAGGATTATTTTTAAACTTTGCGTCTTAACATATCAAGCTATTAACACGGGAGAGCCATTGTATCTTAAAGGTTGCCTGAAAAGATACGTAGTAGGGCCTGGTGTCATACACGCCTTTCCCGTGATGATTTCAGACTTGATGAGCCTCGTGCAACGACCACTCTTGGTACGAGAACTTTTAAGCACTGCGCTCCTAGATTGTATAATCAACTTCCGGCATCAGTTAAGTGTACTGGAAATATCTTTCAGTTCAAAAAAGCTATTGAAAACCCATTTATTTTCACTCAGTATAACACTGAGACAAATGCAATTAACCCGCTTTACATTACATAGACTTTTAAATTTTTAACTATAATATAAGTGATTTGGAAATCCCGTCTGAACGTTAATAGCGAAAGCAGGGATACTTGATAAACCGTCAGACATAGACATAGACATAGAATTCCATTTCCATAAATGACATTTTGTCCGTATGTCTTAATATTTTGCTTAAATTTTCTTCTATTTATTTTTTTATTAGTTTATACTTAATTCTCTCTCTCTCTCTCTCTCTCTCTCTCTCTCTCTCTCTCTCTATTTTTTTGAACTGATTTTTCTTTCTGTATTTCATATTACCTCTTGTTACTACTTCCTCATGAACACCATGTTTCTTGGAAGATTGAATTTCAAGGTAATGGTCCCTATGGGTTCATCTTCTGAATATATAAACATAAGAATAATAATGAGGGTGAAATATCAATATGACCATTTACTTAGAAGAAACAACGCACACCAACCAGGAAATCAAATAGGATTTCTGGTAGGATGAGAAAGGTCACTGAAAGTCCGGAAGTTGAGGCCATCTTTATCAGCATTTCCTCTGTTTCATATTTTGGAATCCTGCAGGTTTTTCTTTTCGCCTTTCGCAATGTTTTGGTCACTGGTATTATTTTAGTGAATTTTCAGCTTGAGGGAATTAAGAGAAAATACGGACTTACATCTTGGCGAATTCAGGATACTTACTAGATAGTTTCTTAGGCGATATTCAGGGGATTTTCAGTTTTGAGAGGTCAGGTAAATCCTCAGATTTGTCAAAAAACCTTAGTTTCTTATTCTTTTAATTTAGTTGTATCTTTCCTGATTATTCTGTGTTGGAGTCCTTCCCATGACAAGTGAAAACATTTGCTGTTCCGAGTTTCATATTTGTGTGTGTGTGTGGGTGTGTGTTTGTTAATTTATGGTGTCCGTGACACTGAAACATCTAATAGCTGAAGACTGAGCATAATTGTAGTTTTTTAAGTTATTATTGCATTTCTAATATGCATAGGTAGTATTTATATACCATTTATGTACATTTATGATTACATGCATTAATCTAATGCATTCTTTCCACACAATAGCATTTTGTACATTATTTTCAAATATGGATAGATATAAACCTTACAGAATTATAACCATAGTTGTATGTAAATCCTAAAAACTAATCTTAATATTTACTTAACTGTTTATTTAGAACTCTAAGTTGTAATCGCCTTTCAATATAAGCATATTGTATCTAAAGATTCAATCTTCCCGCAAAAAAGGCTAATCCTTTAATCCCTCGCAAAATCTCTGCTTAGGTCTAAAGTCACTGAGGGATAAGTACCTGAAATAGTCAGTCAGATTATTATTGCTCGGAGTATTTGCATATAAAGTCAGTAGCCAAAACATAATCCCACTGGAGAGTTATCCACCAATTAATTTCTTTATATGAAATAATTTTTTTCCCACAGGGATGATCAAATGGGTGTGAATTAAGTAATTCCTTGAAAATTATTGTAAAGGTGGAAAATTCATGTCAGGTCTGTTGTAAATGTTTGGCTGAATGACAAATACAGTAAGGAAATGAAATTAATACAAAAATTTTTCAAATAGGTCGTCATCATTTTGGCGAGATTTCTTCCAACAGCAGAGCATAAGCGGGAGAAATTCTCGACGAGGTTCATCGGTGGCGGGAAAGTGTCTTCGTCATTGGTTACTGATGGCATCATCAGCTGACGCTCTGATTGGCTCCAGTTGGTGTTTACACCTTCGCACCTCAGTGCTGTCGGATGCGACCATTCTGAAAGATTTCTCTCACTGACTCACTCACTTGGACTCACTTCTTGGAACAGTTTTGTTGACCCTTCCATGCGCGAACCACCTGCGTCTATAATGCCGTTATTTCCCACTCAATTGTGCAGCCTTTCTTCAGGTTTTGTTGCAAGGGTGTGACGGAGTATTTTGAAATTACCCAAATGTGTTAGAGAGTGAGGACCAGTTAGAGACACCAGCTTGTGAGGGCTTTCTTCATCCCTCCTAACAAGTTCTATTTATCGAACCTAGCGGAGTTCCAAAAGCGTAATTTAACGCCTACAGAGATGGACAGGCTATTGATGTCTGTGGCGAAGGGAAGTGACAGATAGTGGCGATAGCATTGGCGATTTCATGGCCGAAATCAAAAGTGTTGACAGCATCGATGAGGAGGAGATCCCATTTGTTTCACAGTGAAGCTTGAACACATGGCGAGATAATGTTGGTGATAAGAAAGGTGAACGATTATCTACGGATCTGACCCACCTCTATCCCTTATTGCATGAGCTGACAGATGTTTTGCATAAACGATCGTCATAAGTTTCCTCCAGCTATTTTTCATGCGAGAATGATTCTCGGTGAAGTGGTAGAAGAAAATTGCTGATGTACTTTCTGCTTCAAATTGCATTGCAAAATGCATCCATTTGGCGTTACTAGTTTACAACAGACCAAGATAAACTGAACCTCTTACAGTTCCATGAATTAGCATTGATACCAGTTTGATTAAATTCAATCCAGAAGTATGAGTGGCCGGAATTTCATATTTTACTTTTAATTTTCATTTCAGACATCTTTGTTTTGGTCAACTTTTTACTCGAAAATAATTCGGAGTTTTGGAGCCTCATTAAAATGTTAATGGGAAGATTTTTCTTTTGTGTTGAAACTTCATTCCACGGTATAATCTTTTTCCCCAAAATTTATATAAATTGACATCTCTTGCTTAAGATATTTTGTGGAGACAATGTCCCTTAATGAAATTGTTGTTGGATAAATGTATTAATAAATGTATTAATAAATATACTGGAGTGAATCCCATTTGACAAAATAATGATATGAAAAATTCGATACAACTCATGGTTCGTCCTGAAAGCCCACACTTAACGAGCCTGCATTCTACTTACTAGTACAAACCATTGAATCCACCCTATTGTCCGGTTAAGACCGTTTCAATAATGTTTTTTTTTTTTTATCTCCTGTATGAGAGGGGATCGAGACAGCAAAGTCCTATAGCAAGGGACGTTTACGTACCGTCCTGGAAGGCTGGTTGACGACGATTTTATAAATATAGAATTCAATGAATGAAAATAAATATGAACTTGGAATTCAATCAAAGTAGATGAACAAAAACTTGGAATTCAATTAAAGTAGATTAATATGAACTTGGAATTCAATAAAAGTAGATGAATATAAGCTAGGAATTCAGCAAACGTAGATTATTATTATTACACAAAATATATTTCTGGAATCACGTAACTAAATATAGAGCCGCAAAAGCTTTATTATTTTTTTTTCTTTTTCATGACACTAAGCTAGATCTAACCTTACGCTACAAACGGATTACTTATGACTTCAATAAAAGAAAGAAAGAAAAAAACTTCCAGTGAATTGTTTAGTTCCGTGTTTGGTAAACCTCTTCTCTTGGTGACAGATAGGAATCGAGGTCAAATTAAAGAGACAATGTTTCTTATGTTCTTTTGTTTTATCTAACTACAATAGAGATCAAACGTATTACACGAAACAATCACTAAAACACGCCTCTTGCCATGGATAATTACGGCGAATTACTTGAATGCGAAAGACTTTAGACTGTCCATTAATTTTGTGCGAAGAGGCATAATTGGAAAAAAAAGCAAATTTATGTAATTAGATTCGAATTATTGCAATTGGCATTCAACAGAGCAAACCCGCCTTTGATGATCATGACTAACATAAAGATTTTATCTAACTTCAAATCATTATGCTTAACTCCAGTAATCATAATTAATGGGATAATCTGTTTCCCAGAATCGTACAATGGTATCGTGTGCTTTTTCCAAAAGCAACTGAAGCAATGCATTATAGAAGTGCTTTGTGAACTTCGACGGAATCAGAGAGCATTCCTGAAATGTTATCCTTTGTCTGTCCCTGTGTGTTGTGATGAATTCCTTTTCATAATGGAATTAGTAAGATCTTCTTGCTAAGAAAAAAAAAAAAAAAAAAAAAAAAAGATCACGTGACCTAGGTTCTATTGCGTAGATAGTCATGTGTTTCAGGTTACTAACGAATTTTTATTCGATTGACTTGACCCCAGTACAGGATATTCTTCGTTTTGGGAAAATGAGTTAACATTGTATATAAGGAATCTTCATAAAGAATAAAAATCTTCACAGAAGCATCCAGTACAGCTTGGTGATTTTCGATTTAGCATAATAACACTTACCTAATTAAAGCCACATATCTGAATCTTGAATTGAATTGAAACGGTTCATCCCAGTCGCTGGTCTGAGGCTATGGTGGCGTTACAACATTTACGTTTCTCGGAATAAAGTCAAAATCTGCCATAAATTCGAAGACATTATTAGTCGATATCACAGAAACAGTCCTTACAGTTAGTTCGGGTTGCCCCAGGTCCCTCAGTGTGAGGCACCTCTAATGTCTACCAGAGAGTTGCTAGTACATCTTCCGGTATATTTTTGCATCTTCCAATCTTGGATGGTCTGGGATGCACTTTAGATATTTGTCGAGTTATTCTTAAACACATCTACGCTCACTCCTGATATATTCCTCAGATGAGCTGGCAACGCATTGAATAGACGCTGCATTATCGATGCTGGTGCGTAGTGGATTAATGTCCTGTGTGCTTTCCTTATTATTTTTCCTGGTATAGTTTTGGGCACTATTAATCTACCTCTGCTTGCTCTTTCTGATATTTTTAGTTCCATGATGTTTTTTGCTATTCATTCTATCTGGTTCCATGCCTGAATTATCATGTAGCGTTCTCTTCTCCTTTCTAGACTATATAATTTTAAGGGATTGTAGTCTTTCCCGTCACAAGTCAAGGCCCTTAACTTCTTCTATTCTAGCTGTAAAGGACCTTTGTACACTCTCTATTTGTGCAATATCCTTTTGATAGTGTGGGGTACCATATCATATTGCAATATTCAAGTGGACTACGAACATATGTTTTATAAACCGCATAATCGATTGTGTTCAGCTTTTCTTGTTTTGAAGTGCCGTAACAACAATCCCAGTTTTTGCTTTACATTTTGCCAACAGAATTGCTATTGATCATTGCATAACATGTTCCTATTCATCATCACACCAAGGTCTTTAACTGCTTCCTTATTTGTGATTGTCTCATTATTAAGTCCCCTATATGCATATAGCTTTCCTTCTCTGTCTCCATAATTTATTGATTCAAATTTATCAGAGTTAAATACCATCCTATTTACCTCTGCCCAATCATATACTTTGTTAAGGTCTCTTTGTAGAGCGTTCCTATCTTCATCACATGTAATTTCTCTACTTATTCAGTGTCATCGGCGAAACTACTCACTAACCGAATCCTTAACATTACTGTCTATGTCTTCAATCATAATAACAAACAGTATTGCAGCCAACACCGTACCTTGTGGCACACCAGATATTACCTTGGCTTCATCCGATTTCTCATCGTTTGCAATAACTATCTGTTTTCTGTTGTGTAAAAATTCTTTTAACCATCTTCCTACCTTATCCACGATATTGTGTTTTCTAATTTTTCTTCTTCTAATATAATTATTATGGTCTACCTTGTCAAAAGCTTTGCAAAGTCTAGATAAACCCCATCTGTTTCATTTCCGCTTTTCATATTTTTGAATATGTTCTCACGGTGGACTAACAGTTGGGTATGTGTACTTTTTCCTGGTACGAAACCATGTTGTTCTATATTTAAATAAGTTATTTTATATTAAATGTTTCATAATATTTTTCTCATTACCCTTCATACACTTTCATAATATGTGATGTTAGACTCACAGGCCTATAATTGCTTGCCTCTAGTCTTGATCCACTTTGAAAGAGAGAGAGAGAGAGAGAGATGAGAGAGAGAGAGAGAGAGAGAGAGAGAGAGAGAGAAGGTACGCGTTCACGAAAGCTTTGGAATGAATATTCATGGTAAAAAACTTAAGCATTATACCGTAACAATTACGGAAGATTAATTGCATTTCACAAGCAATTAAGAGAGACAGTTGATGGAAGGGAAGGGACTTTCCTTCGCTAAATTAGATTAGAATTCTTGTTGCCAATAGGAGTCATTAATATTCATTTCCGTGATAAATAATAGACATGACTGGACAAAGACGAAAGTGCTTAATATTAAATTTGAATATTGGTTCCCAGTTTTGTGTAAATCTGCAGTTAATTGCTTTTGAAGGGATATATATATATATATATATATATATATATATATATATATATATATATATATATATATATATATATGCATGTAACTCTCCTGATGTCTACAGTATCCCATCTGGCAAATCATATGGCATATTCTCCCTGGGGGGGGGGGGGGTGGGGGGGGGGGGGGGGGGGGGCGCTGGGAAGGGTGGGGGGGGGGGAGATGCGCGTGAGGCATTGTCCCAAAGAGAATGGCCAATCCCCCCCATCTCCCTTTCATCATTACGTCATCTATAGATGGAACTTCTATCATTTCCCGAAGGCATCATTTCTGCCTATTCCTAATATTCTTCTTAAAGCTTGGTTTACAAATTGTCAAATTCTAGTAGATATGGTTCCATTATTACACAATGAGCCACTCAGCATTTAGAGTCTAAGGCTGTGGAATTTTTTTTTTTTGTATCTTAGGTTCATCCTTAATTCAAAATTAAAGATTCACTGAGGGAATAATATTGACATTCTTAGAATAACAAATAACATAGAAAATGTACCTCTTCTGGAAAATGTACCTCTTCTGCTTGATATCATTATCATTAACTACGTGAAAGTGATTACCACAATTCGACTAAATGTTCATATTCACTTCACTTTTTATCTGGATGTGATAGGATCAGACATACTTACCAAATCCCAGGTATTCGAGAGCATACACAAAATTCGACTGGGCAATAAAACGAATAGTATTCCCCAAATGAATAGCAAGTTACAGAAACAGCATTCATTACTCGTGAGATATATTTGCTTCTCTGAACTACCATTCATCTCATCGTTCGGGGTCGTGCCTATTTCGACTGAGAATTTTTTTCTCTCTCTCTGTATATTCGACTCCATGCAATAACTTAACTTTCTGTCGCCCATTTGTTAGAGATGTCTCTGTTTTTTATTTTCGGAATTGTTCCATAGGTTCTTTGCACAAATATACATGTGGTGGTTTTGTATGATGTCTTTTCCTCCAGAATCTTTCTTTCCTCATTTTGTCTTGGAATCTTCAGCTGAAAACCCTCATGAACAGTGTCAACAGACATTTATAATAAACCCAATAGAGAGAGAGAGAGAGAGAGAGAGAGAGAGAGAGAGAGAGAGAGAGAGAGAGAGAGAGAGAGAGTTATTGAAAAAGGTGATAAATAGATAAATATAATTGAACAGAAAATAAAAATAATCTACTGAAATTTGGATATTACTGATCACTGTTTCATTGTAAGTTTAGTTATAATTTGTATTAGCATTAAATTGTTCATAAACAAGTTTTGATTACAAAGAATTGAGGGCATAGAGGAAGGAGACTGGGAAGAATGTATGCAATCATGACGATTATTGTATCATTATTTATTTTAACACAAAATTTAACCTATAACGATTATTGGTATGAAGTTTTTTCATGTCAGCCACTTAATTGTATGAATTAAATGATAATTAATAATAAATACCTAACAATTTCAACATCATCCAAAGGATTCATTATCTTTCACTGTCAATGATTTATTGAATTACAAATACATGATTAATGTTATGATTACCTTAATGAAAAAAGACTCTCTCTCATATACAATTCATTAATGTTAATATTAATATACGACCACCATTCTCGTTTGAAAAATGTTAATGGAATTCATAATTTATATTTGAGCTAATTAAAATAATATTACCTGTAAATGAGATAACATTCATTAGAGGTTCTAATTACCGTGATCGTAACAGATCTTTTTGAAATGTTTGAATTCCAGCGTTTCATTTCAAATCTAATTTTCTGTAATTCTCACATGATTTACCTTTTTAATATGCCTTAATTACCACTAGAATTAAATGATTAGTAGATTTAATTAGGCTTTTCAAATATTTGGGAAAATGATGAGCAAAGAAGCAGCAATTATTAGCAGTTAAGACTCGTTACTAAGTATGAAAAGTGAAATCAATCATTTATCTATCAGCTCAGGGATTTGAACTTTTACCGTCGATAATATTCAGTGCGAATATTATCGACTGTAGAAAAATATGCAATTGAAAAAAAAATTTATCAATTTTTATAAATGTTTAACAATTCAACTTTTCTCTCTGGTCGACGATTGTACGCCTGCTTTGAATAACCTCCGAATGTAATTTGCTTTTACAAAAAGAAGAGCAGATGAATAAATATATAATCATCAATTTTTCTATGCCTTTTTTTCTTCTCCATTCGGAGTTCAACGATGCGAACAATATCGCTACACGGAAAGGGATGTAAATGAAAAATTAAAACGAGCTGTTACCGCTCCCTGAAAAATGAATGCGCCATTAGCTTAATTAGAGGCGAATTCAAAGGGAATTTTTTACGTATATTTTTATATAGCAGTAAAAAAATTGTACACATTGCATTAGTACCTACTCTAAAACAATTCTCCTTGTACTGTATTATTTAATTATATTTTTATCTGATTGTTCAATAATTTGTAAAAAAGAAAAAAATTTGTAATAACGGATCTCTTTTTTCTATATATCCTCATATCTCCTCTCACTTGTTTCCAATGAAACAACATATTCTTTGGAAGCTTCGACTTCAGTTCAGAAGCCCCTGCGGTAATGTTCCTTGAAAATAATAATAATAATAATAATAATATAATAATAATAATAATAATAATAATAATAATAATAAGTGATGGACTCCTAAGGAGGCAGGATGCAACCCGGAACCCCACACATAAATAATCACCCGTAGAATTGGAGGACTGATAGAGCAAAACAAAAAAAAATAATAATAATAATAAAAGCCTTTAGGTACATTGTACTTAGGTTCCATTTCATTGAAGATTGGTGTGGCTCAGTTGATAGTGCCCCCCCTTGTTTTCCAATTGAAAAGACCTGGGTTCGATTCCTATGTAAGTTAAAAATTTATTCCTGTTCCACACGTAATTATTCGTTGATTATATATATATATATATATAGATATATATATATATATATATATATATATATATATATATATATATAGTATATATATCATCATCTATATCTATATTTATATCTATATCTATATATATCTATATTATATATATATATATATATATATATATATATATATATATATATATATATATATATATATATATATGCAAATGAGGGATCTCCCTTGTGTTGCAGTAATGCTTCTACTTTTCCCATATAATGTGCATATTTAAAAGGAGACCAAAACTCAAATATTATGGGAAAGCTTTGATTGAAATGCTATAAAATTAATAACAGTTTGAAAGATATTGAATTCCCTCTAATTTATTTTATTCTTTTTATCAAGTGGTATCTTCTTTCACTGTTTCTCATTATCTTCCTTTACTTCTTTCAAAAGTTTACCATATTTTTCAAAGCTAGAATAGGCCTCATGTTCCCTGAATAATAATAATAATAATAATAATAATAATAATAATAATAATAATAATAATAATAATAATAATAATAATATAATGATAATAATAATAATAATAGTTAGCCATGATTCCCATGACAAAAGTACTACAGAAGATGGATGCCGGGTACCAACTCAAGAAAAGATGGCAACAGAATCAACCATCTGATGTTCATGGACGACATCAAGCTGTATGGTAAGAGCATCAAGGAAATAGATACCCTAATCCAGACTGTAAGGATTGTATCTGGGGACATCAGGATGGAGTTTGGAATAGAAAATGCGCCTTAGTCAACATACAAAAAGGCAAGTAACGAGAACTGAAGGGATAAAGCTACCAGATGGGAAGCAACATACACATAGATGAGACAGGATCCAAATACCTGGGAATAATGGAAGGAGAGGATATAAAACACCAAGAGATGAAGAACACGATCAGGAAAGAATATATGCAGAGACTCAAGGCGATACTCAAGTCAAAACTCAACGCCGGAAATATGATAAAAGCCATAAACACATGGGCAGTGCCAGTAATCAGAAACAGCGCAGGAATAGTGGAAGTGGACGAAGGCAGAACTCCGCAGCATAGATCAGAAAACCAGGAAACATATGACAATACACAAAGCACTACACCCAAGAGCAAATATGGACAGACTATACATAACACGAAAGGAAGGATGGGAGAGGACTACTAAGTATAGAGGACTGCGTCAACATCGAAAACAGAGCACTGGGGCAATATCTGAAAACCAGTGAAGACGAGTGGCTCAAGAGTGCATGGGAAGAAGGACTAATAAAAGTAGACGAAGACCCAGAAATAATACAGAGACAGGAGAAAGACAGACAGAACAGAGGACAAACCATTGCACGGACAATACATGACAGACTAAAGAACTAGCCAGCGATGACAATTGGCAATGGCTACAGAGGGGAGAGCTAAAGAAGGAAACTGAAGGAATGATAACAGCGGCACAAGATCAGGCCCTAAGAACCAGATATGTTCAAAGAACGATAGACGGAAATAACATCTCTCCCATATGTAGGAAGTGCAATACGAAAAATGAAACCATAAGCCACATAGCAAGTGAATGCCCGGGCACTTGCACAGAACCAGTAAACAAAAAGAGGCGTGATTCAGTGGCAAAAGCCTCCACTGGAGCCTGTGCAAGAAACATCAGCTACCTTGCAGTAATAAGTGGTACGAGCACCAACCTGAAGGAGTGATAGAAAAACGATCAGGCAAAGATCCTCTGGGACTATGGTATCAGAACGGATAGGGTGATACGTGCAAACAGACCAGACGTGACGTTGATTGACAAAGTCAGAAGAAAGTATCACTCATTGATGTCGCAATACCACGGGACACCAGAGTTGAAGAAGAGAGAGGGAGGATAAGTATCTAGATCTGAATAGAAATAAAAGAGGGATATGGGATATGCCATGGATATCGTACCCATAATCATAGGAGCACTAGGCACGATCCCAAGATCCCTGAAAAGTTAATCTAGAAAAACTAGAGGCTGAAGTAGCTCAGGACTAATGCAGAAGAGTGTGATCCTAGAAACGGCACACATAGTAAGAAAAGTGATGGACTCCTAAGGAGGCAGGATGCAACCCGGAACTCCACACTATAAACCACCACCCAGTCGAATTGGAGGACTGTGACAAAGCAAAAAAAAAAAAAAAAAAAAAAAAAAATAATAATAATAATAATAATAATAATAATAATAATAATAATAATCTTGATCCCAAATGACTTAAATGAACGATGATGAATATAAAAATGTGAATTTGATAAAACTAAAAATACGTCAGATGATACCCTATGAATGAATTTATAAAATTTGAGTTTAAAAATGCACACAATAGATATTACTCCGAGAATGAGAGGATAAACGTAAATTGATTTTGGTTTCCTTAGAGAATAAAGAATAAAAACACTTAGACTGAAAACTCAATGAACTGAGGGCGATGGGGGTGTGTGGGGGGGGGGGGGGGGGGGGGGGGGTACGCGTCGATTGAGTTTGAATTTGTTATTAAGAGAAAATCAAAACACGTAAGCTAGATAATACTCAGGGAATGAGAGGATAAACGTGAGGTTAGTTTGTATTTTGTGGTGACAAACAAGACTCGCGAATTTCTCAAGCTATTCTGTTCCAGTCAATGTTCTGCCCAATTTCTACCAACAACGCAGGCAGCCTTGTAGCAATCTCGGTTGCATGTCGCCCTGTATAATAAATATCTATACATATAATAAATTCGATAACATATTCCAGTTTGAGTTATTGCATTTCATCCACAGCTACATGATGTTTCTTGGTTACCCAAGCCAAATTGAACACGAGTCGGGTTGTATGAGAATTTATGGATTCGTTCCAATTCCCAGCGAATCGTCTCGATTTCATCGGGAGTATATCGAGGTTATTACTGAAAGTGGAACATTCGGAGTCTAGTCTGTTTAAGGCTGTTTAGAGCATTTCCTTTGGAGGTTTAATTTCGTTACCAATCTTATCACTTCCTCAACTGCCAATTATAAATTTGTTTCTTATTGAGGGATTGCCTGACAACAAACGAACAAACTTTCAATATTCTATTTTCAGTCGGTAACTACTTTGCAAATACTTTTCATTAAAGTTTTATTTCTAGTAATAAGTGGCTATAAAACCACATATTGTTATATGGTTATATTTGATGTGTGTATGCGCACGTGTACTTGCATATGTTTCCATATTGCCATACGTCAAATTTAACCATTTGGCAATTTATAATTTTACATCTATTCCTTATGTGTAAAAAATACATATGCACGTATTTAAAACTCGTATATACACATTTCTTTTTGTATGCTTCAATACCAGGAGACTTTTATTGTATTGGCCTTACGACAATTGACTTTCTCAGTGACCTATGAATAAATTGAATTAAATCCCGTTGGTATTTTCCGAGAGAGAGAGAGAGAGAGAGAGAGAGAGAGAGAGAGAGAGAGAGAGAGAGAGAGAGAGAGAGAGAGAGAGAGAGAGAGATGTATAGGAGTGCCGATAGACTGTAATCACCAATTCTTTTTTTATTTTTTTTCTCCAAAATTAAGACTATTAAATTTAATCCTCAGTCTGTTTGTTTGAATATCGCATATGTGATAGTTCCTCGCGAATAGAATACTCTCATAAATTAAATTACTAATGAATAATAAAAAATAATATTGGTGTCGATAAACGGATGAATTGAAGACCAGGCAGTAAGACAGAGAGAGAGAGAGAGAGAGAGAGAGAGAGAGAGAGAGAGAGAGAGAGAGAGAGAAGTCCCATTCACATATATGAAATAACATATTATCATAATTAACGATTTAACGCTTATCTTTTACAATATCGTGAAAATGACTTCGGAAATACATAGATATTGACAAGGATACGATTATTATAATGTCTCACAGATAATGAATCCCCACTTCTAATCCCACAGGGTCATTATCTTTCTCCCCAGGAACTTCTTGGGACGGCTAAACTTGATGATGTCTCAATTCCACCTCAGATTATATTCCAATTCCTCCTGAATCTTTGCCTTAGGAATCGCCGAGGAATTCTGGAGACACGAGGTGTCCGCTCGATTCGCTGACAGGAAGGTTAATGGACGCTCCGCAATTTCTGGAGAAGTTATTACTCTCTCCATAAACTCGTTGATTTCCTCAGCAAGGAGAATTCATGACCTCTAAGTTCCTTCTATGATTTCTCTGCTGGAATCTTCCTCATATAAAACTAACAAGTGGAGTACTGTTCTCCCATCTACAAGCAGTTTATGAAGTTAAATAACCAGATTATAAAATTAAAGATTCTACTGCAAACATTTGAGAAAATAATAACTATATCACTAAGTGAGTGATGTTTCACTTCTTTTAACACTAGTGAAATCTAAGTAACTAAATAAAGTCAAATAAATATTCAGATTCACGAATATTACAATATCCTTCTCGCACTTAATTGGATTCAACTTCCTGCAAGACATAACATACCAAATCTTGAATTCATCCTAGAGGGATTCCGGAACAGAAGGTGTCCTGTTGCTACAATGTCCAAAGGATGTCCAGGGAAGGTTATAAATACCTACGTGGACTGTAATGGCGTCCAATCACCTGTGACATGTTGCTTGCAGATTAAGAACTCGCTAAAGCAAAGTGAAAATGACAATTATTGTTTCATTTGGAATTATATATCACTAATTCATCGTTCTTAATTATTTTAATTTCGATTTGGTAACCAATAACATAATTACAGTAATACCAATGAACTCATAA
>NC_087200.1:209996474-210003974 GCF_015104395.2 Macrobrachium nipponense
AGAGAGAGAGAGAGAGAGAGAGAGAGAGAGAATGTAGTGTGACCATTTGAATCACATAATGACAGGAAGATCAAAGCATATATTTTCTATTGCCACAAGTAATAAAGCGAAACAACATTCCGTCATACCAAGGATATACTACCGAGAATGAAATGAAAGAGAGAGAGAGAGAGAGAGAGAGAGAGAGAGAGAGATAGAGAGAGAGAGAGAGAGAGACCTAATATACTAATACTATGCAAATCAGAGCTACGAGTCAAGAATTTCCCCTTTCTCTCAATGCTATTGAAAAATGGAAAAATATGTCTCGAGGTTTTAGGGGGAAATTCTGCATGCCTCCTCAGTATTCCAGAAGCATTTTCCTGATAAAATTTCGTCCTTATTGTCTCACGTTGAGCGAATTTCTAGAGAGAAAGTGGCTGGGTTTAACACTGTTACATTGTCCAATATTTTCGCCAAAATCTTCAGTCTTCTTTCTTTTCAAGGTATTTTTCCGTACTTATAGAACCATACACATGTATACACAATAATCTATAATCATTAGGGAAAATTAAAAAATTTGTGTTGCTTTTTCTTATACAAAGAGAATTTCCTTTGTGACAAACAATGTGATTCTATTATTTATTTTTGCATTTTTCAGTTAACTAAAAATCAGTCGGCTGATTTTTATTCAGGCGTAAAAATTAGATTTTTTTTTTTTTTTTTTGCCTGGCTAAACTACAACATATCAATTTATTTAAAGATTTTATCGAATACTTTGATGCGATTCATAATGCAAATTTTACCAAGCTATTTATTCTAATATCAGTTAAAAAATATATTTGTCTCTGACTTAGTCGAAAAAATGCACAAATATTACAAAGTGGTAATCCTGATGTGTTATTGAAAACCAATGTTATTTCTCCGTCTCAATTGGCGATGTCTCTTTCTTTCAAATTATACAAAGGCCTCAAAACAACCGTGTGTTGTCTCTAGTTATTAATTCGATCATTATCCACATTAAAAATTATATATATATATATATATATATATATATATATATATATATATATATTATATATATATATATATATATATATATATATATATATACGTGTGTGTGTGAGCATTACGAAGGTGTTACCTGAATGTGCAACACATTTATCTAAAAAGTTCAAATCTCTCTCTCTCTCTCTCTCTCTCTCTCTCTCTCTCTCTCTACTCTTCTCTCTATCTCTCTCTCTCTCTCTCTCTCTCTTTTCTCTCTCCCTTTTTTTCGTGTATGTTAATATATATTGATTTTCCCAATAGGAGGTCATTAAAACCTGCCGAAAGTTCATTACGAAATAAATAACGGATAGCATAATGAAAATATATATATATATATATTGCACAAAGTAGGATTAAAATAAAACAGTGAGCATAACACTAGTAATTTCTATAACACTTTGGTCTTCACAGACACGACGTAATAAAATCTTTCACCATTTTAAAAATATTTCCCAAACCTGAGCACAGTTGATTTTACTACAACGGCATAAGAATTGCTGGAACCAATAATTATTTTCAGGACAATATTTCGTTCTTATTGATTTCAAAGACTTTGTTGCTGTCACAAAGTAAATGCTCTCCTTTGAACTTTAAATTTTAAATACTAGATCACAGGGCATTCATGGAACAATTAAAATAGATTAAAGTACTATCTACACATTGTAAACCCCTCTGAAAAATCTTTACAATTAACTAGAAATGCAATGGCCTTTTCCTTTATTCTCAATGTCATAAAATGCATATTTCATTCTGATGCAGTATCGGTCACTACACTAGAAAAATGAATGTGAAAGATTAAAAAACATATAAATAAAAAACTATTATCTATAATCTATATCGAATAGAAACAAAAAGGAATTTTTTATATTAAGCATTGATGCAAAAGAAGTATTACCCATATAGAGCATTAAACTTGTTCAATAACTGTCGATCATATTCACTGATTCATTCTTATAGATCTCTGAAATGATAAATATTCTTTCTTTGTTTTGTCCTTACTTTTTGTTATTCTTACTTTGTTTTGCTGTTATTCTCAACAATAAAAAAAATCCGGCTGAACAAACAGGAAAGGCAATATCTCCGCAATTATTCATTCAGCAGAATAACATTCTGCTGGAATATTTAAAAATAAAATTGCGAAGTACAGAGTGTATTTACCTGTATTTGCACATATCAATTTGAGGAAATGGTGGATAATGTTGAAGGAATGATGTCAACAAGAGAAAGGTAATGCAAGGATATAAAATGACTTATTGTTATCAGTAGTAGGACATAAATGGTATCAGTGAAGACAGTATATTTAGGTGGTTCACTAAACAACATAATCACGAAAGTAACTTAATTTTTTCATATCATATGGAATGTAGCAATTGAAGTTTTCACATAGGATGCAGTGGAGTAATTGCAGAGAAATAAATGTTATGGAAGTAAATACATAAATGAAAAATATAAATAAAAGATAGTAGATACCAATCCAAAAAACAAAACATTAAAAGTGAATAAATGAATTAACTTCTGAAGTTCACTTAAGTTCTGTCGTCTTGTGATTGAGGTACAACTTACGATGAAGTTACCCTTAGATTTTTATGAATCAATCTGATCATTTACTCTCGTGTTTATGATACTACGATCTCTTTCTTCTGCAAGGTTTAAAGAACATTACGAATTTTGGTCTCTTAAAAACCCCATACCTTTTTTTTAGTTCTTTCTTTTTTTGCTAACAGAACGGCTACGAATAAATAAAAAAAAATTTACACCGTAAATCACTTTTATATTTTATGGGGTGGAATGGGAGGGTTTCTTTCGAGAATATGACAAGTAGGTCAGCGGTTGACCTTTCAAAAGCTGTTTGGTAATCAATCTCTCTTTCCTCGATCTTCTTGGCCGATTTTTTTTTTTTTAATATTCGGACTTCCACATGAAAATTCCTATTTATGTTATTACGATAATTGAACCATGAACAAAATGGGTAAACCAATTAAAATTATACACAAATGATAAGGCAAATAGAACATAAGATACAACAAAAAGTTACATACATAGAAAATCCAAACACGAAAAGAAGAGATAATGGAAAACAAAACAAGCAAATGTAATGCAACATGTAAAAAAAAATTGAAAACGAAAATATTTAAAAACTCCACATTCAGTGTCATGCTCCTTTTTCATTGTGGAGACAGTTGGGGGTTTTTAGTATCGCCAACTGAAGAAGGAGTATGACGCTACGAAACTGTGAGTGTTATGATTGAATTTGGTCTCCAATTCGTGATGTTTTTTCAATTCTAAATGCTGATGCTGATCTGTTATAAAAATACAACATAAACATTTTTTGTCTGTAATTTCACCCTAATGATGAAGTTACATCCCTCAAAAGCCTGCAAAGGAGAACGTTTTACTAAGCCTTGGCAATATCATTCATCATCAAGCAAAGATTTCCTTTAGTTGTGCATATGATTACCCTCCCCAACCTGTGATATAATGCTTTCAGTAACAACATTCACGTCCCAAAGAAGAGAGATGATTGTATATCCACACACTGCTGTTTCATGGGATTACCCAAGCAGAGCAACAATGCCTCATTATAATGCTACTCCGTCACTGCTTTCGCTTCATTCTGATTAAGTTGTCATCTCAACAAAATATTAATCATGATATCATCCAGTCGGTTCTTCATTGAATGCATTTATGCTGAATACGACATTTTGGTTCGTAAGCGTGTTAAATTTAACCTTCACATGATATCATTTAACCATTATTCTCCTTGTATGTTATCCATTTACTCGCCTTTTTATCTATTTATTTATTAAATTACCGATTCCTATATTTTTCTTTCTAATAACTGTCTATTCTTTCTGTATTTCCTATTACCTTCTGTTACTTCTTTCGAATGAACACCATATTCGTTGGAAGCCAAATCATTCCACAAAAAATTCTCTTCGAGATAGATTACAGTAATAATCCCAGACACGGCTATTCCTCTCCTTCGATTAATACTGACTCTGTCTCTCAGGCATTTGAACAAAGGTCCTTTGTCTTCCACAAGAAGAAAAGCGAAGAGGAGAGCTGCTTGAGATAAAAGAGCTTTCTGATATATGGATCGATCTGAGATTAAAAAATTCGTTTGGGTGGTCTTAAAATTTCCTATTAAACTTATTTCGTCTTTAAGTGAGTGTGAGATGTATGACTGAAGGCAATTCTGTCCTTATGTTTTCGTAATTTACTTAAATTATTTCCATTTATTTATTAATTTGCTAATTAACCTTTTAATGAGATCTCTTCTTTCTGTATTCCCCATAAATTTCCGTTACTCCTTTGTCATGAACATCATATTCTTTAGAACTTGAAGTCCAAGTCAATGAAAAGGGTTCATCTTCTGAATAATGATAATAATAATAATAATAATAATAATAATAATAATAATAATAATAATAATAATAATAATAATATAATAATAATAATAACTAATAATAAGAATTGTATCTGGGACATCAGGATGGAGTTTGGAATAAGAAAAATGCGCCTTAGTCAACATACAAAAAGGCAAAGTAACGAGAACTGAAGGATAAAGCTACCAGATGGGAGCAACATCAAACACATAGATGAGACAGGATACAATACCTGGGAATAATGGAAGGAGGGGATATAAAACACCAAGAGATGAAGGACACGATCAGGAAAGAATATATGCAGAGACTCAAGGCGATACTCAAGTCAAAACTCAACGCTGGTAATATGATAAAAGCCATAAACACATGGGCAGTACCAGTAATCAGATACAGCGCAGGAATAGTGGAATGGACAAAGGCAGAACTCCGCAGCATAGATCACTAAACCAGGAAACATATGACAATACACAAAGCACTACACCCAAGTGCAAATATGGACAGACTATACATAACACGAAAGGAGGGAGGGAGAGGACTACTAAGTATAGAGGACTGCATCAACATCGAGAACAAAGCACTGGGGCAATATCTGAAAACCTGTGAAGACGAGTGGCTAAAGAGTGCATGGGAAGAAGGACTAATTAAAGTAGATGAAGACCCAGAAATATACAGAGACAGGAGAATGACAAAAAGAACTGAGGACTGGCACAACAAACCAATGCAGGGACAATACATGAGACAGACTAAAGAACTAGCCAGCGATGACATGTAGCAATGGCTACATAGGGGAGAGCTAAAGAAGGAAAGTGAAGGAATGATAACAGCGGCACAAGATCAGGCCCTAAAAACCAGATATGTTCAAAGAATAGACGGAAATAACATCTCTCCCATATGTAGGAAGAGCAATACGACAAATGAAACCATAAACCACATAGCAAGCGAATGTCCGGCACTTGCACAGAACCAGTACAAAAAGAGGCATGATTCAGTGGTGAGAGCCCTCAAAGATCATCTGGGACTATGGTATTAGAACAGATATGGTGATACGTGCAAATAGACCAGACGTGACATTGATTGACAAAATTAAGAAGAAAGTATCACTCATTGATGTCGCAATACCATGGGACACCAGAGTTGAAGAGAAAGAGAGGGAAAAAATGGATAAGTATCAAGATCTGACAATAGAAATAAGAAGGATATGGGATATGCCAGTGGAAATCGTACCCATAATCATAGGATCACTAGGCACGATCCCAAGATCCCTGAAAAGGAATCTAGAAAAACTAGACGCTGAAGTATCTCCAGGACTCATGCAGAAGAGTGTGATCCTAGAAACGGCGCACATAGTAAGAAAAGTGATGGACTCCTGAGGAGGGAGGATGCAACCCGGAACCCCACACTATAAATACCACCCAGTAGGTTGGAGGACTGTGATAAAGCAAAAAAAAAAAAAAAATAATAATAATAATAATAAAAATAAAAATGATTTCATATAATTTTGGAACTCGGCAAATTATATCTTTGTGATGATTCCATAAATTTATCACAGAGTGTAGGATATATCACTTTACTTATCAAAACATTTTATTTCATTCTGTGATTTTAGGAGATTTAGGCTGTCAAGCTAAACACTGGGGCACTTCCGGCCAATTCAGCGCACAGGACATGAAAATATATAAAATTCAAAGAAAATTTTCAAAGTGTCCTTGATTATTATGAAAGAATAGTACTCAAAATACCAGAGAACGTTGGTTAGGTTAAGAATAATGTTTTGGAATAACCACTGCATGCTAATATCTTTGGGGAAGTTTGCATCACATATCTTCCCAATTAATTGGAATTTCCTTGCACACTCCCTTTCATGCAATCACACACACACTCTCTGTCACACACACACACACACACACACACACACACAGAGAGGGAGAGAGAGAGAGACGAGAAGATCCGAGAGAGGAGAAGAGACGAGAGAGAGAGAGAGAGAGAGACCTCCTTCAAATCTCATACCAATTCAACGGATCTCATTTCGTTTGTCTTTTCTAGAATTTCAAAGGAGCCAAATATCTCCTTTTACCACATTCTAGATTCAACTTTCAGATGCAAATTCTCAGAGATAATGAGCTTTCAGTTATTTCCAGCTCATCAAAGAATTTGGATGATAACGTGAAGTAATCTTTGCTGGATATGAAAACAGCGTCTGAGAAGATCACTTTCATCATTATTAAGGACAAATTGGCAAATGATTTCACATACTTTATGAGCTTGTATTCAAAAGGTTACTAAAGTAGCCAGAGGGAAGAAGAAATAAATTTCCATCTTATCTGATGAGAAGGTCACTTCAATCATTACCGAAGGCAAATGAGTTCTTGGTTCACATCATCTTGAAAAGCTTGATTTAATTACATAATATTAGGCTGTCCATAGAATACTTGTTCTTATATTTAGTTTTTTTTTTATTTTTGAACTTTGAACTAAATTACTAAATTCTGCCTTCATCTCAAAGGTATTTATTTTGGAGAAATTACTCGTATTCGTATAATATGTAAAAATCCTAGTTTTCTCAACTAGCATTGTTACGAATGAGAATACAGTTCTGGACTTCAGGTATGCATAATAAAAATGCGAGAAAATGAGTTTATGTACGCCGTATACACTATACCTTACCTAGATAACAGTACTGCTTTATCAGTAAACATATGCTCTTTCTTGAAGCCCTTACGAAGTAATTGCTTAATCAAATTGACTATTATAAAAGATTCAATAGTCGATAATCATTCTTACTGCAATGCTCAAAATAAAAAAAAAAAAAGTAGGTGACAAAACATGAGTAAAACGGCAATGCTATTGAATTTTAATATATTAATTTATCATTTTGAAAAAGGTCCATATTGTATTAAAAATAAAAAAAAAATACATGTTAATATAGAAAATGCAAAAGATTGCATCGCAGCAGGGAACTATTAACAAAGAGAGTCACTTTCAAATGTAGAATCTGCTTTCATAAGTTATTTTCACACATAAAAGTATTGGCTAATTTCTCGTGATTGCTAATATAGTGACCAGGCGAATAAAATGGCAATATATACCA
>NC_087200.1:210018974-210036474 GCF_015104395.2 Macrobrachium nipponense
ATATATATATATATATATATATATATATATATATATATATATATGTGTGTGTGTGTGTGTGTGTGTGTGTGTTTGTATGTGCGTGTGTGTGCGTGTGTGTGTGAGTGTTTGTATGTATGTATGTATAAGAATGTGAATATATATAGATATATATATATATATATATATATATACATATACATATATATATATATATATATATATATATATATATATATATATATATATATATATATATATATATATATATATATATATATATATATAGAGAGAGAGAGAGAGAGAGAGAGAGAGAGAGAGAGAGAGAGAGAGAGAGAGAGAATCCCAATTCCTTCGGTGAGAGCCGATTTGTAAATCCCTTTCCTCATGCACATTGATCAACAATACAGAAAATAAGAATTGGACAAATTTTCTGTCATTTTACCAGAAGAATCCTAAATCCTAAAATTGCAAAGTAAAGAAGCCTCAGGATCCCAATAAAGCTAAAGTGAATAAATGCAATTCCTTTTCAGTGTCAAAGCAGAGTTATTCCCATCCTTGAATTTTATTCCCTGCCATCAAAGACCTTGGGTTATTTTGGAGAAAAGTCGATCTCACCTGCAATACTTTAAAGGCCGCATTTATCACTCATTTGCGTCCCGTAAGCCTATCACCTGGGTCGTGGGACGAATTTGAAAGGATTATTGTGAAGTGTGCTTCTGGGAATTAGGATAAATTTATGGGATATCTATCTTTATAGCAGAAGACGTTAGGTTAAATGAGTGAGACGTCTGTCTATACCAGAGATATTTTGGTTATATTTCCGAAATTACACCTAAGAGATTGGCACGAATTAATTGTTTGACATGTTGACAACGAAGAGTCCCATAAGAGCATGGCTCCTTTCAGAATTTTCTGATTACTACGAATATTTCGAAACTGATACTACACTTTTCATTCTCTAATAGAAATTGGACAGCTATTGAGCGACATAATAAAAGAATTCAAAATAATTTAGTAATTATACTTTTTAAACAAAACGAGTCGGATAATGGAGGAACTCATTTGAATATCATTATGATATTTCCAGGTATTTTGAGCATCTGTATTCGAGTGAGCAATAAATTGCTGCTTTTCTTTTTTTTTTTTTTACACGACGAACTTGAACTAGGAAAAGAAATCTTTTAACATGAAATAGAACCAAGAAAAAATATGAATTTATCTTCCAGAGGTAGGAGAAAAAATATCCTTATAAAAAAACGTACCAGGCTAGACCAGACGCTGGGGAACAACAGATGTTCGAGTTGTTAGTAAGGAAGTAGCAGAAAATTCATCGATTTTTAAGTTGCTGAGTTCAGACGGTGCTCCTTTGGCCCAACCATTGAAAAGAAATGATGCGTGATGGGAAATATATGAGTGCTTTTTAAAAAAAATTTTAAATACTGTTAAATTTTTTCTTATCATTTGTTTGACATGAATACTTTTCATTAAATACGATTTTTTGTTTTTTTTTACGAAACTCATCTATCTTATTTGATACTTACGAAAAGACTTGTTTAAAAAATCTACAGTTTACCGCAGTCTGAATTATAACAACCAAAATTATTTTATGCAACAATGAAGAGCCAATAGTTTTCATGCAAATGCAGTTGTTCAATTTTATTACTGTAAAAGATAAATAATTAAAATCGCTTTATCAATAGAAAGTAGGTCATGATATTTGTACAAGCGTTTGATTAATTATTAGACAACTTTCTAAGCCTCAAACAAATAATATTTCGCAATGAATGAACAAAATAAAGAAAACATACTTCAGTATAAAATCAAACAATTTTACCGAATTGAAGAACTGTCTCCTGTGGTTTATCATTAAACTAACGTAACAGGACAGACTTATCCCTTTAGAATCATTCAACTGTAAGACCCACAGGGAAAAGAAGCCGATTTCTTCGCCGCTTCATCGACTTCCTGTAAGAAATACGAACCCTTATACTGACTTTTGATAAGGGGAGACCCGCCTCTCTCTCTCTCTCTCTCTCTCTCTCTCTCTCTCTCTCTCTCTCTCTCTCTCTCCCCTTTGCTATGCAAGTTATCGGACTGGGACGGGACACTTTTCGAGTTCAGCGTTGTAGCCAAAATTGATAGTTCCTGGTGGTTGCTGGCTTGTTACCCAACGACATCTTGTTACAACTGAAAGAGAGAGAGAGAGAGAGAGAGAGAGAGAGAGAGAGAGAGAGAGAGAGAGAGAGAGAGAGAGAGAGAGAGAATCTTCATTTATGTTTGAATCTCCATTTATGTTTTCATTCCTTAGTTAATCATTTTCATTTTTACCATCTCAAAGTTTTTGAAGAATATTTAATTTTGAACGTACCTTTTTGCTATGATAAGACGCAGATTATATTATGTCATTCTTTAGAAAATACTATTAGTCAAGGGCTCTATTAAGATCTGTTCCTAGATCAGAGACGATAGGACAGGAAAGCCTATATAATAATTCTATAGAGTGTATTCAAATAACAGAGGATACCTTTGCTATAAATGAACACAATGAACACAATTTCCCTCAAATGCTTGAAACATATTTCTACACTCGTAAATATCATTGATGAAAAGAAGGCACACTTTGTTCAGAAAGGGAAAGAGTTAAACTTGCGTAGTCTGTATCAATTAATATAAATAAATTACAGAAAGAGCAGAAAATAAGGTAATATAGTCAAGGATTACATATAATATTATAGCAGTGTATCTTTGCCTTACAGAGACCACAAAGATAAAACGAAACAAGAGACCAGGAGTGGAAGTTATTCGATGAAGCTGACCATAAACAGTAGGAACTCCCGGGTTTAGCAGATGGGAAATACACCGGAAAAACAATAAGACTTTATTCTATAAGTTCACTCTTATTCTTATAACCAGTATTGTGTCCGTATCTCCATATTTTACTTTTGATCAATTTCTCTTCTCGAATTCTTCCTCCTGCATTTCTTGCTGTTTATATACTACTACAAGTTTTAAGGCACGTCCTCACCGCAGTAAAACGTTGGTAACGTATCCCATACTCATCACTAACAGGTTGAATACAAGTCAACGACGTGTTGGTCGCCAAGAGCAGTGGTTCATACGATTATCCCACATTGTCCAACATTGCGTTCCCCACTTATGGTAGGTGACTTGTTTCCGACATGTTTTTTTTTTACATTTGATGGACGTTGTCGACATGTTTCTGACACGTTTACGATCATAAATATGTTGAATACTTATCGGTAGTCATGACAAATGCTTCATACGTTTAACTAATATTTGTTCCCACACTTAGAGTAGCTGACTTGTTTTCAACATGTTATCGACATATTTGCGATAAGTTAGCGACATGTTTATTATATTTTATAACCATAAAAGTGTTTTATCGCAGTAAACGTCAGATAGAATCTCATTCGCACCTGTACCAGATAAAACACATGGGCTCTATGAGCGCTGCCTCAGTCAGATCCCTCATCACAAGAGCTCATATGTACCAGTACAGGACGTTCTTCAGTTTTTAAGGGTAAAATTATCCCCCTATTCAGATCATTTCCCATTGGCGCTTGACAAAATAATAAAGCTAGTTGAATTATGTGCATCTAATAACGTATTTTCATTCGGGGAATCATTCTACAAGCAAAAATTCGGGTGTAGTATGGGTAGTCCTTTAAGTTCCTGTTCTAGCAATCTGTACATGGAATACTTTGAAACGACAGTAATAAATGCAATAAACCCCCAAAAACATGCTGTGGATGAGATACGTGGATGATATCCTAAACCTTTTGGGATAATAGGTTGGGGCAATTTCAATGAATTCCTCTCGAAATTAAACACATTAGTGCCCAGCATCAAATTTAAAGTTTGAATGGGAAACAGACAACAAAAATTAAAATTTTCCTTTTCTTGATGTTTTAATAATCAGAGATACAACATAATACAAATTTGCCATATACAGAAAACCAACGTTCTCACTTTCATACATTCACTACTTTAGCTATCATGACATTACTATCAAGATAGGTGTAGCTAGTACTTGGTTCTTAAGAGCCTTACGAATTTGTTCCCCAGAATTCCTGGAAAAAGAATTTGAACTAATTCGCAAGCAACTTTCGTCTTTAAAATATCCTGACCATATAATTGAGAAAGCAACTTCACAAAGCAAACGTAATTTTTTCTACGACCCCTAAAGACAAGACCAGAAGATACACCCCAACAATAAAATAATAATTCCCCACCTGGACACGATTAAGAGAATAAACCAACCCCCTCGGAAATCGAAACCCTTTTGTATTTACTTACCCAAACACCTTAGCCAAATCCCTGATTAACGTCCAACAAAAGACATCTCCAAAGGACTCTGGGGTATACGAATCCCATGCCAGGACTGTGACCAATCTTACATCGGATTTACAGGTAAATCCCTTCCCCAGAGATTAATACAACACAAACGGTCAGTTAGGTATGGACAACAGAACTCGGCTATTTTCAACCATATAAATGAACATAACCATAGAATAAACTGGAATTTGTCACGTGTAATTTTATAGCAGCAACTGCCGGTACAAGAGTCAAATGATTGGAATCGGCCTTAATAAAAGAGAGGCAGGTAATGAACATCTCAAAAGGAGCATGGATTTCGGACACGATCGACAACGTCTTCATTCAACCAACCCCCTTAGAAGATTAGAGGGGAAAATTATCAGCGGGGGTGACTTAAAATGGCCTTGTTTGTGGATGGACCTCTTGGTATAAAATACCCACCTTTTTGTAAACTTTTCTCATTCATCTACCTGAAGAGAGAGACAGCAGTCTCTGAAATATGGTTACTTTTTTCTCTATATTTTGGTGTTTTTTTTATGGGCTCCTTTTATTATATATATATATATTATATGTATGTGTGTGTGTGTGTGTGTATATATATATATATATATATATATATATATATATTATATATATAATATATATATATATATATATATATATATATATATATATACATACATTACATACATATATACTATATATACCGTCTATGAACGCTGAAATTAAACCCCCAAGAATAAAGTGGATAACTGAAATTGGGTCAAGTATACACTTACAGGTAAAATGATCGAGAGGCTAAGACTTGCAAATGCTTGACTGAAGTGGCAAGGTGAGGCCTAACGTTATGTAAACAAGGTATGTTGACCTATGAAAACTATTTACGAGGAACGAAAGACGGAAAAATATAAATTTCAGGTAAGATTTTTACCGTTTCTTCTTCTTTTGATGAGGATAAACAGGAACGTTTATTAGGACACTGTCAAGGTATTTTGTTTACTATAGCATATCCGTAAGTTTTGAATAACTATAATTAATCTTGTTAATATATACCATTACACTAAATATGTTGCCTTGCACAACGTGAGTGCAACATGTATTGTTAAGTCAATGTACCGATCTCTCTCTCTCTCTCTCTCTCTCTCTCTCTCTCTCTCTCTCTCTCTCTCTCTCTCTCTCTCTCTCTCTTACCGTAATATTGCAAGGCATAGTATTCTTTTCATTCTCCTAAATTCCAGGAATTCCTCAAAAAAGAGCTTACAACTATGAGTGCAAATTCCTAGCATTTCCAGGAAGTATAAAGCACATTTCTGTATTTCAGAGTAAATGCAAAATGGGTATTACTCAATGCAGTTTTTTATTTCAGCAATAGAACGTCAGAACTGCCTTCCTATCAATGTAATTAATTACGGACTTGTCAAAAGCAAACGTTTTAATGATCTCCGATAATTTATGTTATGGTGTCCGTCCCAAATTAGGTCATGTGCTTTGAAGTGGTACTTTTATTCAAGGTATTTCCAATCTATCTTGTATCTTTATTTTTGATATAATGTGCATATGAAAAATAACAATTTTCTTATTACTAAAAACAGGATATATTTTATCCTGCTGTTTTGTCGTTATTTCTTGTGATGTAGTCTAATTCTGCATTCATGGAAATATGTTTATATACATCATATGCTCTCCTCTGCCATCCTAGACTTATAGACTCTTTTCACCACCCTATCATCTCTTATTCTTACCACAGGATCAAACCATCTCCGAATACTTTATGAAGTTCCTTGCAATCTCCGGAAATGTACAGTTATCAAACAACTCATCTCTACAGATTCATCAAGATTATTCAACTTCTACTCATCGCTTCCATAAAGGTGGGTTGACTCATCAAACGTTTCCTTTCCACAGACAATTAAAATCTCTTCTCATTCTTTTTAACACACTGCCACTTTCCTTCCCTAACATTTTCTTTGTCCTCTGGTTCATAATATATTTCAAAATATTATTCCAACCTTATGAACTACTTTCTAGCTTCTAAGTTAGCAAACTTTTAGTGAAATTAGTTAAGATGTTTCCATGGACATCTGAAGGACCAAGCATTGAAATAAATGGAAAGTTTTATTCAAAACCTTGATGTCTTTAGTGACACATTCAGTAAAATTAAAGCAATTATTCTTCTCTTTCGACGATTTACTTACATTTTATCTATCTATGTATTTATGTTAGCATATTTTTTCTAATAACTAATCCCTTCTTTTTGTATTTCCTATTTCCTTCTGTTACTTCTTTCAAATAAAAATCATATTCTTTTGAAGCTTGAATTTCCAGTCAATGGGCCCTGTAGGCTTCTTCCATATGAGTAGACTTCATCTTCTGGATGTAATAATAATAATAATAATAATAATAATAATAATAATAATAATAATATAATAATAATAATTATTATTATTATTATTATTATTATTATTATTATTATTATTATTATTATATCAATAATAATAATAATAATAATAATAATAATAATAATAATAATAATAATAATAATAATAATAATAATAATAATAATAGAGCAGAAAACTGGAAAACATATGACAATACATAAAGCACTGCAACCAAGTACAAATACGGACAGACTATATTATAACACGAAAGGAAGGAGGGAGAGGACTACTAAGCATAAAGAACTGCGTCCACATCGAGAACAGAGCACTGGGGCATTATCTGAAAACCAGTGAAGACGAGTGGCTCAAGAGTGCATGGGAAGAAGGATTGATAAAAGTAGACGAAGACCCAGAAATATACAGAGACACGAGAATGACAAACAGAAGGAATGGCACAACAAACCATAGCACGGGCAATACATGGGACAGACTAAAGAACTAGCCAGCGATGAAACATGGCAGTGGCTACAGAGGGGAGAGATCAAGAAGGAAACTGAAGGAATGATAACAGCGGCACAAGATCAGGCCCTAAGAACCAGATATGTTCAAAGAACGATAGATGGAAATAACATCTCTCCCATATGTAGGAAGTGCAATACGAAAAATGAGACCATAAACCACATAGCAAGCGAATGTCCGGCACTTGCACAGAACCAGTACAAAAAGAGGCATGATTCAGTGGCACAAGCCTTCCACTGGAGACCTGTGTAAGAAACATCAGCTACCTTGCAGTAATAAGTGGTAACGAGCACCAACCTGAAGGAGTGATAGAAAAACGATCAGGCAAAGACCTCTTTGGACTAAGGTATCAGAACAGATAGGGTGATACGTGCAAATAGACCAGATGTGACGTTGACTGACAAAATCAAGAAGAGAGTATCACTCATTGATGTCGCAATAACCTGGGACACCAGTTAATAGACAGAGAGATGATTAAGTATCAAGACCTGAAAATAGAAATAAGAAGGATATGGGATATGCCAGTGAAATGAGTACCCATAACTCATAGGAACACTAGGCACGATCCCAAGATCTTTGAAAAGGAATCTGGAAAAACTAGAGGCTGAAGTAGTTCCAGGAAACATGCAGAAGAGTGTGATCTTAGAAACAGTAAGAAAAGTGATTGACTCATAAGGAGGCAGGATGAAAACCGGAACCCCACAATTGTAGGCGAATTGTAGGACCGTGATATAACCCCCCCCCCCCCACCCCCCCCCCCCCCCCCCCCCCACCCCACCCCCAAAAAAAAAATGAGCCCAAAACAATTTGTGGCTGGATATGCAATCACAGCTCCGGATTTTATTTTTTTTATTTTTACTCTCCCTTTTGTTTAGTCAGACACACTTCCTTGCGTGCTTGTGTCTAATCAATCTTTCCATGTCGTCTATATAAGAGAGGAAATCCGAGCTGCTCTCTCTCTCTCTCTCTCTCTCTCTCTCTCTCTCTCCATATTTAAAATTTCTAGAGTTATATGCAAAGATGGTGATTTTATCACTGACCTCCTGTTTCACCATTTACCCGGATGGTGAGAGAGACAAAAAATTATTTTCTTTATTTAAAGTTACCTCTGAATTTATTCTCTTATCTGAATTTCGCTATATTCCTGTATTGTAATTCATTCTGGAAAAACATGTTTAGAAAACTCATGTTCCCAACAATGCCAAGGAAAGAACAGACAGTAAGTAATGAAATGCATTTCTAAGATATACTATGACACTTTTGGAAAGAAAGGAGTTTTCGCTTTTCTTCTACTGCAGGCATCAATCACCGCTGCAATGTTTACATTTCATTCCCTAACTCGTCACTGTCTTTCTGAAAGGTCACACGATCTCGCAGAATATTCGAGACCTTTCTCTGTTCTTTTTAACTATTCACAGGAAGAATTGCTATATTAGGTTAGCATTTTAAAGTGTAAAGATTCGCATTTTTTTTCAAACTGTCAGGTGCTGGTCATTATAGAAAACATCAAAATATCACATGAACGAAATGTGTGGTTCCTTCGGGTAAGTATCGAAATGACTGCTTGATATGTCAGTGTTTTTATTTTTAATAAACAATATTATTTTTATATTATTGTTATTATTTATGAAAAAAAAAAACTTATAAACACAGATGGAAGAACCAATACTCTATCCGTTTGTAACGATATAAATTAGCGAAATATGAAGAAACATTACTAGCACACCTTTCCAAATACGCGAATTGACTAGCTAGGTGTTAGCGTCGGTTAGGAGTTAATTAACGTCATGTCTTTTGATGCACCAGAAACAGAAAAGAATATTTCAGGGAAAGGTAATTCCGAACAGGTTTTCAATCTTTTGATCTCTCCCGGCTGCCATTGCCAGCCGAATTTGCACGACGTTGGTGTAAACATTTAGTGGAGATTAAAAAGATTCTGTAAACATTCTCGATAAAAATCTCTCTCTCTCTCTCTCTCTCTCTCTCTCTCTCTCTCTCTCTCTCTGAGAGGTAGACACTGGAAAAAACTGATTTGTAATTATTTTTAGTTTACTATGTATGTATCACCGATTATTTATCTCATGTAATACTAGAACTAAGCGTTTGTTCAGTAGGACGATTATAATTTGTATAAGTATTTGACAGGTACCAAAGTGATTATAACTTCTGTAATGTGCACATTTGACGGTTCAAAATAATATTCTGAGTATAATTTGAGTACGAATGCCTTAAAGGTGCAGTGATGAAATTGTTCTTATAATAAGAGGACAGCTGTCATAGGCTTAGACAAGAATAAAAGCAATGTGTTGGACATGTCTTCCTGTTATATATAGTTGTAAGAAACTGGACTGTAGAAGGTAAAGTGAGTTGCCCCTAGATCTGTAGAGTCATGATGATGCTGGAATATTAATGAGTATGCAAATTAGGACACCTACGGGAAAGTATTGATCAGGAAATTACTGGTATTTTTGTGGAGATTATTTACGGATAAGCATGGAAATGCTGTAGAGCATTGCCTGCAAATATATAGTATCGAGAAAGTAGAAGTTCGAAAATGACGGAAGAAGGAACAATTTTAAGCTGAAACTGAGAAGAGTAAGTGTTTCACGTCAATTATACAATATACAGAGGAAGAACTTTTAGCAGATGCCTGAACTTCAAAAGATTCTTAAATTCTAATCTAAAGATGTGAAGGAACGAAGTCCACTAAGACTCGACCCTCCCATTAAGATTCTTTAGCAGGAAATGAAAAGTCCTTTACGAGACCAGTAAATAAAATCCTTATTTTACTTCTTTATGGGTACAGCAACGACCCAATTTCCAGTCCAGGAGGATTCGCCGAGGATTAGCTGGAAAGTCTGATATATCCTGCCTCACCAGGTGGCTCTGAGTCCTGTCACACCAAAGGACGAAAAAGCGTCGACTTCCCTCATTCATATTCTTTTTTTAAGGTACGTTCTTATTTTCTGTTCCAGCTTTGGTTTGAAGATACGAGTAAATACATAACTTTTTGTTGGCCCCTTTGTCGATACCTGTGACATTTGTCCTCAAAATCAGAGTGCCTATGATGCACATAAAAGAAAAAAGAAAAAACTTAATTTCCCCAAGAAAACTAATAGGCATAAAATTAAATTATCAAAAGGATAAACCACTGTCCTTACTGAATTATCAATAGCAACCCAGCACTTCGAACTTGCGTAATATGAGCAATTATCATCCTAAAGTGAAGGAAAGCTTCACTTGAAATCCTCTATTTTCCGAAGAAAACTATTGGATGTTGAAATCATATTATCAAAAGCTTGAATAATTTATCTTTCTGAATTTTCAATAGTGACCAAAGATCTCAGAATTATGTAATATTGCAATCATTATGCTATACTGTTAAAAAGCTTTTCTTAAGAGAGCGAAACCGTCTCACTGCATTTGTCATATTTTAATAGTGTTATAAAGCTTACGAGAATTGTCGCGGAATTTGCCAGAGGAAATGCAGCAGGCTGCGTGAGCCTTTTGCTGTTATCACGGGAAAGATTTTGAATGTGAATTTTACTTGTGTTTTTAGTTATTATTTTTCATTTATTTAAGCATTTCTGCCTTTAGTACCTACGAAATGTAAAAGAAACTTAAAACCACATTTATATTATGTATATATTGATTAATATTTATATCAGTGTTACATAACCAGAGGAGTAAATGATTAAATTAAAGACTTAAAAGATATAAACTAAAATTCAACTTACACACTAAGCTTTCAACGGATATGACTCCAGAAGATATTAAAGTTTTGTTTTATTAATCATTTATTTTTTTCCGAAAAAAAAACTTTTCCGGGATTGGACGTATGTTTTAAATTTATTAAAACATTAACAAAACAAATTGTAAACTGAACTGTGTGGCGGAATCACAAGCTCAAAAACAAGCTGCAGAATCCCCCAACATATACCTAATCAGTCCATCTGCCAAAAATCCACCCTCAATCACACTTTCTTCATTACAACAAATACAGCAGGACAATTGCCCTACACCTATACAAAACAAAACAAAACAAAACAATGTACCTACCAACACTATACAAAAACAATGAAAAATCTCAAAACACATGTACTTACCAATCAATCCAGTTACTCAGGGCTATCCTGTGCTGGTCCGCTGTCGAGGTCACAGAGATATAAACAACAACAACCAAGACCAACACCAACACAACAACACCCAAGGACTACAACCCAACAACAACAACACAACCACCACCAAAGAACAACTACAACTCAACAACAACCAAGGAACACAACCACAAAACAACACAGCAAAACAAACAAAAACAAATTCAACAACACAACAACAAAAAAAGGAACAATCACAACCCAAGACCACTGCACAAACAACCAACCAACCAACACAAAAAAAAAAAAACACAGCAGGCAAAAAAGGCAACATACACACCCACTAACAACACCAAAGAATAACAACAAAGACAACAGCACAGGCACAACAACTCTAAAGCAAAAATACATTAACTTAACAACAAGTAAACAAACAAATCAAATACACACAAAAACTTAACCGACTTTCAATGCCTTCAAAGAACTCTACCGACACTACTTAACATCACCAGTTCTGACTAAAGACTCGCTTAAGACTGACTCAAAAACACTCAAAACACAGAACTCTAACAACAAACAGCCCAGAACCTATCAACAACCAATTCAGTCATTAACTATCCATACAACAATTACACCCTCTCTCTCTCTCTCTGTCTCTCTCTCTCTCTCTCTCTCTCTCACAGACGTTGTCAAATGAAACTTCATAACTCCTCCATAACTGATCCAATAACGTTTTGCTGGTAATAAAAGACAATATTCTGAGGGAGATCTACCACGATCACGCTGTTAAATATGCATAGAAATTAAATAATAGTTTTTCAGAGAGTGCAATCAAATCTGGTAATTAATTTTACATTAGGATGAAATGATATTACTGCTAGTAGTCACCATTCATGAATATTCCACAGCATTTTATACAATCGGAATCCTGGCCCGTAACTATAAGAATTCATTCATGTATTAATTTGTATATTATAAAAGAATATGCTACTTCTTTTGATGTGATTAAATCGGAACTTCTAAAGATTAAGCGAGAGCACAACTCATTACTCCCTAACACAATTCTCCTCCTATTTTAGTAGTTTACTTATATTTCATCTATTTATCTATTATTATGTTACTTTTTTCTAATAAATACCCTCTTCCTTCTTTATCTCCGATAACTTTCTGTTTCTATTTTCATATAAAAACCATATAATATTAATAATATTAATAATAATGCAAAGAAATTTTCCATATGATTAATGTAACATTGCTTTTCATGTTTGCACTTTAACTGCAATAATATTTGTTGATCAAATACAAATTTTGTACATTATATTAATATCAAATTCTGATATTCAGGTGATCATTGGAGTTAACAAATATTTGTAGTCATGCAAAGCACATTTGGGAAATAAACGTAGACTATTGAAAAAGGAATAAAAATCCATATTTTACCTCTTTCAGCTTGGGAACGATACCCCTGTGCAAATTTTGAAGTTTATTACTATTGGGACTACTATTTGGATTATTTCATGGGAAATAATGATGACAAATGTCGAAGCGATTGATCACAAACAAAATGCAGAGTTTTTCGCGACGATAAATCTATATCCCGGGATTCAGCATAATTCTAGAACATTTTAAACTAGACGTTTTTCTCTGGAGTTTAATCGTACTGTTTACTTTTGGGGAAAAATGGAAATTAAATTAGTATGGGTATTATTATTTTGCTCTGAAATTATACATCGTTTTGAGCTGTGACTTGAGAGAGAGAGAGAGAGAGAGAGAGAGAGAGAGAGAATGATTTATCCTTATAAAATTACTGTATAATAGATGTATAATAGATACGTATGTTTATTAGCTCAGCCTTAAGATTGATGAAAAAATTCAAATTTTTTCAAATTAAAAAAATAAAAACGGGGAGAGATTAATATATCTCAAATCAAGCCTCCTGAATCATCTTTTTTTGCGAAGCGTGAAAGAGAGAGAGAGAGAGAGTTGCAGATTACATGAATTAATGAACACTAATGTAGAAATTATAGATCTTTCCTACCCTGTGTAATATTAACTTCTGCTCTCTCTCTCTCTCTCTCTCTCTCATCTCTCTCTCTCTCTCTCCCGTATACATCATGCAAGGGAAATGTAAAATAAATAACAGCTAAGCTCATTCCTTTGACCTGACCTACTCAGAACAGCTGCTCATTTTACAAATACGTCTTGACTGTTCTCCTTCAGTTTGTGCTTTCATCAAAGCACAGATTTTCCTTTTTGTTAAGCCTTTCATGAAAGGCTGATCGCCCACGATACATTAACGGTTTTTAATAACTTATGAGCCTTTGGATCAAGGGCTTGGTCTTTTTAGTTGCTGTCAAAGGTTGTTTATTTCGGCAGAGGACAAGAAAATGTATCAAATGTTATAACTTGGATTTGTGAAATCGTATTTCGTCTAATGCTCATTTAAAAACTGAGACTGTTTGTTCACTATTAAAATGCTTATGTTTGTATACAAAAGGGAAAATGTATTCTAAAAACAAATTCTAGCGTATATGCAGAGTGTGTGAATTTGATGAGAGAGAGAGAGAAGAGAGAGAGGAGAAGCAGAGAGAGAGAAGAGGAGGAGAGGAGAGAGAAAGACAAGCAAATGTAGCACATTACGCAAAGTGATTGTTTAGATTTTTCGAAAGACAGTCACTAATAGATCTTGTATGTTGCTTGATATATGAAATTGATGCTATAACATCAGGCAAACATGCATATTCAACCTCCTCTTCCCTCCCTCCCAGGGCATATCTTCCTTTTTTACGATCTAGGATTCTGTAACACTTGCTGATAATGACGTTTAATTCTTAAGATCAAATCTGAGTCTCTCATTCCGGATATGTCAAGAGACCGTCGATAAAAAATCTGGGGAAGCACTGACTTATCTGCTCCATTCATCGACGGTTACGTGAATGGATTCTACTCTACTATGCTACTCCAGTTTGTCATTAATCACGATTTCATTCATAAAGTTGGCCCAGTCGTTTAGATAACATGGCTCTCTCTCTCCTCCCTCCCTCTCTCTCTCTCCTCTGTCTCTCTCTGTCTCTGTCTCTGTCTCTCTGTCTCTCGTCTCTCTCTGTCTGTCTGTCTCTCTCTCTCTCTGTCTATGAAGACATAGACAGTAATGTTAAGGATTCGGGCATGGAAACAGATAGAAGGAATAGCAGAAATATCATGGAACTAAAAATATCAGAAAGAGTCAAGCAGAGGTTAGATTAATAGTGCCCAAAACTATACCAGGAAAAATAAGGAAAGCACAGCAGGACATTAATCCACTACGCACCAGCATCGATAATGCAGCGTCTATTCAATGCGTTGCCAGCTCATCTGTAGAATATATCAGGAGTGAGCGTAGATGTGTTTAAGAATAAGCTCGACAAATATCTAAACTGCATCCCAGACCATCCAAGATTGGAAGATGCAAAATATACCGGAAGATGTACTAGCAACTCTCTGGTAGACATTAGAGGTGCCACACACTGAGGGACCTGGGGCAACCCGAACAAGATGTAAGGTAAGGTAAGGTAAGGCTATTCCACTGTTATTTCATTTAAGGTAACCATTAGGTTTAGATACGATAGCTCTCTCTCTCTCTCTCTCTCTCTCTCTCTCGCTCTCTGTGTGTGTGTGTGTGTGTGTGTGTGTGTGTCTCTTTCTCTCACTCTCTCTCTTGGAGATAGTCCCCAGAACAGTCACTCCCCAAATCCAATCTATTAACTTCCAAAACATATACTGCCCTATCTTCTCCCCACCCACTCCCCCTCCCCCCCCCTCTCCTCCTCCTCCTCCTCCTCCTCCTCCTCCTCTCCTCCTCCTCCTTTCACTCAATTGTTTATCCCCTTTACTGCAAATAGCTCCTAAAGACCCAAAGAGACCGTGACGGAACAACGAAAGAAACCATTAACTTTATTACCAGACGAGAGGAAATTCTTTCTCCTTGTTTGTTTTTTGGCTGAGAGCAGGAAAGGGATATTATTCTATTTGCTGGTTATAGGTCGTTGTGTTTGTTTGTTTCTTCCGTTGCTGCCAATGGCGTCAGTTTCATTACAATGGAAAAACTAACAAAGATTGCAAAAAAATACTATTTGATTCTTTATACTATTATAATGTTTTAATATTGAAGTAAATCTCGAAGGAAAATGCTCTTCTATTTTAAAGAAAGCAAGGTAGGGTCTCTCTCTCTCTCTCTCTCTCTCTCTCTCTCTCTCTAACACATACACACTCACAAAATCACACAAGCACAGTTTCTTTGTAACAAAGAGTGAAATAAAAATGTCAGTTTTCCTATTTGTTTTCGCCTGCAAACAGAGGCAATTAAGAACTTTACCCTGATGTTTCGTTGCGTTTTTTTTACTCCTAAATGGAGTGAAATTAATGAAAAGATTTGTAAGCATTCTGTAATGTATAATACTTTTGAAGATTAGGTGTAAAGGATTTTATATGCACACACATTATATATATATATTATATATATATATATATATATACTATATATATATATATATATATATATATACATATATATATATCTATATATATATATAGATATATTATATTTATATATATATATATATATATATATAGAATATATATATATATAGTATATCTTATATATCTAAGAATTATATATATATATATATATATCTATATATATATATGTATGCATATATATATATCTATATTATTATAACATATTATATATATATATACTATATATATTATATATATATATATCTATATCTATATATATATATATATATATATATCATATAATTATTCAGCGAGCCTAGTAGTATAACATTACATTAACGAAATTCGTCATATAATCATTCATAAACCATTAACAAATGACCCATTACAGATTGAAGAATTCTAGCAATACAAATCTTAGGCATGTCATCTGTTTTGACAAGTTGCTTTGATTTGGTTTCAGATAATACTAAGCTTTAAGACAACATTTAAGGTCTTCAGTAAAAATCATATAAATACAACTATACGTTCAAATGCAATTTACATAGGGCCGACATGGATTTAAGTCAATGAAATTAAATCTGATTAATTTATATAATATGGACTGCATCAACTATATATTCTTCTAAAGTCAGCATTTATGTCCCACCCAAGAAAATATGAGGTCATTGATAAGTATTTTCAAGGGTACAATGAATTAGGGCAGTTTTGTTTAGAATTAAATTAGAATGTATATTACCTGCTTGCTTCAAAGACAAACTTTATATTATCCGAGATCATATGGATCAACATTAATCATTAATCGATGAATGTTAAGGGAACATATATTAAAAGTGAAAGCGAATGGATTCAAAATACATGTATTTTATAACCAGATAATTCATACTAACAGTAGGTAAACTAAGGAAGTCTAAAGCCACCATAAATCTTTTTTTAAACCTCTCATTGTTAAAACTATTTTTCACTTGACTGATTCATATAAAGAATGAAATATAAGAATAATTCCTCTATCGTTTATGGTCATTTCACGCTTCACATACACACAAAGCTGTACGCCAGAGACCAATGTACAGATCTAAGAAAAAACTGAAAAAAACTATGTTGGTAATTTCCAGGTAATCTACATTTTTGTAAAACTCAAAGATCACAACTTTTAAAAGTACGTTCCAATATAGCGATTTTTGTCTGACTGAAAGGGCAGCGGAGTTAAAGAGCCTTAAATATTCTTTCTGTGGAAATGAGTTCCCATTTCAAATGAAATTCATATCTCTATCTCTCTCTCTCTCTCAATCTCTCTCTCTCTCGTCTCTCTCTCTCCTCTCTCTCTCTCTCTCTCTCCACCCTTCTCTGTAAATTTCATTTATCTCGTGAATCTTCTAAATATCTCATTCACTAATATATCAATTTAGTATAATTCCCTAAGATTACGGAAACCTTTTTCAAATATTAATATAACATATTGAAGAAGTACAAACCCTTTAAAAATTCTATCCCTTTTTCTTTTTCCTTTGGGTACTTTCTGTCTTTGAAGTCGAAACGTCCCCTTAAGTATCCATTAGGAACCATTTGACTTTAATTACACGACACGAATTGGCGGTCGCGGGACAAAGCTGGAATCTGGAATCTGATGAGAATGCTGAAAGGTATGAGGGATATTTTTTGTTCATATGAGAGAGGTGATTTCAAAAT
>NC_087200.1:210038974-210056474 GCF_015104395.2 Macrobrachium nipponense
TTAGTAGCAGAGAGAAAGCTATTATTAGAAAAATAGAGAAGACTATTTACAAGTTGAATGCACCTGATCCAGCAACATCTTTCAATAAAACGTGTTTGAAAGAGGGTCTCCTTCCAATATATACCAACATACGTCTGCATGACCCTTCAGCACGCAACGAGAACAACACGAGGAGCTTCCGGATATCCCTCCTTCAGCGTCAGCTGAGAGCGAAGACAGCCGAGCGCCGTGCCCTGCGGGACGAGGTCGTGAAACTGCGAGAGGAATGGGCACCTTACGGCAGAGTAGCGAGCAAGACAACCCAGGGAAGGAGATGAGATCGAACCCGAACACCCTGATGGAGAAGAAGAAGACGACAAGCAGAACGAAGACCTACCAAAAATAATAATAATAATAATAATAATAAAATAATAATAATAATAATAATAATAATAATAAATAATAATAATAATAATAATATATATTGTGGAAGAAAACCCTCTTTTAACATGTTTTATTAAAAGCAATTTCTGCCTCAGCTGCATTAATTTTATTTAATGTTCTTCTCTGTTTTCTTATGTTTTTCTTTTCTCATTGTTGCTTAAACAAAGAGTGACCATCCCCTTTCACTGAATTCCCTAAGTTTGTCACCCTTTTTTCCCTCTTTTTTCGTTCTCTGCGTATATTTTTATATTTATTCTCTAACATTGTCTCTCCAGACCTGTGAGATTTTAAGCATTTTAATGAAGATGAGACTCACTCCTCACATTTAAGCTTATTCATTCTGGATAAATTATACATTCATATTTTCCTTGCAAAACCGACTTCATTTTTAAGGGGAAAAAAAAAGACTTTTTTGAATGTTCTAATTTAATATTCGCTATATATAGTTTTTTTTTTTTATATAGTGTACTATAATGTAATAATGTACCTGAATATTTTTTGTTTCTTATGGGAGAAGTGAGAGAGAGAGAGAGATGAGATGAGAGAGAGAGAGAGAGAGAGAGAGAGAGAGGGGTTCGGGGAAAGGATGAGATAGTTAGAGAAATTAATTAATAGTACAAGAATGCATCTTTATGATTAATTAGTTCCTGGGTGTGACAAAAAAATGTGTGCTGATATTAAATTTGTATCTTTCATACATACATCATACATACATACATACATACATAACAAAATAATGGATGTATATCCACCGAAGAAAAGACACAAAATCTAAGAAAAGTTGTCTGTAACACCAAAGAAAGCTAGAGAAAGTAATTCCTTAGAAACCGAAAGTTAAGAGAGTCATTACAGAGACCACTTAAGGAATATCAACGTCTAAGAGAGAGAGAGAGAGAGAGAGCATCATAAATCCACGACTGGTTAATTATAATTATGGATCTGGCATCCACAAAATATGAAACCGGAATCATACCGACAGCTCCTGATTGTTAACCCTGATTGACCGATGATGGAATCAGGTCAACGTCACTTGGGACCAAAAGACATAAGAGCTTGATTTCATTGACTTCGCTTTTAGGCTGGAAGTGGTATTTGGGATTTCATCTCGCTCTGCGAAAACTTTGAAAGTCATGAATAAAAGATCATATATACATACATACATACATACATACATACATACATACATACATACATACATACATACATTTGACAAGTGAGAACCACATGTGAGGGAGATAGGCGTATTTGAAGTAAGAAGATCCGAAGCACTACGACTGAAGGCTGATGGCAACCATAAGGATAAACAGGCCAGTTGCCTTGTTTTTCCTAATAACTACTCTATATGTCGAAGAATTCTTTCCACGTATAGAAAAAATCAAATTTACGTTTCTTTCACCTTTGCTTTTATCACACCTATCTCGTGTTGGAACCAGTAACACATATACGACAGATCCATAAAGAATTGCTTTTATACAAAGTTTGCGAAGTGTTCATGTTATCCAAGCATGACAGTTTTTTTTTTTTTTTTTTTTACTCTGAATGAAAGACAAAGATACTGTGTAGCATAATAATAGATTTACATAATTTGTATGTGCCTCCTTTTCTGTGGCATTTAGGGCCACATATCTTCTTAACAAGCAAATTATATTTAAGAGAATAGCAACACACCAAAACTATGCCATTGTGCTTTTACCTTCGATCGAAATAATGAGAAAAGAGTCTTTTACTCTGACACCAATATTCCTGGTCGAGCACCGCTGGTTGACGTCAATTAATCCTCATATTCAGCGGAAGAGAAACTAATGATTTCTGCCTCTCATCCCACGCCTTGACATTTGATGCTGTTTCTGTTCGCTTTGTATGTCTGATGGCATCGTATCCAGATCGACAGCCGATGGGTCCCAACCGAATAGGAGAATTTTTAAGGTTAAATGCATGACTGGATGAGGTGGGCGTTGTCAAACGTTACCGAAAAATTATAAGGATGAAAAATATGTGGAATTATTATAAAGAAAAAGTGGGTCCACCCTACATTTCATAAACTTATCGCACACACACATACACACACACACACACACACAAAAGTGTCAATTACAAGTCGACGACCTATTGCTAGTTGTAACCGGAGTTTCATATGATTACCCAGCATTTGTCAAAGATTAGTTGTTCTCCAAATACGTTGTGTTTTCACAAAGTGTCGCTGACTTGCATTTAACATAATTGTGATATGTATGAGATAAGTTACCGATGTGTGTTTACGATTTGTTTTACAACAGTGTTGAAAGAAGAACCTAACACTCAAGAGACGGAAAAATCCTGAATCCCAGGAGTTCTTTAGATTTCTATATATTTTCCAAGAGGCTTTATTCCCCCTAAGGCGAACATCACCGAAGGCATTGAATGTTGCTTGCTCTTCCTTGGTAAGCGAATCTATTCAGAAAGAGTTGCAGCGAGCAAGGAATATTCATATATCTTCGTTTTGGAGTTCGAGTCCATATTGCAAAAATGTATTTTCACACCTTTGGGAAGCAGGTCTGAAATGGTTGGGGTTTGTGAAGACGGTAAGAAAGCTTCATAACTGAATTTCACTGTGGCTGGTGGTACGTTTTTCAAAATGTATATATATAATATATATATATATATATATATATATATATATAATATATATATATATATATATATATATATATATATATATATATAGACAAAAATGACTGCATATCTTCAATTTAACCCGAGTAGTTATGAATTCCAACCAGATCTCTTTATGTCATTGTACTCATTACTCAGATCCTTCACGTCTGTTTCTAAAACCACGTAAATAAGTCTTGGAATAGCCTGTAGGACTTTCAGTCTTTATAATACTCCGAATCCCTTTCATCTGGAGTATAATATTCAGTATACGTACTTCCGTTTAATTTATGAAGTTCATACTAAACCTCTTTTATTATGCGAATTTTTTTTTTATTCTTTTTATTAACCATCACAACCAGTAGTTCCAACCAAACTTGAGAGAGAGAGAGAGAGAGAGAGAGAGAGAGAGAGAGAGAGAGAGAGAGAGAGAGAGAGAGAATTAGTTCCAGCGTTTCACTTCCTTTGTCCTGAGATGTCTCTGGTAAAACAGTGACACATTAGTTGAAAGTCGTAGGTAATGAATATCCCTCGTGGTTGCATAGAGCTTCCGGCTGTTCACAGAACAATTAGTACATAAAGTGGATAACGGCCTCAGTGGCGTTGCTTTTGCCTAAAGCAACCACAGTATTTGTTCTTTGACGTCAAAGGCTTCATGTCTGAGATGTATTACTTTGGTAATTAGAAACTATATATATTTTAGATGCTTGTAGACTGCTTAGTTGTAAAGTACGAGTAAGTCATAAAACTCAGAAACAAGATAAAAGAGATGAAAAATAGAAAAAAAGAGGATTGTAGGATTATATACAATTGAAAGGAAATATAATGCACGAGTTCATGCTCACGACGAATTTTGACGTATTTTTCGGACATCCGTACAGCTTTTGACGTTTGCTGTTTAGTGTGTTCATTATGTAACTTTGTTTTCTTTTATTACAATTATATCATTCAGATATCAACTCAATTCACATAATGCCTTCATGTATGAGTGTCCTGATTTCCTTAATTAGTTTCTGACATCGTAAACAACTGAGGTGGTAAAGAATTGCTCTCTCTTGCATTTGCTCCGTATTTAAAGGAATAGAGAATCTTCGTAAGCCCTCTCCCCTCGCCCCTAAGGCTATCTACGCCCAGTTTCAAAGAAATTTCTTACTATAGTTAGCAAAATATCACCTTTTTCTATATTTCAGGAAATTTGCTAATATATCCAGCCACAATATTCCAGCCAAGAAAAAGGAATTGCTTAAGTCTGCAATAATATTATCAATTTTCGGCCTCTTGTGGAAAGAACGTTATGATTAAAGTAACGAGGGAGGTCTAATTAATCTTTGGCACGATGTTTTGACTTCTAGAAAAAAAAGACTCCTTATTAAATTGAGGGCCGATAATCTCGTGCAAAATCTTGGTAATATGATGCCTCTTTTGCGTGTGTGAGTGTGTGTGTGTGTGTGTGTGTGTGTGTGTGTGTGTGTTTGTGTGTGTATGTATGTGTTTGTGTGCTTGTGTGTTTGAGAAACAGGTGATTTCTAGAATATATTCTATATTCATTTTTATTGGTCCTGAAGCAATATATATAAAAACTATTTTGGCACATTGTTTCACTTTATCTAAAATTGTTCAACTGAACTATTTTCAGACGGTGTCAGCATGATAGTTTCGTAAAGAAATTGAGAAACCTCAGTTCTTACAACCTTCTTGAATCTTGGTTCAGTGCTGACGACTTGTGTTCCTGTTGTGGGTAGTTTACTTATTTGAAGTTCTTGCTTCTGTGAATATGAAACAGGAATCACTGTGATACTCATTGTATAGAAAATACACACTAATCTTTTTGAATTATTTAACAAAACTGAATATATTAAGCAAACTAGTTTTTATAGTTTATGGACTGTCTCTCCCTCTCTTCTCTCCTCACTGGTTGTTCGTGAATCACAAGATCGCAGATTTATTATAGATAGAGAGACAGACAAACAGACCGAGAATCCTATAAACTGTTTCACTAAACTAGGATACAGATGACTTGGGTGAGGGCCTCAGTGTGTAATGATATGACTCCTACTCCTAGTACTTTCCTTCCCTTCCTCTCTCGCTTCACTGCAACTGCAACCTTCAACAGTCGAGTAACTAAAAAGACATTTAATTCACTGCTAATGCTAACAGATGCATCCTAGATATTTTAGGGAACAAAACATACCCCTCCTTATCGTTATTTAGGGGCTCGAACGATGTGCATTCACTTATGAGCTGAATGCGTTAGTCCTATTTCTACGGGATCAGAAAAGGTATTTATTCGACGAGGATAGGATTCGTAACCACGCAGGGAGACCCTATTGGATTAGAAGTCCAACGCCTTAACCTCTCGGCCACCTCGTCTTTCTGATGAAGTTACATTATGAGCTCTTGTACAGGTGCGAATAAGACTTTATTTGAGGTCTACTACGGCAGTAACTTGATGCTGCGCCTGTGCTGCTGTAAAACACGGTTATGGTCACAAACGCATCATAGACATGTCGCTAACTTACCGCAAGTATGTCGATAACATGTTGAAAACAAGTCAGCTACTGGAAGTGGGGAATGAATATTAGTTAAACGTATGAAGCATTTGTCATGACTACAGATAAGTATTCAACACATTTATGAACATAGACCTGTCATAAACACGTCGATAACATTCATCACATGTCAGAAACATGCCGGAAACAAGTCACCTACCATAAGTGGGGAACGAAATGTTGGACAATGCTGGAGAATAGTATGATGCACTGCTCTTGGCTACCAACACGTCGTTGATTTGTATTCAAGCTGTTAGTGATGAATGTGGGATAAGTTACCGACGTTTTACTGTGGTAAGGAAGTACCTTAAAACTTGTAGTAGTATATAAACAGTAAGAAATGCGGGTGGAAGAATTTGAGAAGAGAAATTTACCAAAGGAAAAAATGTGGCGATACAGACATAATACTGGTTATAAGAATGAGAGAGAACTTACATTATAAAGTCCATATTGTTTTTCTGGTGTATTTCCCATCTGCTAAACCCGGGACTTCATACTCTATATGGTTAGCTTTATCGAATAACTTCCACTCCAGTTCTCTTGTTTCGTTTCATCTTTGTGGTCTCTGTGAGGCGAAGATACACTGTTATGATTTACGAGTGTAGAGATATGTTTCAAGCATTTGAAGGAAATTGTGTTAATTGTGTTTATCTATAGCAAAGGTATCCTCTGTTATTTGAATACACTCTAGAATTATTATATAGGCTTTCCTGTCCTATCGTCTCTGATCTAGGATCAGATCTTAATAGAGCCCCTGACTAATAGTATTTTCTAAAGAATTACATAATATAATCTGCGTCTTATCATAGCAAAAAGGTACGTTCAAATTAAATATTCTTCAAAAACTCTGTGATGGTAAAAAATAAAATGATTAACTAAGAAATGAAAACATAAATAGAGATTCAAACATAAATGGAGGAGTTTCTCTCCATCTTCTCTCTCATCTAATGGCTCTCTTCTCTCTCTCTCTCTCTCTCTCTCTTTCAGTTGTAACAAGATGTCGTTGGGTAACAAGCCAGCAACCACCAGGAACCATCAATTTTGGCTGCAACGCTGAACTCGAAAAGTGTCCCGTCCCAGTCCGATAACTTGCATAGCAAAGGGGAGAGAGAGAGAGAGAGAGAGAGAGAGAGAGAGAGAGAGAGAGAGAGAGAGAGAGAGGCGGGTCTCCTCATATCAAATAAGGATAAGGGTTCGTATTTTCTTGAAGAAGTCGATGAAGCGACGAAGAATTCGGCTTCTTTTTCCCTGAGTCTTTACAGTTGAGTGATTCTAAAGGGGAGAAGTCTGTCCTGTTACGTTAGTTTAATGGTAAACCACAGGAGACAGTTCTTCAATTCGGTAAAATTGTTTGATTTTATACTGAAGTACGTTTTCTTTATTTTGTTCATTCATTGCGAAATATTATTTGTTTGAGGCTTAGAAAGTTGTCTAATAATTAATCAAACGCTTGTACAAATATCATGACCTACTTTCTATTGATAAAGTGATTTTAATTATATATCTTTTACAGTAATAAAATCGAGCAACTGCATTTGCATGGCAACTATTGGCTCTTCATTGTTGCATAAAAGAATTTTGGTTGTTATAATTCAGACTGCAGTAAACTGTAGATTTTTTAAACTAGTCTTTTTGTAAGTATCAAATAAGATAGATGAGTTTCGTAAAAAAACCAAAAATTCGTATTTAATGAAAAGTATTCATGTCATTACAAATTTCTTTCCGATACAGAGACCAGGAGCTAATCAAACAAATGGTAAGAAAAAATTTAACGGTATTTAAAAAAAAAAACTCATATATTTCCCATCACGCATCATTTCTTTTCAATGGTTGGATCAAAGGAGCACCGTCTGAACTCCGCAACTTAAAAAACGATGAATTTTCTGCTACTTCCTTACCAACAACTAGAACATCTGTTGTTCCCCAGCGTCTGGTCTAGCCTGGTACGTTTTTTTATAAGTATATTTTTTCTCCTACCTCTGGAAGATAAATTCATATTTTTTCTTGGTTCTATTTCATGTTAAAAGATTTCTTTTCCTAGTTCAAGTTCGTCGTGTAAAAAAAAAAGAAAGCAGCAATTTATTGCTCATTCGAATACAGATGCTCAAAATACCTGGAAATATCATAATGATATTCAAATGAGTTCCTCCATTATCCGACTCGTTTTGTTTAAAAAGCATAATTACTAAATTCTTTTGAATTCTTTTATCATGTCGCTCAATAGCTGTCCAATTTCTATTAGAGAATGAAAAGTGTGGTATCAGTTTCGAAATATTCGTAGTAATCAGAAAATTCTGAAAGGAGCCATGCTCTTATGGGACTCGTCGTTGTCAACATGTCAAACAATTAATTCATGCCAATCGCTTAGGTGTAATTTCGGATATATAACCAAATATCTCTGGTATAGACAGACCTCTCACTCATTTAACCTAACGTCTTCTGATATAAAGATAGATATCCCACTAATTTATCCTAATTCCCAGAAGCACACTTCACGATAATCCTTTCAAATTCGTCCCACGACCCAGGTGATAGGCTTGCATGAGATCGACTTTTCCCCAAAATAACCCAAGGTCTTTGATGGCAAGGCATAAAATTCAAGGATGGGAATAACTCTCTCAGCTCTGAATGACAGAAAAAATAAGGAAAACAAAGAACAAGATAAAAGTATGGATGCAGAGATACTCATTGATACTACATATGAGGCAATAAAGCAGCATACTTACGAAGAAATAAATTACGATATGACAACACAAAGAAAATCCCGAAGAGGCTCTACCCAGATCTACACAATGAGGGGAGGAAAGAGGAAAAAAATAGACAAAAAAGACAAAGTCTGCAACCTTTGAAAAAGAGGGAATTGCAAATTTGGAGAAAGATGTTACTACAAACATCCTAAGGTATGTACAACTATGAACAAAATATATGGTAAATGTGTCATACCTAGATGGCTATATGAGGTGATTGCAGAGATCTGCATCCAAAAATATGCAAAAACCTAAAAGAAGGAAAAGGATGTAAGTTCGACAAAAAAATGTAAATATATGCACCCTGTAGCCATGAAATCATAATCAAATAAATAATCAATCAAGTAATAAAATCCAAAATAAGAAAGAAACAAATACAGAGAGGAATAAAGAATATCAGGTAAAAAGAAAAAAAGCAAGCAATCAACGAGATATGCGGAGATGTCAGCAAAAAATTTCAAAGCATCAGCTACAAAATTCTACTCAAGAGATAATAACTGTATTTATTATGCAGAGGATATTGCAAGAAACGGAGAAAATTGCAGATCAGACACAAATGAATAATTATGATGAAGGAAGATCAAATATATGGAAAAGTTGGATTTTTTAATGTCAGAATTCTGGAAATGAAAAAAAAGAACAACATACCAGAACAGGCAAAGAGACATGGGAAAATCCTTATTACTACCAATATTAATGAAGGAGAAAACACGCAAACCATCATAGTGATGAATGCACAGGGTCTAGTTACGAGTATCTCAAAAAGAAAAATAGAGTACTTAGAAGAACTAACCCCAAAACCCCAAACCCAAATTGAAAAGAAAATAGATATAATGAATATAAGTGAAACCTGGTATTCCCAAGAGACTGGGAATGATGATCAAATAAAAGGGTTCCAAACTTATAGATCAGATAGAAAAAATAGGAAACAAGGGGGAACCGCAATATATGGGAAAGACAAAAAACAAGGAAAAATATATGAGAAATATAGTAACTCAGAATGTGAACTATACCGGTAGAATTTGAATTTGAAAAATTAATGATAGTAATATATAGACCTCCTAATACTAAAGAGTTTGACTTAATAATAGAAAAATTGGATGATATATGTAGAAATCACAAGGACTGGACTATTCTCCTATCTGGAGACTTCAACTTTTCTTTCGTAGACTGGAAAGAACGAATAGGAGATTGTGGTTGTACTTATACATATAAAAAAGAGAGTACTAGTAGTGCAGAAGATAAGAGGCAATTCGAAAAAGCTATTAGATATGCTACTAGAATAACAACATTCAACAAATAAATCACCTGCATACAAGAAAGGAAAATACTTTAGACCTAGTATTTGTGAACGAGATGAATTATGTTAAAGAAATAATAGTTTATAAGCGAGTATTTCAGACCATAATGTCATAGAATTAACAGTCCATTCCAAAGCAAGTGAAAAAAAGAGATAAGCAAGAAATGAAAAAGTGGGAAGGATATGGAAAAATACAACTTCTACAGTAAAAATATAAAATGGTCAGAAATAAATGAAGAATTAAACAAAGATTGGGATACCATTTTCGTAAGTGATGACATAAGGGTAAATACGGAGATATTATATAAAATATTAGAGAAAAATTATGGTGGATAAATATATACCAAAGAAGAAAAGTAAACATCAGTTATGCATACCAAGAGACAGAAGGATCTTGTTCCAGAAAATCAGAAAGTGGAAAAAGGTAAAAATTTTGCAAAAGAAAAAAATGCATGGAAGCTATAGAACTAAAAAGTAAGATAGAAAATGCAGAACAAAAGTAGTTATACATCAAAAGAAAACAAATGGAAAAGGGAAAACGGGACTTGGGAAGAAAAAACCCTAATAAATATCAAGCAAAACCCCAAACTATTATACTCATATGCGAAAAAGATGAATAAAAAAAAGAAGAATAGAAATTGACCCTCTAAGAATTGAAGGGAGATTAACGAATGAAAAAAAAAAGGGGGGAAATTTGCAACATATTGCAGAACGATATAAGAGCTAATCCACCCAGTAGAATAGATAATGAAGATAATGATATAGAAGTAAGGGACGAAAAATAGTGAATATTTAGCTGACATAGATATTAATGAAGCTGATATTGTACAGGCTATTAATGAAATTAAAAATGGAGCTGCAGCAGGGCCTGACAGAATTCCTGCTATTTTGTTAAAGAAAGTAGTTCGTTCTATCGCAAAGCCACTTGCAATATTATTAAGACAAAGTGTAGATACAGGCAAGATTTATGATGAGCACAAATTAGCATATATTACCCCTACTTTCAAAAGTGGATCAAGACTAGAGGCAAGTAATTATAGGTCTGTGAGTTCTAACATCACATCTTATGAAAGTGTATGAAAAAAGGGTAATGAAGAAAAATATTATGAAACATTTAATAAAAAATCATTTGTTTTAATAAATACATATAGGACAAAACACGGTTTCGTACCAAAGGAAAAAGTACACAAACCCAACTGTTAGTCCACCGTGAGAACTATTCAAAAAATATGAAAAGCCGGAAATGAAAAAACAGATGTGGTTTATCTAGACTTTGCAAAAGCTTTTGACAAAGTAGACCATAATATATTAGCAAAGAAAATTAGAAAACACAATATCGTAGATAAAGTAGGAGGATGGTTAAAAGAAGTTACACAACAGAAAAACAGATAGTTATTGCAAACGATGAGAAATCGGATGAAAACCAAGGTAATATCCGGTGTGCCACAAGGTACGGTGTTAGCTGCAATACTGTTTGTTATTATGATTGAAGACATAGACAGTAATGTTAAGGATTCGGTTAGTAAGTAGTTTCGCTGATGACACAAGAATAAGTATAGAGAAATTACTTGTGATGAAGATAGGAACGCTCTACAAAGAGACCTAACAAAGTATATGATTGGGCAGAGGAAAATAGATGGTATTTAACTCTGATAAATTTGAATCAATAAATCATGGAGACAGAGAAGGAAAGCTATATGCATATAGGGGACCTAATAATGAGACAATCACAAATAAGGAAGCAGTTAAAGACCTTGGTGTGATGATGAATAGGAACATGTTATGCAATGATCAAATAGCAATTCTTTTGGCAAAATGTAGAGCAAAATTGGTAATGTTGTTACGGCACTTCAAAACAAGAAAAGCTGAACACATGATTATGCTTTATAAAACATAATGTTCGTAGTCCACTTGAATATTGCAATATGATATGGTACCCACACTATCAAAAGGATATTGCACAAATAGAGAGTGTACAAAGGTCCTTTGGACAGCTAGAATAGAAGAAGTTAAGGACCTTGACTACTGGGAAAGACTACAATCCTTAAAATTATATAGTCTAGAAAGGAGAAGAGAACGCTACATTATAATTCAGGCATGGAAACAGATAGAAGGAATAACATAAAATATCATGGAACTAAAAATATCAGAAAAGAGCAAGTAGAGGTAGATTATAGTGCCCAAAACTATACCAGGAAAAATAAGGAAAGCACACAGGACATTAATCCACTACGCACCAGCATCGATAATGCAGCGTCTATTCAATGCGTTGACAGCTCATCTGAGGAATATATCAGGAGTGAGCGTTAGATGTGTTTAAGAATAAGCTCGACAAATATCTAAAATGCATCCCAGACCATCCAAGATTGGAAGATGCAAAATATACCGGAAGATGTACTAGCAACTCTCTGGTAGACATTAGAGGTGCCTCACACTGAGGGACCTGGGGCAACCCGAACGAACTGTAAGGTCTGTAAGTAAGGTAAGGTCTCTCTCTCTCTCTCTCTCTCTCTCTCTCTCTCATGACAAAAGAATTGTGCCTTTTTTCATTAGTTGTCATATGGGAATTTATGAGCGAATGCTGCTGCTGCTGCTGCTGCTCTCTCTCTCTCTCTCTCTCTCTCTCTCTCTCTCTCTCTCTGATTCCATCTGTCTGGGAATAATAAATTGCTCCACTCATGCTGGCAAAACCAACCATTTTAAATAACTAGATGAATACAAATTTGTGGCACTTGATCCAACAGCTGTGGGATAAAAACGTCATTTTGCTGGCTAATGGTGGATTGTGTTCACATACTTAGCGTCAATTACGTGGAGTGATAATTAATTTTCATAGACATCCCAGAGGCCGTCGTTTCAATTAAATGTATGAAACATTTGTCCTGTCGCACACATGATAGTGGTTATGTTGTTTTCATATTGATAATGGCCCTTTATGGGTCATAAATTTCAGCGACAATGCCAATTGTTTACGTCTTTGGGGATTGTCTAAGTGATGTATCTCATAATTTTTATTGTTCTTTAGTTGATGTGTGGGAAGCGGTTTATGCCCCAGGGGTTCATGAAACATTTGAATATATTCAATGATTAAATGCAAATGAACTTCACGGAAACGAAACATAATATTTCCCTCTGATAATCTTTCACAAATATAAACATTAGAAACGGTAAAAACACATTATGATTAACAAAAGGAAATTATTTTTAAAGGATTACTTAAAGCACAACAAATAAATTGTTAACACATGAAACAAAGTATTTCATGTTTTCCTTATCAATCAAGCACAAATAAGGTGTTGTCTAATAAGTGGCAGATGATGAACTTAAGAAGTCAACATTGTAAGTCAATATAGCTAAATAGATATCTAGAAATCCATTACCATAGTCTGCAATAGACTTTCTGGAGCAATAGAGAGAGAGAGAGAGAGAGAGAGAGAGAGAGAGAGAGAGAGAGAGAGAGAGAGAGTGTATTGAATATATATGAAAATGTTTATAAAAGACATACTTTCCAACACCAGTTTGCATTTAATAGAATGACTTTCATTGTTATTTCGAATTAATATTCTTTGTTTAACATTTCATTTGTACAGGTAATATTCATTATTTCAGACGTAATATTACTTGATATAAAGGCAGCATTGTGAATAATTTCTAAAAGTAACTAGCCTGATGGGACCAAATAAGATTATTTCCATTGTATTTGTTGAAAGAAATTTGACATTTCAAGTTGAAACTATCCAGTGTTTCTCACATATTCACGAGAACGAAAAAATGAAAAAAAAAACAAACTATTAAATTGGTAACAGGGATAAAATTAAAACTCCAGGACGAAAGATCAAAGCGAATTGTAACTTTCAATTTCACCTATTTTCTTAACAGGAAAGTCAAAAGTTGATGGATAATCTAAACGTTTCCTAATTGCAGACTGAAGGAGTCAGCGATTTCCGAGGTGGGTTTAATGAAGAGTGAATTCCTTCGTTTGGAGAGACATTCCCACCGGACGTCTCTCAAGAAAACACAATTTGAATCTTGCATAAATTTATTCATTCTCTTCGGAGTTGCTTTCAATTCTCGTTTAAACGTCCTCACTCGGGAAACTGAGTTTGGTGTTTATTTATTTACTTTTTATTTCATTAGTATCTTATTCTGATTATTTGTTGTTTGTAAGGATATTTACATCTTAAATCGTTGTTAGTATCTCCATGCACTAACATCTGCATGCACATCTTCATCTGAAATGCAGACTCTGATATATCAGTTTCTTAATTTATTTTATATCTTGTAGCAACTTTCTGGTTATTTTAGTAATATTCCTCAGAATAAATTCATCTTAAGTACTAAATAAAGTTATAATAGAAACGTGATTATAATGAATTACGTTCTAGTTCAAAACTACCTTTTATCTTTTATGAGCATGCTATAGACTTATGCCCTTTTTAATAGATTCTTGTTAAATATCGGATATGTATATAATTAATTCAAATATTTTAGATATTTGGACGTACTTGATGATATCAGAAGCTCATTCATACCCACCCAATATGTCAACATATAATTAACAATATTGCTCATTCAGATATCGGCGTCCGTTGATCATTTAGAGTTTTATTTCCTTCATCAATGAATGATATTGAATGAACACTCTTTATCCTAGATTTTAATTCTTTTTATTAAGTTGATAAATGGAAAAGTGCAAACTGAAAACCCAAATATCTTTTGGAACCTGAAGAGAAAAAGAATTTGAATGGTTTAACGTTGAAGCCTCGCCCGACTCATCCTCCAGGATTATCTTTGAATCCGGAAGAAGAAAACAAAGGATAAAATTTCTTGGATTTTTGAAGGTAGGAAAACGCTACTCAGGTTCTGCAAATTTGTATACTTAATAAAATAGTTTCTTTTTAATTGTAAAGATGTTTAATTATTATGTAGTTTTTAAATTTCTCCATTAGCGTTTAGTATAGGAAGAACATTATTTTTGATTTGATGAAAGCTATTAAATCCATCATAAGAAACATCCTTACACTGAAATCTCAGAACCAGTGCGAAGAGTTGATTTCTAGATTCAACATGGAACCACCCGATGACTCTAATGATTTAAGGCTCCCACTCAACCTGAGAAGCTCATTCCCCCTTGTGTTCACTGCATATTTGATGGCTTCATATCCGGTTCGATTAATGTTGCTGTAAGCTAATAACACTCCTTTGAAATGAGGAAAATCGTAGGTAAGAGGAGTAGCATAGACGTAACTTGTCTGTTCTAGAAACCCGAAGTCCTTTCTGCCTATCAGAAAATTAAAATGCAAATATGTTCTTTAAGTATTATACATTATATACTTTATGTTTTTCTTAAGTTCTCCCATTAGGTATAAGCATATCGTTCATTTGTCTAGCTATTTTAGTCAAAGAATCCCTATATTTTATTTTTATTATAAGAAAATAAGCAGAATATATTAAGGACATCGTAATATAATTACGTATTAATATTCTTGTCATATTTCACTTACTGCATTTATTTCATGAACAAAATCCCTAGAACTATAATTGAACTATACAGTTATCTTTATATACAAAAAGAATGACTCAGATATCATAACATTTCCTCAGAATTCAATTTCAAAGTCTGTCCCAGGAACCCGGTCACAGCAATTAGGATCCTGAACACCGAGAGAATGCCATTAGCTTCAACCCCACATTTCCAGGCAGCTGGAAACGACCCGAGTTTCCGGGAACTTCTTTACCGACCCTAACCTCTTCAAGCTCGTTTCCGAAGTTTCAATAGGCAGAGGGAAAACAGGATGTAACTAAGAGGAGACAATTAGGGATATAAGAGTCTGCTTCATTTCTTGTGAATGGTACCTCATTGTATTGGTTCGTTTATCGTTAAAATTATTGTATAATTGAAAGTAAGTGTTCTGTATTATAACAGCCTGAAATACGATTTAAAATTCCTGGCAATATAAAACTAATGAATGTAGAAAATAAAAATGAAAATAAAAACAGTAGTAATAAAAATACAAGAATAGTAAAATAATAATAATAATAATAATAACAGTAAAGTATTAATAATGACAGAAGCAATACAAAACGAGGCAAAAGCCCTCCACTTGGAGCCTGTGCACGAAAACACCAGCTACCTTGCAGTAAATAAGTGGTACGAGCACCAACCTGAAGGAGTGATATGAAAACGATCTGGCAAATATCCTATAAGGCTATGTATCAGAACAGACAGCGTGATACGTACAAAAAGAACCAGACGTGACGTTGATTGACCAAATCAAGAAGAAAGTATCACTCATTGATGTCGCAATACCATGGGCACACCAGAGCAGAATGAGAAAGAAAAGGAAGGGGGAAAAAATGGATAAGTATCAGAAAACTGAAAATAGAAAATATGAAGGATATGGGATAGGCCCAGTGGAAATCGTACCCATAATCATAGGACACTAGGGCCACGATCCCAAGATCCCTGAAAAGGAATCCGGGAATCAAAAGGCTGAAGAGTGTGATCCTAGAAAAACGGCGCACAGTATGAAAAAGCGATGGCACTCCTAAGGAGGCAGGATGCCACCCGGGAACCCCCACACTATAAATATCACCCAGTCGAATGGATAGAAAAACAAATAATAATAAGTGTTTTTCAAAGATTTTAATAAAGAGATTCGTGATAAGATTTTATGGGGAATGGTACATTAGTATTTGCAATGGAAATTGTTCCATTGAAGTCTGTGGTTAACGAATATCCAAGACGCAAAACTTATTAATTTTTTTTCATAAAATATGGAACAAATATCAAAACTGAAACATATGAAGGATTATGATGCATGGTTCCATGTTTTAGGATCAGCGGGTTTTTTGCTTATATTACTATTCTACTTATTTTATAACCAGTAAACAAATATCATTATTATTGAATCACGCCCTGAAGTCCCCCGTCAGGAAAACAAATAAGCACGCTTATAAGTTTTCCGTCAAGCCTACTCATAATTTTATCATAGCATTTACAAAAACACGCAATTCAACAAATTAGAGCCTTTTGCAACACATCTGAGCTCAGCTATTCTCCGTGCGCTTCTTTAAAAACCAGTTCTCCCTCACAGGCGAAAGAGGTAGCCTCTCTCTCTCTCTCTCTCTCTCTCTCTCTCCTCTCTATCTCCTCTCTTATTTCATCTTAGCGTATAAACTTCTCCGTGTTTTTTTGCCCTTCAGAAATCTGCGTTTCATAGCCCTAAACATCCCGAATATAAAAGAAATCAATATCCAGAATCGAGAGAAAGCAAATCCTCGCCTTTGCTGAGGCAAATATTTCCTCCATTGATAAAGAAGCAGCCAAGCATTTAATGAAAAGGCAGGAAATGGAGAGGAAAACGACTGGAACGGAAAATTTGCTAGACAGATATCGTCGTTTTGAAAACTCCGGCATTTCCATAAGGGGTGGACGTTGAAGGAAAAACTTTCGAAAATTGAAAAATATGAGTTTAGAGTGTTTTTTCTTTCCCCCTTTCTTCTTTCATATGCCGATATGTCTCTTGGTTCTACAGTCATATATATATATATATATATATATATATATATATATATATATATATAATATATATATATATATATATATATATTATATATACATATATTATATATATATATATCATATAAATATATAGCATATATATATATATATATATATATATATATATATTATACTATATATATATATATTTTTTTTTTTTTTTTTTCTCACAACTCTCTTTCTTCCCACTCCCACGTCTATCTCTGTTTTAGACGCATGCTGCATATTCCTTTTGTCTCTCTTACTTTTTCTTTTTTGTCTTAACATATCTTGATAACATATCTTC
>NC_087200.1:210063974-210083974 GCF_015104395.2 Macrobrachium nipponense
ATCTTATCGTTGTTCAGAGTGAAAAAGCATTAACAAACTAATGCAATTATTTTAGATAAATTCTCATGTGTATTATGTCATGCTCCGCTGACTGAATTCAATCAATAAATAATTTCCCATTCATAAATCCTAAATAAGTCTGTACATCTATCGCATCTGATGCGTGAATGATAATTAATATGAAATGTTTTACACACAATGTTTCGATAAGTCACTAAAACTTTAAAAGCACATATGATATGTATATATATATATATATATATATATAATATATAATATATATATATATATATATATATGATATATATATATATAGTATATATATGATATATATATATATATATATATATATATATATATATATATATATATATATATATATACATATATATATATATGCATATATATATATATATATATATATATATATATATATATATATATATATATATATATATATATAGATGTATATATATACTATATATATATATATATATATATATATATATATATATATATATATATATATATATATATATATATATATATATATATATATATATATATATATATATATATATATATATATATATATATATATATATATATATATATATATATATATATTTATATATATATATATATATATATATATATATATATATATATATATATATCTATATATATATATATATATATATATATATATATATATATAACTATATATATATATATATATATATATATATATATATTACACAGAGAGAAGACAGAGAACGTAGTAAGCAAATAATAATCCATCGTTCTGGTCAACGATTCCAGGGGGCATACATCGTTCGAGACCAACGAATTTCCATTTCACTTCACAAGATGATTAAAAAAGGGAAATTGCAATAAAGCATCCGACGGAAAGAGTTGTTTGGAAAAATATTTGGAAATGGAGGCAGAAATAATACTCGCCATGAATCGCGCTTCCTGTACAGTGGGGTAGGTATATACGATGCTGTTTGTGTCTATCCGTCTATCTGTCTATCTATCTATCTATCTATGTGTTCATATCCATGTATATATACATAAGCACTATACAGTAGAATACGAATTGTTGAGTTATTAACGGGCATTATGGCTTTGTACCTTGATATTGAATAACGAGATTTGAATGGGGAGAGAGAGAGAGAGAGAGAGAGAGAGAGAGAGAAGGGGGGGTTGTTGAGAGAGAGAGGTTGGCTCTGAATTGATCTCTTCATTTTGTAATCCCTGTTACCTTCTGCTACTTCTTCCTGTTACTTCTTTGGAAACTTGCATGTCAATCCAGGGGCCCCTGTGGGCTTCTTCCATACGAATAGGGTTTAATTTGTTAAATTTTTTATTTTGGTTATTTACAGCATCATTTTCGAAGCACCATATATCTGGTGTAATCTCGATATACCTCATTATATAATAATTCTATTTCTTTACAAATTTCATTCCCATACAGAAGTAATCCGTACTTTTTTAGATTTTCCAACAAACGGTTTCCAGAACTCCAACTCTGGACGTCTTTCCACTTTCACCTGGAATGATTCGCGCGTCCCCTGGAAACACATTCAACGTCTCAAAGGCCATTTTGCGCCTCTGAACTAAAAGCATTTCTTGTTCAGGGATCACTGAAGCCTCACTCTGTTCTCTTCCATCCCTGACTGACGGTTGTCTTTGTTACTAGCGAGAGCTGGGGCTTTCATCTTTCTTTCTTTCTTCTTCTGCTGAATTTTTCGTGGAAGGTATTTGGACAGGAAGAGATGAGCTGTGACCTCCAGGGTGTATACTTGGTCGAATTTGTGGACAATAATAATAATAATAATAATAATAATAATAATAATAATAATAATAATAATAATACGAAATCCATTATTATTGTGTTCCTACTACTAGATTGGTGGAATGGAATTCCTGAATTTGCCATCAGAATTTACCATGACCAACCGCCCGCATAAAACTTTGGATAAACCATAAAACCATTGCTTATCATTGCAAAGCAACAGCCATTCCAATTTCATGGGAGCAAAAAATAAAAAAATGTGTATATCATACCCATTTTGGTTACCACATCGATAAAACAAAACGTAATTTTCTTTTATTGTTCAGCGTATGGAGTCGCTCTCAATTCATATTTCCATAGTTGGGATCAATTTTCATTTATTTAGGAAATATGAGATTTATCCTCTTCTATCATTAAATTTTCTCGTTGATTGGAATTATCAACGCGAATTGAGTAAAAATGTTCAAAACGTTTTCTACTCGTTGGTGAATAATTTGTCAATGTTATCTCCAAAAAAAATTTTTTTTATTAATTGATTTACGTAATTTTACTGTGTTACAATCGACGGAACTGGCGATTCATTTTTGAGAGTAAATTGCGGAGTATTCGTCTTGTTCAAGAAACAATGTCAGGTAACTCTTTAAGTGTGTTGGCTTTAAAAATCTAACAATGATACCATATCTTACGTAATTTTTGTCAGATGATCGCATTCAGTAGGAGTATGTATGCGTATGTTTGTAGTTTTGTGTGTGTGTGCGCGTGTGTGTGTGTGTTATGAGAGAGAGAGAGAGAGAGAGAGAGAGAGAGAGAGAGAGAGAGAGAGAGAGAGAGAGAGAGAAGAGAGAGAGAGAGATACATTCAAGAAGAAAAATAGTCCGTATGTGTGCGTTCGTGCGTGAGGTGTATGTGTGGAGAAACAGGAAGGTATTTATATGTGTATGAGAGAGAGAGAGAGAGACTAAACAACAAATAGACGATATGTGTACGTTTGTATGTGTGTGTATGAGAGAGAGAGAGAGAGAGAGAGAGAGAGAGAGAGAGAGAGAGAGAGAGAGATGCAATTCCAGAAGGAAATATAGCCTCAACAGGTTACTGAATTTTTGTCTTTTGCTTAGCTGAAATGTGGAGAGTTGTTGACAAGCGATATCACTCTCAATACAACTTCGAAATAGAGAGGGTAAAATGATATGCTGTTGGAGAGAACATATGGCACATGTAGCGGATTATAAACATGATAGTTTAGCACGATTACATCATGTTATCTTTATGGTTTGAAAAATTTTCTTATATTCTAAAATTCTTTAGATTTTAAAATCACAATAGTTTTTTAATGATTTTTCTTAATTTTAGTTTAGTTTTCACTAAGAACAAACCTAGAAAATTAACCTTGATGTTTTCATGAGCCAATATCGTTTAAGAGAAAGGTCAAAGAGCCTGGAAGTTGAATAGCCTGTTTACCCTAAGAAAGAAACTTAGCGTTAATATCTAACCTGAATGTATTATGGATTCTTCTCCCACTCTTCATTATATAAAAAAAAAATAAATTCCCCGTTTCTACTGCGCCTCCAGATAATCAAGTCAAGCCTTCATGTTCCATTTTCGCAAGTAAAACGTGCAAAATAAACAGAGAGAAAAAGAGTTCAGAAAGCAAAAGAGAAAGAGTTGCGGTATTGAATATAATTCAACATCTGCTACACTATCCGTTTGATTTGACCTAATTCCAGAATTTTAGCATTTTATCTTTAAACAAGCTTATAGATAAACAAGTTCGCTCTCCCTTGAATAATGGTTTAGTGTTTTTATTCCAAGCAACAAATAACTCGTCTCAGTTTTTGTATAAAAGCCCTGCTCTGTGTGCTACGTCCTCCTCTTTTTGAAACCCAGACTTCCAATATACTCTTCCATGCCATCGTTCCTCGTTCCTGGAAAAACCCTTTTCCGAAAAAGGAAAGCATATCTATCTCGACATCAACGTTTGCCTGTAACTTTTCGTATGACATATATCTGATCTGGCCTCCTCGGAATGGCTGGAAAATGTGTGAAGTCGTCTCTTATTTCGCTGTGCGTCTTTTCCATCGTCCTGCCGAATTCTCTTTGGAATTTGTGTCAGTCTAAACACTGTTTCGTTTTAACCAGTAAGGTCTTCAGTTCTCCTCTGTATCTTGATTTTGTCCGAGATTTAAAATAAACAGCCAAAGAACTGGAGATATTATCTTCTTAGATGCTCGAATTACTTCCTTCTCCAGCACATTTAAGTTGGAGATATCTCAAAGACACGTCTTACATTCTTTAATACTAAGGTCTATCCAAAAGGATATGGAGTTTTATTTTCTAAGATTCATGGCAGTAATTCCGTAAATCACTTAGTTTTGCTGGCCTGTCTTCTGAAAAAATCATTGTGAGTCTTCTCCCTATTTGTTTGAATTTAATTTAAAATAAAATTAGTTATTAAAACGAAATCTTAGTGTCTTCTAAAGTAATTAAGGTCATGAAGCTGAAAAATTGATAAGACGAGCAATCTTAATAGCTCTAAGGAGTCCACAATCCAAAAGGCAAGAAAATAAAGCAAAATAAGAGAAGAATGAGAAAGGATAATCATTAAAGCCGAGAGAAAAAGAAGAGAGATTATGAGAATCAGGAAATGCAGGAGAAAAAAAGAAGTTTCGAAAATTTTGCTGCCTGAACCTTGCAGCCAGAGGATTAGATATTATAAGAAATTAATATTTTATGCACTGCTGGACGAATGATGTGAAAGGCCACCTGATAAATAGCCTGATTCACCAGGTAAGCTCTGAGAATCATTGGTGAAAATTGATGAATTCAATGAGGCAAAGCATGACCATATATTTTATGCATTTATGCATGTGAGTAAATGTATTCACAAGCAAGTTCTTCCCGTTAACTGGAGTTCGTACAGAAAATAAGAAACAATTCATATCATGATCATCCTAAGACTACTATGAAGAATTGCTCTAAATAAGTACATTCATGTGCGCATGCGCATAAAAGTCTCTGGGTTTCCGCGGGGTATATAAACTAATCCCTTATCTGGCGTCTAATGGAGTTTATTTTCCAGTATGTAAATTATAAAGAACTCTTTGACGAGATACGTAGATCAGGCAGCATAAATCAAGCAGCCTTCGCTCTCGGCGTTTGAGAAAACTGAGTAATAGCCTTAGTCGAGGCAATCAGCTTCGCAAACTCAATTTGCAAGAAATATGGTGCCTGTTTTACTTGGGTAATTTGATTTCCGGAAGGAAAAGGGAGATTTGCTTTTTATTCTTCTTCACCTATGCTTTTAATGAAGGCTCCTGCTCTGGGCATTATACATGCAGGAGATATTAATTCGAATAATAGGAAGCACCTATAATGATAAAAACATATTCGTGTTGATAAATAAACCTTTCATATAAGGTTTGAAAACGATGTATAGTGAGATCAGGTTTATCATTAAAAATCATATACTTACATTGGATTAATCTTATTAAGTATATATAGAAAAAAGTGAGTAAAACAAACAAAGTTCACAAAACATTCGTGATGACTCTCGCATAATATTCTTAAAATTGTGATGGAAAAGATTAATTTTTTACGAGACTTAAATTACGAAAATTAACTTCTTTATGGTCATAGCAATAGTTCAGTTTCGATTACACAATCATTTGCCTGAAATTGTAATGAAAGTTCATATCCCATCTCACAGATGCGCTGAAATCAGTTACATGGAAGGACAAGAAAATCTTGTTCGATTACCTGATTATTTTTTAGAAAGGGTTTTAGCTTCCTTCGTCATTTTCTAATGACACTCTTGATAGTATTTGTTCAATTTTGTTGCCTGTAGATAATATGTATCGAACAATCAAAGAAATTATGATTTTTTTTCTTTTTTGGATATCATTTAAATAATGTCTTTCTAATATAGCCTTTTGCCTTGCAAACAATGTATTCCCTTGAATTTGCATTTGTATGCTGGTATTGTATGTGAACGCTTTTAAAAGATTTGTACATAAATATGAGCCTGCGTGTTCTGTACGGTTCCAGATAAAACGATAGGGTTAAAATATAGTGAAGATCGATACATTTATTTTGGAGAATTAATTATAATAATAATAAGAAAAGAGGCAACAGAATTACCCATCTGATGTTCATGGACGACATCAAGCTGTTTGGTGAGAGCATCAAGGAAATAGATACCCTAATCCAGACTGTAAGGATTATATCTGGAGACATCAGGATGGAATTTGGAATAGAAAAATGCGCCTTAGTCAACATGCAAAAGGGCAAAGTAACAAGGACTGAAGAGATAAAGCTACAAGATGGGAGCAACATCAAACATATAGACGAGACTGGATACAAATACCTGGGAATAATGGAAGGAGGGGATATAAAACACCAAGAGATGAAGGACACGATCAGGAAAGAATATATGCAGAGACTCAAGGCGATACTCAAGTCAAAACTAAATGCCGGAAATATGATAAAAGCCATAAACACATGGGCAGTGTCAGTAATCAGATTCAGCGCAGGAATAGTGGAATGGACAAAGGCAACACAGACCAGAAAACTAGGAAACGTATGACAATAAACAAAGAACTACACACAATAGCAAATACGGACAGACTATACATAACACGAAAAGAAGGAGGGAGAGGACTACTAAGCATAGAAGACTGCGTCAACATCGAGAATAGAGCACTGGGGCAATATCTGAAAACCAGTGAAGACGAGTGGCTCAAGAGTGCATGGGAAGAAGGACTGATAAAAGTAGAAGAAGACCCAGAAATATACAAAGACAGGAGAATGACAAACAGAACAGAGGAATGGCACAACAAACCAATGCACGGACAATACATAAGACAGACTAAAGAACTAGCCAGCGATGAGACATGGCAATGGTTAAAGAGGGAAGAGCTTAAGAAGGAAACTGAAGGAATGATAACAGCGGCACGAGATCAGGCCCTAAGAACCAGATATATCCAAAGAACGATAGATGGAAATAACATCTCTCCCATATGTAGGAAGTGCAATACGAAAAATGAGAACATGAACTACATAGCAAGCGAATGTCCGGCACTTGCACAGAACCAGTACAAAAAGAGGCATGATTCAGTGGCAAAAGCCCTCCACTGGAGCCTGTGCAAGAAATATCAGCTTCCTTGCAGTAATAAGTGGTACGAGCACCAACCTGAGGGAGTGATAGAAAACGATCAGGCAAAGATCCTCTGGGACTATGGTATCAGAACGGATAGGGTGATACGTGAAAACAGACCAGACGTGACGTTGATTGACAAAGTCAAGAAGAAAGTATCACTCATTGATGTCGCAATACCATGGGACTCCAGAGTTGAAGAGAAAGAGAGGTAAAAAATGGATAAGTATCAAGATCTGAAAATAGAAATAAGAAGGATATGGGATATGTCAGTGGAAATTGTACCCATAATCATAGGAAGACTACACACGATCACAAGATCCTTGATAAAGAATCCGGAAAAACAAGAGGCTGAAGTAGCTCCAGGACTCATGCAAAAGAGTTTGATCCTAGAAACGGCGCACATAGTAAGAAGAGTGATGGACTGTTAAGGAGGCAGGATCAACCCGGAACCCCACACTATGAATGCCACACAGTCGAATTGGAGGACTGATGAAAAAAATAAAGCAAAAAAAAAAATAAATAAAAAAAAAAATTAATAATAATAATAATAGTAATAATAATAGTGGATGCTTTATTTCTCATAAAATACACTACTATGAATTTCATACCTAGGGATATAATACAAATAAACCAAAATCATATAAAAAAAGTAGGTAAAAATACAGATTTGATAAAAAGTTATCGCTATAAAAATATTAAGCATACACCAAATCCTACCAAGTCCCAAAAAGGGACAGAAAAGAAAAGTAGTAGATCTATTTAGGAATTATTGCCCAATATTAAGAAGTCAATACATTCTGAACTCCACAAATCATTATTAAGGATCCACAAACAAAGAAAAATAATTTCGTGTAAAAGCCTTATAAAGTTACATTTGTCACGACAAAACGTATACCTGCCTCACCCCGTTTGTCATTTTTGATTAGTGTCGTGATGGCAACGAGAATTAACGTTGTCATATGTCAGAGGAAAGTGCAGTCGGTAGGTAACTATGAGTTCTTATCATGGCGGTTATTTCGCGTGAAAATATTACTCTCAGTTCGACACCTTGGTTGGTGTGCAAAATGCCGAGGTTAGTAGAAGCTGGCAGTAATTTCCATTAAGTTACTTTCAAGTCTTTGTTAGTTTAACCAGCACGAATGACAGAAGAGAAAATACTATATCATTTAAACTATTGTCTTTGTCAGTTTATTTATTATATATGAAAGGAAAGAAAACAGTAAAAAATAATTTATGAAGTATTTGCTCTGACTTATTATTCGTTAGATTACAGAAAAATGCCTGAAAAATAAAATAAAATCATTAAAATTGATGTCATTGACCTAGAAATACTTGCTTAGTAATTTCAATAGTTATTATATTCTCTGCTGGATAATTACCTTCTATTCTGCTTAATGAATTGTTATGTCTGTGACCGTAAAATATAGTCTGGCTTTTTTGTCTCAAATATTAATCTTCTCTTCTGGATGTCTATTATATCTCGAAAACGGCAAAGTTCAGACTTTAAAGATGAGTCATAAAATATTGACCAGTTCTTTTTCACTGAAGCATGAGAGAGAGAGAGAGAGAGAGAGAGAGAGAGAGAGAGAGAGAATGCAGTCCGTCAAAGGACGATTCTGGAAGACTAAGGAAAATTAACGTCCAAAGGTTATCGTTGCTTCTTCCCCTCGGGAACAATGAACAATATATCTCCCCTTATGAGTCTCAATGAGGCATTACTGGAAAAACCTTCCCACCCGAATTATTGGAGCATTTGTCCAGTTCCATTACTGGAGGTAACGCGCAGAAGAGGGGATAATTCGCTTTAAAAATTCTCATATGAGAGCTTTATTAAAATTCTTTCTTGATGTAGTATTTTTTTCCCCAGGTTTTCACTGTCTGCTTTCCATTTTCTCTCTTTTATTGCATAAATTTCAATGGAAATTTACATCAGCTGGGTTTAAGAAAAGAGCAGAAATCTGCAATTTCATTCTTACAGATTTACTGAGAACCAAGAACAGGCTTATACTCAACACACATAATCTATACACACACACACACACCACACACACACATGCACCACATACACACACACACACACACACACACACACACACACATATATATATATATATATATATATTATATATATATATATATATATATATATATATATATATATATATGTAGTATATATATATATATGTGTGTGTGTGTGTGTGTGTGTATATATTTACTAATTTATCAAATTATGTTCTCTTTTATAATAACTAATCTTTTCTTTTCGTAATACCTATTTCCATCTATTACTTCTTTCAAATAAACACCGAATTCTGTGGAAGCTTGAATTTAAAGTCTCCACTTTGCATCAGTCTGTAGGGGTGCCGATCGTAAAAATATTTGCCAAAAATACACTAATCAAGACAGGCTAATGAATTTAGCAGGCATTATTTGCACTATAATAACGCATATTCTCTGTGAGTTTTTATCATCCTACAGGGAAATAAATGATTTTATGAAAAAAAAAAAATGTGAAATTCAGGGCCCCTTCTACTGAAGGTTATTTGGTGATCGGTGAGAAACTACAGTCTTGAATAGAAATTCGGTCTGACAGAATGTTGGTATATCCCCCTGGAACATGCACATAAAGTATTATGAAAATAGAACAGTAAGTAAGCACATAACAAAAAAAAAAGAGCAACAACTTCAGGTAAGTTCAGCGAAAGCCCCGCCGAAAAAATAAGACTATAGCTAGGAAGAAATATTCAGAAAAATTCAAACCTCGATTTAGGGACAAACCTGAGATTTTGTAGTTATTATGTCACTTGATAGCCTAAAACCTCTAAAAACAATTAATTATTTCAGTTAGGACAATCAAAGAAATACCCCCCCCCCCCCCCCTTTCCGAAAAAAACCAAACCAGAGAAAAAGCAAAAAAGCAATTTTTTCTGAGGACAAGAAACTTGAAAAATTAATTTAGATACCCCTAAAATGATTTTCTGAGATGAAACTACTCGTAGGAAATGTAGAAAACGACATTGACCAATTTAGAGAGATATACTATAATATTTATAATATTTGCGATTTCCATATTTATCGGCTGCGCTTTCGCTTCAGTTGTTGCTCTCTTTTTTGTTGTTGTTACGTGCTTATTTACTGTTCTATTTTGATAATGATTTATGTGCATGTTCCAGGGGGATATACCAACATTCTGTCAGAACCGAATTCTATTCAAGACTGTAGTTCTCACCGATCACCAAATAACCTTCAGTACAAGGGGCCCTGAATTTAACATTTTTTTTCATAAAATCATTTATTTTCCCTGTAGGATGATAAAACTCACAGGGAATATGCGTTATTATAGTGCTAATAATGCCTGATAAATTCATTAGCCTGTCTTGATTAGTGTATTTTTGGCAAATATTTTTACGATCGGCACCCCTCCAAAGTGGAGCCTATCCTTAAAGTCACTGGCTCAATTATACTAGTTCCACACGAATAAAGTTCATCTTCTGATCAGTGTTAATAATAATACTAATATAATAATAATAATAATAACAATAATAATAATATAATAATAATAATAATAATAATAATAATAATATTTACATGCGCACTCGCATGTAAACGTTTCTATTTTTCAGAGAGAGATTATTTCTTGTGTATAATTGTATGATAGGAGAAGAGGTCCGATTATGATTAAATTTTTTATTGTTATATTCATTTCTGTAGCTTTGCTTTCTTTCTTGGGGTATTTGTGTAGTGAATCGAGATTAGACTTGTTTATCAAAATTTTTCCGTAACTCTGCCTTTTTTGCTTGCTGGGAGGCTTTTGTAATTTTTTTTTTTTATTCATGAGCAGTATTTAGTTCTATTTTGTTAAATTACATATAGAATAAAAAAAAACACCATAATCCTTTAATTTCTTTGTTGGTCTGGGGAAGTGCATTGGCACTAGGATTATATGTTATTATTATTAGGGAAAAACTCTCTATCACGAGAGTATATATAATGTCCTAAATGGTCCACAATAATACAAAGTGTTAAGAGTCCGTGTATAATTTTTAAGACTTTACAAATAGCTTTCGAACCCTTCCCTTGGTTCATCTTCAGTCCGAATGAACAATTAGTTACAACAGCGCTTTTAAATTTACCTCTGCAACTGTTGTAACTAATTGTTCATTTGGACTGAAGATGAACACAGGGAAGGATTTCGGAAGCTTTTTATAAAGTCTTAAAAATTATACACGGACTCTTAACACTTAGTATTATTGTGTACCCCTTAGAACATTATTATTATTATTATTATTATTATTATTATTATTATTATTATTATTATTATTATTATTATTATCATTATACAACAATGAAGTCGAAACCTACAATGTATCTTGTATAGACATACCTACTTCAGAATTTCACGTCCGAACTCTTTTATTCCATTTAAATCTAGTTTCCTTTTTATTTTATTTTGGAATATCTATTCCTTGACAGCCGATCTTTCTATCTTCCACCTTCACATCAATCCGTTTCAAATGCTCACTCTTTTTCCCCCTTTGCTTTTTCCATCAAAATACATAAACCTTTATTACCCGGAAAACAATTAGGGAGCCAACTTTTGGCGGAGGGTCATTCCTTTATTTTTTATAGTTTATTTTAGTTCAGTTGAAATGTTTTAATGGAAGTTTTTGTCATGTTTTGGGGTGTTAGACTTCGAAAGGATGTTGTCAAAAGTTATTTCTGTCATCTATGTGAGTCTGGATTTTGACTTTTTTTTGGTATATGTGAAAAAAAATATGTCCTGATAATCCATTTAATGCCTCCCACCTCTCTTTCATCCACAATCTCTCTCTCTCTCTCTCTCTCTCTCTCTCTCTCTCTCTCTCTCTCTCTCTCTCTCTCTCTCTCTCTCTCTCTCTGTCCAAATTAGGGAGAGCTGTTTCTATTTTAAAACCCCTTCATATCCTTTCCTTAAGGTTAAGTAGTCTTTTTTAAATTAGCATTCAGTTTCTTTAAGGGGTTTGGTGGGTAGGCTACCTATAGTAGAATTATTTGCCTTTTTTATTTATTATTATTCAAGATTTGAGTTAGTAGGATAAAGAGTGATTCCCAACAGTCAACCGCCCTCAAGAAAAGAGTTACCAAACAAGTAATAATGGCATTTTCCAGCACCCTCAGGCGATTGACCTAAATATATAAATGGGATAAAAATGTTACTTTTAATTGAGTAATTAGGACGAATGAAATTTTATTAGAAATACATCAAAACCTCTGCTGCTGGGAGTTGCAAACAACTAGATAAATTCTTCTTTATTTGACTGATCTGTGCTATATTTATATTTGCTGCAGATATTATGGCCCTATGGTGAGTCAGAGATAGATTTGAATTGAGCCATGCTTGAGCGAGAAAGCTCCCTTGTCGAAATTTTGGTGAAAGTTTAAAGGTGATATGGGACCTAGAGTAGACTATTGGACACTTCTATATCTATAATAAAGTCTTTGTGTTAGTTATCTGGAGCTGAAAACCTTACGGCCAGAGTCAACATTACTTTAATAAACCCAAGAGGGTTCTAAAAGGAAATTGGCCAGCAGAGAAACAGGTTATAAGAAAAGGTGATCAATAAGTAAATATGGTGAAACAGAAAATATAAACGATACACCTTCTATTAGATTAGAAATTCTATAACTGCAGTAGGCAAACTTTGTACGTTCAATTTGTAGGCAGGATAAATCTCTTAACGAACCCAGCAGCATTAAACCTGATATACAACACACGGCGGGAAATTGCACTTTGGCTTAAAAAACTTATTATCTCCAGAACTCGAGAGGGAAAATATAAACTAAATATTTACTGAATATCTGACCTGTTCCTTTACCAAGAACATTAAGAGGGCTTCAAAAGGATCTCAGAATTAGTACCTGGCTGTTAATAAAAAGGGTATGAAAATAAGGGATCATTTCCTTGACTGGTTCAATGGAAGGTGAACTTGCTTTCCTGGCAGAGAATAATGATGCTTTCCTACACACAGAGGCCTCATTGCGTGACTCACAGAGGAAAGAAGAAGAATGAGATGGAAATGGAGGTGGACGAGAGCAGAACCTGGAGAAGCAAAGAAATTAGTGGGAGATCAAAATAACAAGGACCTCAACAAGGATAAGATAAAATGGAGGACTGAGTAATTCATGACATCAAAGACTACTGGGGAATGGCAGACAGACTGATTGCAAAAAGAGTTCTGCATGAATAATTATAGATTAAATGATAAATAAAACCGAGGCAAGAGAATAATTCATGAATGGCATGGAATATAAAATTTAGGTGTCATTGGTATAACAGGAGGTAAACCTCGCAGTACCACTAAGAAATAATTGTAAGAAGAGGGTGGAAAAAAAAAAAAATACGATACATTTAAAGGAACGAAAAGGGATGCAGCTAAGGACCGAAGGGACGCTGCCAAGAACCTCCTTAATTATTGCCTATAGTTCACCGTGTCAGGTGCACTGATTGCAACCCCTTTCTACGGGGAGTAATGATTCAAGATTAGTCTTCAACCATTTTTATATCGACATAAATAAATTCTGAATAAAACATTCAAAGTATACCAAAACAGGTCTCAAGACAAAACAAGCAAAAAGGGAAAAAGTGACGTAACATAACGCCGTCTTTTCCCTTCCTTGAGAGCAAGAGTCAGAAAGGACTCATCGTGAGTTGGGAAATTATACTTCCGCCTAATCCCTGCTAGATCCCGAGGGCCTCTGGAATGGACCATAACGCTGTCTTCGTCAAGAAGGAGGTGAGGAACTTAATTCTCTCGCTCAGATCTGTAGCCATCTGCTGGGGAATCTCTTGGGTCGGATGACAACGAATTCTTGGAGGAGTTTAGCTTACTTGACGAAGACTGAATATTGTTCGTCTATGGATACAGTGCCCTCAATGAAATGCACACACATACACACAAACACACACACACACACCCATTAAGGAAATGTTACGAATTACGTATCATTACTGAAAATTCCCTGGAACTTCATAAAAGAAACGAAAGTGTTATTTCCTTCGTTGGCGTCTTGTAAGCTATTCCTTCCACAGTAAATCTCGGGCTTCATCGGCTGTGAGTCATTTGAACCTTTTCTTTTGTGGTAATTTCTGTGCTGAAGACTGTCAAGACACGGAAAGAGAGAGAGAGAGAGAGAGAGAGAGAGAGAGAGAAAGGAGAATAATTAAATATAATCCCTAATCCTGACGCTGTTTCGATACCTCCATGGTTAGCGATTATGTAAAAAACACGAGAGCGCGTCAATATATACGAATGAGAGAGAGAGAGAGAGAGAGAGAGAGAGAGAGAGAGAGAGAGAGAGAGAGACGGGGGGGAAATTCACACAGTGCAGGAAAGAAATTCCCAGGAAAGCTTCAAGTACCTCTATCGTTTATTAGATATCAAATCAATTTAAAATGTCACAGCGTTTCCTTGTGGAATATAATGTTTAAAAAAAATAGATGTAATTACATTAAAAGATCAGTTTGTGTGGATATTTTTGCTTCATCATAACTGATATTTAGAAAATGGATAAATGTATAAAAGGCCAAATTCAGGTCAGTCTATGTCATCTTTCTTGAATAAGTATAAATATTCACCTCTATTATTGCAAAGCAGCAAATGTTTACAAATAAAAATTTTAAAAAATTATTTTCATGCGGCAATATTCGTCTAATCATAAGACAGCTTAAGTAATTTTCATACATGAAGGTAAAAATCACCTCCCTCAGTGACAGGACAGGTTTCGCAAAACTTTTCATCTCCTGTTGAAAACAAAAAAATATACCACATTTTTTCATTGTGTCATGGACCCCCTAGGGTCTTCTCCTGGACCCCTAGTTTGGGAACCACTGTGTTAAGTATAAACGTTATTCATATGCTAAAGTTAGCTATTTATGAAATTGGAAAAAATAACGAAAACTAAGGAAATGTGATATTTTCAAAAAATAAAAAGCCAATCTGGTTGAGCAGAGAGTGCATATTATTAACTACTGGAATCCTGGAAAAGAGATGGAATTTATGTTATATGAAGTTACCTTAAGTTTCTTCAATTCACGGATATATAAATGACTAAGCTAAAATACTCCACGTCCACGCCGTTTTAATATGAAGACACTACTACGCACACCAAAAGCTTACTTACTTACTGTGTACTTACTTACACACACACACACACACACACATACACACACACACATAAAATATAGATCTCGAACCAAGTTATCAAGTGTAAACTTCCAGAATTTCACATACGGACAATCTCACTCAGGGTCTGGTTACCAGGTCCTGAGAATGGGATGTCTCGTCAGTACAGAACATAAGAAAAATGAATCATGAATAATAAAAGAGAGAAGCGAGGGAAACGCATGCCATTGTTGATAAAAATTTTATTCAATTGCAAAATGTTTTGTTGCTGCACATATGCTTTATTGTTTGTAGACGAATACATATTTTAGAAAGTCTCTTTACTATAAAATAATGGTACTGAAGTCGAGGCTTGAAAGTATACGATTAATATTTACTGCCTATCAATTTGAATTTAAATGTGATTAGCAAATTATAATGTATCATTAATGATGTGCTTTTATGCTATGTATTTTCCAACAAAATGTTTATAACCGACAATACAGATACCAAAGAAAAAAGAGCACGCAATCTAATAATAATTTGAGGTTTCAGATATATTGAAAATGAATGGTTATTGTTTTCGTTTCTTAAAAACCTACTGTATTAAGATTACATACATATGACTCAAGTATTGTTTACTTATTTAATAGCCAGTTTTTAAGATTTTATTTTGTTTACGCAAAAACAGGCTATAAATATAAGTAAAATCAGTTATAGTAGTTACAATAAATACTACATACAAAATTGAATAAAACAATGAAAGATGTAGTAATTCTGTCGTCTGGAGAGAGAGAGAGAGAGAGAGAGAGAGAGAGAGAGAGAGAGAGAGAGAGAGAGAGGTTGAGAGAGAGAAAGTTAGAATCAAAGTTAAAAGATAAAAAAGATGCTTGACGTCATTTAACCAAAATTCCTGGATTGAGTTTTCTCTTATCATAATCAAAATAAGGTGCATTTAGCGTCAGTCAATATTTGATGAATCATTTGGGGAGACCAATTAAGGTGGAAGACCCATTATTTATTCGTTTTTGTGTACATTACCCACTCCGTGATCTAGACCAGTTATTAATTTCTGGAGGAGGAATGTCTATTCATCTCGTGAGAGATTTACTAATTAGGAAGAGTTAGGTTCAGGGTAAAAAATGTCCATTTAACATCATAAATGAAAAGAGGACTATGGGGAGTTTTTAAAATATATTTTAAACTATATTGTAAAGCTGTTATTTAAGTTCTTTTTCAGTAATACTTAACGTAAAGGATTGGCTTGAATAAAATTGAATGAATAATAAATTAGGGACATTAAATCTGTATATACTGATACGAAGACAAAATGCAATCCATTAACAGTAAATGATTTTGGATGCATAATAATATATATAAAAAAAATAAAAATAAAAACTTTGATACGTTCTTCATACTTGATTTAGAGAATAATATATAGTTTAAGTCAAAAGGATAGACTTCTCTATTCACTATTATCTAAACAGTTGGTATCACTTGCAAAAATAAATAAATAAAAAAATAAATAAATAAATAAATAATTATATCAGGAGAGGCAAGAACAAATGTTTATGCATTTCATCTTAGAGAGCCAAAGTCGTTAATACACAAAAAGAGACATAAGTCCAGAAAGACAGACAGACACGCACACACATCACCAAAGATTTCCATCATACATTAAATAAAATTACATGAAAATAGTTTAGTTGGATATGGAAGGAAGAACTGTACATATGGGAAGGGACTAAAGGCCAATTACTTTATTCATAGGGTACTTTTTCCTTCGAAGCTTTATTCACGCAAATTACCATTTCCTACAATCACTGCACAATTATGGGTCATGAACTTTCTCTTTCCCCTCGTTAGAATGCTTTGGAACTCTCTCTCTCTCTCTCTCTCTCTCTCTCTCTGTTGTTGTTGTTGTAGGGGTCTGGACGCTGGCACAGAAATCTAGAGAAAATCCCGGGGCATTATAGCGTTTGCAATTCTGAATTCCAACCTAAAGAAGTAATTAACCTTAAATGTTTCTCGGGAAAACTGTTTCTCCTTCAACAAAAATGATATGAAAACTACAAAGAGAGTTTGCAGAGAAACTCCTGTCTCATTTCCGTATCTCTAAAAAGAGGAAGAAGGGAAAGTTAATGGCCCCTAATTGTGCAGTGGTTGTAGGAAATGGTAGTTTGCGTAAAACTTATCTTCCCTTTGCTGCAAATAAAGTTGTAAAGAAGAATTTCCGCACATATAAAGTAATGGGCCTTTCGTTTCTTGACAGATGTACAGTTTCTCTTTCCATACACCTTCCGAGTTATTTTCTTTACATTGTATTTACTGCAGGACGGAAGTCTTTGGTGATAAAGATAAAACAATAGTGTATACTATTATACCAAAGCAAGTATTAAAATAACGTAAGTTTTAAGTATTAAAAACGAAATAAAACACTTGACTCATTTCTTCCAACATTTACTCCCATCCTTTATCTGCTGTCTTCTCTGTCCCTACCTTCTTCCTCCTCCTCCCTTTCTCCTCCCTTAATAAAGGCAAAACACCTGCAACTGGAAACACTTTCCTTGATCCAAGTTTTCCTGTAACCGGAGGAGCTGACATGGAATCGTTCTTTGTGTACTTAAAGACGGCCTCCACATTCGCCACACTGGCCTTTCTCTCCGGCCTAATATAACCCAAAGTTACTTGCACAAAATTATGGAATGATTCTCTCTCTCTCTCTCTCTCTCTCTCTCTCTCTCTCTCTCCTTATGTAAAATGCTCCTGCTTTCAGGATTTTACTCGTGAAAAAGCCATAAGATATTCCAGATACTTGAGAGAAAGAGATTAAGAAAAATCCGTTAACTTTGGTGTGCGGTATGAAATTCCGATTCTAAAAGCTCTTAACATTATGATTTTAGGCGAAAAATTTTATCGCGTGATTTTAAGTTGTTCGGGTTCTTAGGAAGAGCTGGACCTTATAATTTTGCCGAATTTAGAATACTCTCCTTTCCTTTATGTTCTACGCTTTTCTCACGCATAACTGTAGAATGATTATATATATAGTATTTTATGCAATAATAGTTTAATAAAAAAATCGAGTTTTTTGTATGATGTTCGGCCCAGTGATGGCTGGTCCTACACTGTTGCCAGACACACGATTATGTCTAAATTTAACTTTCAATAATATAATAACTACTGAGGCTGGAGGGCTGCAATTTGTTATGTATAATGACTGAGGTATGGACGAGCGAAATACCAATTTGCAGCCCTCTAGCCTTAGTAGTTTTAAAGATCTGCGGGGGGACAGAAAAAGTGCGGATGGACAGACAAAGCCGGCATAATAGTTTTCTTTTACTGAAAACTGAAAAAGTAGTTAGGAGGAACCCTCCCACGTGCTATTCTCTCACCAAATATTTCATCTTGCAAAATCTCCCAAAAAGCGTGGCATTACTGAAGATGTTTAATACACAATTGTCATGAACTCTGGCAAAAAGAATAATGATCACCATACTCTTTGGAAGCTTGAATTTCTAAGCCAATGGCACCTGTGGGCTTCTTTCAAGGGAACAGGATTCATCATCTGAATAATAATAATAATAATAATAATAATAATAATAATAATAATAATAATAATAATAATAATAATAAGGAAGGAGGCCTTCTCTTGAGGCGTAGCATTGAATACAATAGTTGTTTCAACGGCATTTAATTTATATAGAATTAGTCAATTCTTCTTATTATCTTTTTCTCGTCAGCATGTAGCTGGTGTATTAAGTTTCTTAAGGACATTTAACAGATTTTCATTTGTCTTAGGTTTATTTCCTCTAACGTGTCGACAGCGCACAGGCAGTCATCTATGAGAGTTTACAGTAAAGGTGAATTAAGATACGTTTACAAGTATGTTTATAGCATGCAAGGTCGTGTACAATCGGTGGGCGGGTCGGTGGGCAGGGAATTTAATTAGTCGTTGGATGGTAAACGAAATCTCTTCCTGAGGCGATTAAATCTGCGTGGGGTCTGGACGGAGTTATTAGCGTCGATTGGGTGTTGGTTGGGGTACCCACCTCTTGGGCAGCAGGCTGTGCAGTTGACATATCTTCCGCTCGTTCTCGTCCCGCTCTCTCTCTCTCTGCTCTCGCTTCTCTCTCTTTCTCTCTTACTCTTTACTCTTTCTCTCTCTCCAAGTTTCTCTCTCTCTCTCTCTCTCTTTCTCGTTCGCTCCTCTCACTCACTCCTTTCTTTCTCTCTCTGCTTGTTCTCTCTTTCTCTTTTTTCTCTCTTCTGCTTGTTCCTCTCTCCCTCTCTCTTCCAATCCTCTCTCTCTCTCCTCTCTCTCTGTGGCGGTATACGGAGTCGGTTGGTTGGTTTCTTGTGCTATTTGTTCTTATGATGGTGGAAAAATTGAATAAGAACAAATGAGATAAGCTCGCTGGGAAAACAGAAAACTAATAATTGTTTTTCAGAAAGTATCATCCATTGTTTGGAAGCCTTTTTGGTTTACTTTTTTTGTTTGTTTCTTTATATTTTCCGGTCATTCAGTGTTTGATTTTCGCTTACCAAATGATTTTTCAAGTTTTTTTTTCTTTGTGCATTTCATAATCATTTTTTAGTGCGTTTTCTCCTCTATTTGTGCAGATGATTTTTTTTCCTTTTTAAAAATTTCTCTCGCTCTCTCTCTCTCAGCTCTCTCTCTCTCTCTCTCTCTCTCTCTCTCTCTCTCTCACACACTACACACAAACATACACACACAAACAGACACACACACATATATACACAGGTTTCATAAATCTTCTGTACATAGTACACCTTGACACGATAATAATGTCTTAAATATCTTTCAGTTTATTATGTTATTCAAATAGAATCGCTATCCCTTGAAGGTGGATACCATTAAGTACTTATTCCTTTATTTACAACAGTGATT
>NC_087200.1:210088974-210098974 GCF_015104395.2 Macrobrachium nipponense
TGATTCATATCTTTGAGATGTCGGGTGCTATGCTCGTAATGACTGACACCAGATATAAACAAATTTTTGACAGCTTTCCTGGAGAGCAGAAGTTCTGAGCTGAACGCATCACAGGCATTACCAAAGACATACTACACGGAATACTGTCTGCCTTAAAACAAGAGGCCGTGCTGGTATAAGGACAATTAGCTCTGAGACAAACAGACTGAACTTTGTCTTGTAATCGGTTGTATTGCATTCAGTCTGACGGTCGTAGAACAAGCTGGCCTTCTGCCAGCATGTTTAATTAAAACTTCTACTGTCTAGACATTTTGTGATGAATAATTGCAAGAAGGATTTTAAATCTAAAAATAATGATCTCTTTTAATAAAAGAAGTACAATAAGTTACATACTGTACAAAGCAAAGCTCTAGATTAGCAAAAAAAAAAAAAAAAAAGTATCGCCGTCCTCCTTTACACTAAGTTGTTAACATAAAGCCATTTATAAAAAAGATAGTATTAAATAGCCACATTATGAAGCATTAAGTCCAACATATAAAAATATGAAATTTTTTGGCATAATTCACATTATGCCAAACTTTATTAAATGCATTCTGAAAGTAAACAACTGAAATGGAAAGGTGGAATACATATTACAAATTTATCCATGAAGGAAACAGAATTTGTTAATGAATATGCTGCAAGGTAACACTCGGTCTCTCATAAATAGCATGATTTATGATGAAACGAAGAATTATACCCAGCTTTAGGGGAACATTACCAAGAAATGAAAGATCGTTGTGAAGTATGATATCTTGTTCAAATGATTGGTAGAACTTTATTCTCATATAATTTTTTTCAGTACCTATCATTAAAGATAACGCACGACTTTTCTGCAAATCTCTTCCTGCTGCCTACCTCCCCCCCCCCCCACTCTCTCTCTCTATCTCTCTCTCTCTCTCTCTCTCTCTCTCGTGGAAGTAGCCACTGTCGTAAATAGTTTTGTAGCTTTCCTAAGAGTTTGCTGAAAAGGTCACAAAAGAAACCAACAGCTTCATGAAATGTGAAAGCATTCCAGTTCCTTTTCGTGTCCAGGGCAATTCCAGGCGATAATTGCGGCTGAGATTTTCTTTCTCTGATTCTCTTGTTCCGTTGCCGACGTCTTTGAGAAAAGAAAGTTATGTGTGTGTTTGTAGTGTGTGTTTGTGAGTGGGTCTTTACGTTACTAAGGTATAAGAGCTCAAGTTTTAAACATAACTATAAAAGAAATGTGTAGAGTATTTATCTTGTTTTTTTTTTTCACATTTATAAGAGAATGGATTAGGATGAATTACTTGATATCTATCTTTATATCAGAAAGGCTTAGGATAAATAAATGGGATATCTGTCTTTAAATAAGTGATATTATGGTTATATTCCTGAGATTACAAATTTGTAACCGCAAAAAAATAATATTTCCCAATAAATGAAAAAAAACAACGAGAACGTACATCAACATAAAAGCAAACACTTTTACCGAATTAAAGAACTATAGATCTCAAGACGTGTAAAACCTGTCTCCTATGGTTAACCATTAACGTAACGTAAGGGGCCACATTCACGCACCGGTACTACCTGCAGGTCTCCGGTTTGGGGCGGAGCTTCAGTGGCCGGAAGACCGAAATTGTACCCATACATTACGCAGGCGGCCTGAGTGGAAATCAGGTTAGTCTACTCTCGGCCAGCAATGGGAAAGGTGTTAGCAGAGAGGGAGCTGCAAGATTATAGCTCTGTATTGTAGCTTACGAGAAACGTAAACAGCCGAGAAGGAATAGGGTTTGGATGAAGGAATGGCTAGCAAAAGAGAAATACTATCACACACAAACCTGTTGTCACATTTAGTATGGGAGCCTCATGATTTCTCTAAACCATCTACGAATGGATGACTCTACATTCGCAAGCTTCTAGACCTTGTGGCACCACATATACAGAGGAAAGACACTTGCATGAGATCTGCTATATCACAAGGAGACTTGCTGTAACTCTCCGGTATTTAGCAACAGGAAGGTCTTACGAAGACCTGAAATTCAGCGTAGCAGTATCACCACAAGCTTGGGACGCATAATTCCAGAAACTTGCGAAGTTATATGGGAAGGTATTAAGGAAAGAATATATGAAGGCAAGTGCACAATATTACAAAATACTGCGCATAATTATACACCCTATAATTATACTATATTAATTTTATCATTATTAGCTTTGTATCCTCACATATATACATACGTTTGTAGGTTACCCAAAGCACCCCATGAGAAAAATAGGGCGTGTGCAGAAGCTTAGTATTATATGCTTCCATATTTCATTTTTATTAAATTTTTGGGCAAATTTTCATTGTTCATCGTCAACTTTACGCAATTTACTTGCTATTAATTTACCAAACAAATCATATTCATCTTCTTCACGTGCTCCCAGTAATTTGTCCCCAATGATGCCCAGAACCACGTCAGGGTTGTTGCTCACTGACGGTCCCGGTTGGCGGCTCCGATTTGCAGGTGGTAATGGAAGGGGTCTTGAAGCTCCAGGCTGGGATGTAGACTGGCAGTCCATCTCGATCACATCCTTAAAGTTGGGACAAAAATAAACATGGATATTAGTATTATTGAATAAAGCAGTATTAATAAAATATTATTATGCATTACCTCCACAGTTCCCACATTCGAAGGAGGAATGGTGCCAGATTGGTCAAGACTTCGATGAAATGTGGCAGTTCCCTAATTGTCTGGGCGCTGTAGACGGGGAAAATGTAGCAATTGTTCCTCCCCCTAATTCAGGATCTTTCTTTTACAATTACAAAGGATTTCACAGCATGGTTCTCATGGCATTCACTCTTATCATTTACTGTTTAATACTACTTATGTCAATCTATATCCCAACAGTAGGAGATTTTTTGTACCATTGGAATGTGTGAGGGTTATGTAAAAAATACATTTATATGTATTACAGGCAATTATGAAATAAAGGTGTGCATTTATATTCAATATAAATTGAATTATTACCTATATTTACTGAGTATTATTCCTTTCACGCTCAGGTGGCACAATTCTTCAGGTTATTATTGGACTATTTTATACAGATTAGGAAGTGTATATGATGACGAAGGGAAAAATTACGCAAGTCTTTACACTTTTAAGTTTTTTTTGTTTTTTTTTTTTTTTTTATCTCTAGAGCTCTATAGAATAGTTTGAGGATTCCAAGAAAAGGCTGCAAAAATGCTTCACGAGCGTGAAACGTTTTAATATGATATTTAAAGGTGTTTACATACCTCTTCATATTTGATGACGATGTTCTTGGTGTTTCTTGGTCACGAAAGAATAAAAGCTGGTCGTAGTACCACAGACTTGGACGATAGACCTCATCTAGCTGCCCCAGACTTTTTTGAATTTTCAACCTTTTTCATTTCTTTCCTGAAGGAACTGCGCATGTTGTTTATCTTCTTGGTTACCGTGTCACGGTAGCACTCCGATCCTTCCCTCGAAGTTTCTTCACCAATGTCTAAACCTACGCTTCATTTTTCATATTACTGTTTGAATAGTCTTTACTCTTAATATTCCATATACATGGATGTTGCTTGCATACATCAATGAATTCGTTCCAAAATCTTTTTATCCACCCAGATGTCTGACATAGTGGTCGCCTACTAATGGGTTCATCTACTGCGACTTTTAACCATAGACTGAGGATAAGCGTGCAGGCCGCGTCACATACATCAGGCTGCTCGAACAGGTCTAGAGCTGTCCGGTCGCCTGTGAGTTCGAACCCTTAGGAATAAAATCCCGCCATACACGCAACGATACAGTTACACCACGCCCACAACGTTCTCACCTGGAGGCTGTAACTGAGCGTGAATAGGGGCCCTAATAGGACAGACTTCTCCCCTTTAAAATCACTCAACTGTAAAACCCTCAGGGAAAAGAAGCCGATTTCTTCGCCGCTTCATCGACTTCCATTAAGAAATACGAACCCTTATCCTGACTTTTGATATGGGGAGAACGGAATCTCTCCTCTCTCTCTCTCTCTCTCTCTCTCTCTCTCTCTTCTTTGCCATGCAAGTTATTGGCTGGCACGGACGCTTCTCGAGTTCAGCGTTGCATCCAAAATTGATGGTTCCTGGTGGTTGCTGGTTTGTTACCCAATGACATCTGGTTATAATAGAGAGAGAGAGAGAGAGAGAGAGAGAGAGAGCGAGAGAGAGAGAGTCTCCATTTACTTTGGTTTTTTATTCTTTAGTTTTTATCTGCTACTTTCTTAAACTTTTAAAATTATAGTTATTTTGATCGTGGTTTTTTTTTTTTTTTTTTTTTTTTTTTTTTTGTTTTTTTTTTTTTTTTTTTTTTTTTTTTAAGACGGACATTGTATTGTGTAAATTCTTAGAATTTTAATTTTGGTGTTAGCCAACAGCTCTATTAAGATGTTACTCTACATCAGAGACGATAGGGCAGGAAAGCCTATATAGTAATTGTAGAGTGTATTCAAATAGCAGAAGTTATTCGAGACAGATAACCATAAAGAGAATGAAGTCCTGGGTTTAGCAAAGAAAAAGGGAAATACACCGGAAGAATAATACACTCTTTAAGATGTAACTTCATTCTTATCCTTATAATTAGTGCTGGGTCCGTATCTCAACATTTTCCTCATATTCTTCCTCCTGCATTTCTTACTGTTTTATATACAACAAGTTTTAAAAGTACGTTCCACCACACCACGGGAAAACGTCGGTAACTTATCGCACACACATCACAAACAAGTTCAATGTAAGTCAACGACGTGTTGATAGCCAAGAGCAGTGCTTCATACTATTTTCCAGCATTGTCCAACATGGCGTTCTCCGCTTATGACAGGTGACTTGTATCCAGCATGTTTTTGACATTTGATGGATGTTATCGACATGTTTATGACACGTTTATGATCATCAATGTGTTGAATACTTATCGGTAGTCATGACAAACGCTTCATACGTTTAACTAATATTCTTTCCCCACTTACAGTAGCTGACTTGTTTTCAACATGTTGTCGACGTATTTGCGGTAAGTTAGAGACATGTTTAGGACACGTTTATGACCATAAACGTAATTTCACAGCTGTAGTAGACGTTAGACAAAGTCTTATTCGCACTTGTACGAGGTAAACCACTCGCGCTCTATGAGTGCTGCCTTAGTCAGGTCCTTCATCACAAGAGCTCATAATGTGACATTATGTGAACGATGAGGTGCCCGAGAGGTTAATTAAGGCGTTGGACTGCTAATCCAATAGTCTCCCTGCGTGGGTTCGAATCCCATCCTCGTCGAATAAATATATTTTCTGATCCCGTAGAAAAAGGACAAACGCATTCAGGTCACAAGTGAATGCACATCGTTCGAGTCCTTATATGACGATAAAGGATATATGTTTGTTCCCTCAAAGATCCGGACTGCATCTGTCAGCATTATCAGTGAATTAAATATATTTTTAGTTACTCGACTGTTGGAGGTTGCAGTTACAGTGAAGGGAGAGAGGAAGGGAAGGAGGGTACTATACTCTGTTTGTTTCCATCTGTCCATCCGCCTATGGTCTTTGCGCATGGCAACACTGCGTCCCGGGCTTTATATAATATCCTATTTCGAATATTAACGGTGTAATTTGCATACAGTAAATTATTAAAACACTTTTCAGTTGCAAATGTACACCTAGATATCCTTATATTTACCTGAAATTTAGACATAACGTAACTATTTAAGCACGGGACGCAGTGTTGCCATGCGCGACCACCACAGGCGGATGGACAGATGGAAAAAAACAGAGTATAGGAGTTATATCATTCCACACGGCGGCCCTCACCGAGGTCATCTGTATCCTAGTTTGGTGAAATAGTTTATAGGACTCTCTTCTACGTATAATTTAAGAACAACCAATGAGAAGAGAAGAGGGGAGAAAACAAACAGAATCCATAATCTATAAAACTTAATTTCATTTAATATAATCAGTTTTGTTAAATAATCAAAGCACAAAATTACCAAGAATAATGTGCATTTTCCATACAACTGAGTATCACAGTAATTCCTGTTTCATATTCACAAAAGCAAGAACTTCAAACAAATAAACTACCCCGACAGGAACACAGCTCGTCAGCACTGAACCAAGATTCAAAAAGATTGTAATCATCTGAGCTTTCTCAGTTTCTTTACAAAGTTGTCATACCGACGCCGTCTGAATATAGTTCAGTTTAACTTCTTTAGATAAAGTGAAACAATGTCCCAAAATAGTTTTATATATAGCCTTCAAAAGCCAATAAAAAATGGAGGTATTAGAATGCATTCTAGAATTCTGCTGTTTCTCAGACACACAGGCACATAAACATACACACACGAACACGCACACATACACTCACGCACACACACACACACACACACACACTCGAACACACACACATACATATACTTACATACGCAAAAGCCGCATCATATTGCCAAGATTTTGTGGGAGATTATCGGCTTCAATTTAATAAGGACTATTTTTCAGAAGTCAAAATATCGTGCCAAAGATTAATTAAACCTCCCTGTTACTTTAATCATAACATTCTTTTTACAAGGGTCCGAATATTGATAACATTATTGCAGACTTAAGCAGTTCCGTTTTTTTCACTTCTGCAGGAATATGGTTGTTGGGGATATATAAGAAATTCCTGAAATATGGAATACGGAATCTTGTAAATTCGGTCAAGAGACGTCTTTGAAAGGGACGTTGGTAGCCAGGGGAGGGGGGCTAAGGGGGAGACGTAGATAGCCTAGGCGATGGGGGTGGGGTATCTCTATCCACCTCGTACATACCATCATAGACGACGTTAATTACTGAGCGAATACTGGAAGGGGTAATTCATTACCACCTTGGATTTATGCGATCTGTGTATAAATTTCTTAAGGATAGAATATCGAAAATGTAGAATCTCTCTCTCTCTCTCTCTCTCTCTCTCTCTCTCTCTCTCTCTCTCTCTCTCTCTCTCTCTCTTTGACTTAGAAATCTCTTTCAGCCTTTATAGAAATATAATAAGATAGGAAGCAAAGGAATCAAGTTTAGTTTGATATTTATTTGTAGGAATTTTACTATTACTTGAGTTTCCTCAATAATATGAACTAATTTTGTTATATTTAGTATTTCAGTAAATAAAATTAATTTCGATTCGAGTAATTAGTTTCATAAGAACGGTTCTAAAGTCTATTTTCCCGGCAAGGATGGAAGACCATTAAGTAATTTAGTGGGTAACTTATGGACAATTAGCAGTAATATTTGTTGCTATGATTGGTAGTTGCCTATATCCTCATAAGCTTCCCAGGGTGCAAGGAGCATATAAATGAAGCAGTTAATCAAGAAAACATACATGGGGTAAGTTGTTTCATATGTTTTATTTATTTATTTACTTATTTTTATTTTCTAAAGTACATGAAGGGGCACAGCTACTGAAGTAAGGTACGATAAAGTCTTCTATTATCTATTTATCTACTGAAATTTTTAATTAATTTGAAATCGGTGTTTGAAATAAGTATTCGGTAAGACAGATTCAGATCATTACTAATATGCTTAATAAGCTGCTTTCCTTAAGACTACCATGAAAGAATAAAATTTAATCGAATTTTATAAAGAGAAAACCTTCTAATATTATAAATGTCATTTCTAATTTTGTAAATAACTTTAAAGATATATAAAACGAGTTTGCATATTATGATATTTCGTTAGTAACTGTCAACAAAGTATGTGATTTAGAATTGCGTATATAATTGTTAAAAAAAATCGTTGTATTTATTTTAAAAAATAATTGAGCGAAAACTTCAAAAGCTGCACCAGAGTAAGAAAACTATGAATAATCTTATGTTTTGAACATAAAATTCGTGCATTATATTTCAATTTTGTTTGTAAATACACCAACAATCCCATTTCATCTTCTCATTTCGAAGTTTTAGGAATTACATTACCAATAAGCAGCCCAAACACAACAAAATATGTTTCCTTTTTATCAGCAAAGTAATACGTCAAAGGTAGCAAGACTTTGACATCAAAGAGCAAATACTGAGGTTGCTTTAGGCACAAGCAAAGCTACTGAGGCCAACATACGATATTCATATTCCCTTTTATATACGAATTCTGTGAACACCCGGAAGCTCTTTGCAACCACAAGGGATATCCTTAAATTTCACTCTCAACTAATATTCCATTATTTTACCAGACAAAATCAGAACAAAGATGTGTATCGCTGGAGTAAATCTCTCTCTCTCTCTCTCTCTCTCTCTCTCTCTCTCTCTCTGCATTTGTATATGTCGGTTTTTCTCGCTTTCTGCGTTTCTCTCTCTCGCCTCTCTCTCTCTCTCTCTCTCTCTCTCTCTCTCTCTCTCTCTCTCTCTCTCTCTCCCTGGTGAATTATCGTTGACGAAAGAGACACCTGACATTTTAAATTCCAAATCGATCGCTATAGAACCATTCTTTACTGACTCTTGACATTTCACCTCAGTGCGACGGGATTTTTTGGTCACGTGAAGGCCTGGTTCTCTGTCCTGAATCTCTTTCCGTAACTAACATTCAAAGATACGTCAGTGCTATTTGGCAGGGTCAAAATCTTGAGAAATTAGATATGATTTCGAGTATGCTCACTGATCATAGATCTTTTTCAGAACTTTACATTTTTGTTTTAATGAATAGTGGTTTTTTAACGGTTGACAAACCTGGAGATCTATAAATATAATCAATTTAAAATGCATTTGCATGAATATAATCGAAACTATTTCTTAGGTATGTATTAGATGAGTAATTATGAGATTACATGGCTCCATACTTCTTTTAATTCATCCATGAAAATGAAAGTATTCCTGTTATACAACAGATGTTAGTGTTATTTTAATCACTGTAACCATCCAGTACCCCTCTCAATGATCACCATGGTGACACAACGGGAATCGAACTAGAGGATCTTTGAAGGTCAGGTCAACCAAGGTCAAGCTGAAACTCCTAAGTCACAAATCTATATATATATATATATATATATATATATATATATATATATATATGATTATATATATATTATATATATATATATATTAGGCCTAGGGTTTTTGATTAAATATATATTGCCAATATGTTCGCTGTGACCTATGGAATGTGAAGAACAGAGCAGAAGCAACGACACGAGAAAGCTGACGAATAGTTTCTGTGGGTGGCGTGAGATAAAACTGCAATAGTTAGACAAGTCAATGTACTCAGGTCATGAACTCTTCTCAAAGTGCCTTTGTGAAACTGGATGCAGCTAGTATTGTGAGGCGCTAACGAAGTGTGCGTTCGTAAGAGCGTGTGCGCCTCTTCTATTAAAAATGTATCATACCCAAGTCTATGGGGGATTTTGATAGAGGCGTCTTCGAGAGAAAGGCAGGATGCCGTGGTGCTCTCCGAAGTGGTTTTTTATTAAGTGCGCGAAATAGTCCGGCTGCTTGGTTGAGTTTGAACTGTTTAGCCAAAGAGTGGCTTGTTATCTATTTGAAATTTTTATGAGAATATCCAATCTTTAATCTCTGATTGTTAAACTTGTGGTGTGTGTACTTATGGGATGTGTTCTGTGTCTTTGAAACAGACGGTTCTGGCAAAGGGGGACCGAGAGTCTTAGGGGGACAGAGAGTCCCCGATGGATAATAGACATTTTGGTGTGACTATATTTACTGTTTAGACATTTTGATAGTGGGGTTAACTGAGTTAAGTTAGTCTGTGAGACTTGATTTAGACTTGATTTACTGTCTTTCCATTGTTAAATAATTGGTTATTTTTTATATAACTTGGCTGTCATTTTGATTACCTAACAGAATGGAGAGAAAGAGATTGTTGGAGAGAGAGAGAGAGAATAGTTCCCAAGAGAGAGAGAGAGAGAGAGAGAGAGAGAGAGGGGGGGGGGGGCTGTGTGTATTTGTTTGCCTTGATGCTCGAGTTACACGTTTACCAAATGAATAATGAGGAAATAACCTCATTACAGGTT
>NC_087200.1:210103974-210113032 GCF_015104395.2 Macrobrachium nipponense
AAAACATATATAAAGAATAGTCACTATCCAGTCCTCGATATTACTGAAAGGAATTAACGTAGTTTTGCTTTACAATCAGTCGAAAATTGCTTGTTAAACCACTATAATCTCTCTCTCTCTCTCTCTCTCTCTCTCTCTCTCTCTCTCTCTCTCTCTCTCTCTCATTTCATTTTTTCCTCAACTCATCTCTTCAGCTCCAATCTTGTCCTTTGGCCACCTTTGTTCTCACAAATACCGTGAAATTTGATAAGTGCTCTCTCTCTCTCTCTCTCTCTCTCTCTCTCTCTCTCTCTCTCTCTCTCTCTCTCTCTCTCTCTTCCTTTTGCGTCTCTTCCTGTATATATTAATACTAATCTTTTACCAGATATGTAAACTTCAATCCTCTCCCACCATAGGGTGAAGACATACCATATTAATGAAAATAAAAAAAATAAAAAATTATTATATTTCCTTTATTTTATCTTCTTTCTCTCTGGAAGAGATATTAATTACCTCAAATATCAAACAAATCGTCAAAGAAAAAAATCTATTAGACTTTAAAATTTCCCCCAAAATGCTAATTCGAGATAGGAATGATTTCGAAAATACCTCTTTCATATGAACGAAAATATCCCTCATAACTTTTAACATTTAATCGGATTCCAGATTCCATCTTTGTCCAGCGACTCCCAATTGGTATCTTGGAATAATTAAACGTCAATTGGTTCCTGATGGATACTTAAAGGGGACGTTTCGACTTCAAAGACAGAAAGAACCCAAAGAAAAAATGGAAGAAGAAAGAATTTTATTGGGTTGTAATTCTTCAATATGTTATTAAGATTTGAAAAAGTTTAACGTAATCTTAGAGAATGATACAAAATTGATATATCAACGTGTTAGATATCTAGAAGATTGAAGAGAGATTGTGTGTGTGTTTGGTAAGAGTATAATCCTTACAAATATATATATATATATATATATATATATATATATATATATATATATATATATATATATCCTCTTCCCTCTCTCTCTCCCCCCCCCTCTCTCTCCCTTTGAACTGATGCAATTTCTGATCCCGGTAACACACACACACACACTGAGAGAGAGAGAGAGAGAGAGAGAGAGAGAAGGACTTCGTTTGAGATGCAAATTCGTTTCCACAGAAAGAATCTTTAAGGCTCTTTAACTCCGCTGCCCTTTCAGTCAGATAAAAATCAGTAGATTGGAAGACATCTTTAAAAGTTCTGAGCGTTGAACATAGTAAAAAAATGTAGATTACCTGGAGATTACCAAAATGCTTTTCTTCATTTTTTCAAAACATTTTTTTTGTATCTGGGGCATGTCTGTTTGTCTGTATGTGAAGTATACTCACTATCTGAGCACAAACGAGAGAGGAGTTAATGCTATATTTCATCTTCTATAAAATGGAATGTTTGAATGTCTGTATGTTAGTGCGGTATAGAAATTCGAACCGCTTGACCGATATATGGAAAATTTGGCACGTGGCCATCATCTAACCCAACTTAGATAACTGGGTAGGTTTCAAACCCAGACCCCTTTCCCAAGTTCGCCATTCCCCTTCGCACTTCCCTGTGTAACTTATATGTGGTAAATGAACTCGGAATTTGCATACCATATATATATATATATATATATATATATATATATATATATATATATATATATATATATATATATATATACTATATATATATATATATTGTATATATTATTATTATTATTATTACTTATTATTACAGTCGTGAGTGAGAGGGGTAATTTACCATTTTAGCAGGTGGGTTCAATGGACCATAATAATACAAAATAAAGGTATTTGAATGGGCAATACGATCAAACAAGATTTAAATATAATAATGCAAAAAAAAATTATTTTTACAAAACCTTGCAATTAGACTTAACGTCAATATAAAAGGACACAAATGCCATAAAGGACAGGAATGACATAATAGGACAAAATAAATGACAAATAACAAATGACAACCACGTCTCGAAAGTAATCACACTAGAAATTAAGAACGCTTGAAACAAAAGCACAATTCGTTATTAAACCCTTACAACAATATCACTTATACTTAGGTTATAGATACATCACAATAAAGTAGACTGATTCCCTGCCGGACACCAAAGTCCTTAGTTTAGTTGCTGAGTGGAGACTGATTCAAAATTACATTTTAGAGGTCAAAGAAATTTAGGATGGGCGGAGCAAGTAAGAACAAGGAGTGTGAAACAAAGCAAACAAGTTTCTTGGAAAGGACAAAGGAAAGCGGTATACAGGGGAAAACAGTCAGGCAAAATATGTAGAATAATTACAATAATGTGGAAGGTAATAAAAGTAATATATATATATATATATATAGATATATATATATATATATATATATATATATATATTTTCGTTAAAAGCAATTGCTTTAGTGGCATCAATAAGTTTCTTGCAGGTATCTTCATACCGACGAAGTTTTTTCCGATTCTCGTTCGTCAATTTTTCTGGTGAAATATACGCAGACTTCCTTCTTCCATTTATTGAATTTTGTCACGACAGCTGTTTCGCTCTATGGCATTATCAAGCGACTACTGACTTACAATAATGACCTTTCGGCCTATTTATCTCATCGTGTGGGAGGTATGACCTCGAGTATGGGTACTGGTTAGTCTAAGGATTACAGCTTAAGGCGTTGTTTTAGTTACAAAGAATAATAAGGACATATGTACTGCGACAATAAGAGTGAAAGTTTAAACAGTGGTTAAATAAATATTCAAAATACAATGCCAAGTGCTAGAATTTCCTTAAAATGTATGTTTAAAATTTAATATGTTACATGTTGGTTTTAGATAAAAATTACAAAATTACATACAAGGAATGAAAATGAATATAGAAATATAAATACGGGAGTACAAATATATGTATATATTTTATAGCATGCATAAAAGGTACAAGAGATAATTTCTGTTTATACATAAATGTGTATGATTTAAATTTGAGTGTGTGGTGTGTGTGTGTGGTGTATGTCCAAAATGGTCTACGTTGGTTAACGGTTGCTGATTCGTGTTGGGGCGGGTCTCAGCGACCTGAGTAAGGATATTACTTGACTTTCGCTGACGCTGGGTCTTTCTCATGCCTTCCAAGGGCGCGATGTTCTCGGTGGATTGGGGCGCGCTGTCTGGTCCCTGTTGGCTTGGAGGGTATTCCTTCTCCTGCTGGAGGGGAGTATATGGTCCGATTCTTGTTGGACGTTCAAGGTCGGCTTCTGAATAGCGATGCTCACTGCTTCCTGTTATTAAGAGGCGACCAGTAGTTGTCTTCTCTGTGTACGACCTGGGTGCTTCTATGAGCTCTTGTAGAGATGGCTTCCTGTCGTGAACATCTATGTAATGTTGATGGATGGCCCCTTGATTTCTATGAGCCAGCAGACGTCTCCGAAGGGTCCGTTGTAGTGTGCCCGATGTAGTTTTGGCTGTGAGGTTTACACACATCCTCTGGACAAGTAAATTTGTAAACTACATTCGTGCACATCTCCTTCGGTCCCCCCGGAGCGGTGCTGTTCTTCATTATTAAGGCTGCTACAAGGTTGGGCTTACTATATATCCTGAGGCTTATTTTATGGTAAGGGGCTTTTGGGGTTACGCCTCTGTTATTATCCCGCGTAGTGTGCAGCAATCCTCCTTGTATGCAGACCCATAATGTACACGATGGTAAATAATCAAGTTTTCCTTGTTTTTTCGCCATGGTGTTGGTTGGTAAAATTCGTCCATTTTCTTTTTTATTGCTGCTTCGATAATTTGATCTGCATACCCGTTGTTTGTCAGCAGTTGGCGAATTCGGTCGAGTTCGTTATGTATATCTTTCCATGATGAGCTGTGTGTGAAGGTTTCTGTTGACATACGCACTCACGACAGACTTTTTATATGCGTCCGGGCACTCCCCGCGTGCGTTCAAGCAACGGCCAGCGTTCGTTGCTTTCGTATAAACGGTCGTCTTAAACTGTCCTTCTTGTTGTTTTACCATGGACATCAAGAAATGGCAAAGTCTTCTGCTGGCTGTGCTCTGTGGTGAAGTTGAGCACTGAGTTTCTTTTCAGAGCATCTGCTAGTTTTTGGTATCTTCAGGCTCTTTTATTGTGACGAATAATATCGTCGATGTACCGCCCATAAATCCTAGGTTTTAGATGTTCTCTAAAGGTCCTTTCTTCGACGGTGGCCATGTACATATTTGCAAAGAGGACCCCTAGTGGGGATCCCATGGCGACTCCATCTACTTGTCGAAATAATTCCCCCCTGATAGAGAGAAGAAAAGGGGCTTCTGTAGTGCTAGCTTTCAGCATCTCTCGGAGACATCTTCGGAAATGGGCAGCGGGTTCTTCGCGGACCTGTATACACGATCAAAAGAATGATGTCGATCGTTTCTTCGACGGGAACGTTCGTAAACAACTCTCAACGTCGAGTGAGGCAATGTCGTCTTCTGGTCCTTTTTCCTGTAGGAGATCAATAAACTCCACCGCTGATTTCAGTGAATATGCACCGGGTATGTAAGGTACCAGCAAATCATTCAGGACTTTCGCTATCCTATAGGTTGGGGATGTCATCTGAGAGATGATGGGCCTTAGGGGGTTACCTGCCTTGTGTGTTTTCACTGTTCCGTAGCAGTAACCGGGCCCATAGTCTCCTTTTACCTTAGGGAATTTTACGACGTCTTGCTGATTGTTGGCCCTAGTCACAAGCCTCGACACTTTCTTTCTGAGGTCCTCGGTGGGGTCTTTTGTCAAGCGTTGGAATTTGGAGTGTCCAGGAGGATCCTATCCATCTTTTCAAAATAATCACTTTTCTTCATCACTACGTACACTGATGATTTGTCACCTTTCCGTATGATGATGTCTGGGTTGCTACGTAGTCTTTAGCGGCTTCCCTCATCTCCTTGGTGATTAATTGGCTTCGGAAATGTCCTCTCTGTCGTCCTGCTTCTCCCAACAAGTTCATCAATGACGGTAGTGTTAGTTCTAGCTTACATCATCTCGGAGTTGTAAAAGTCGGTCTATAAGGGCCTCCGTTTCTATTCTCTTGGCTTCAGTGTGTGGTTTCTTGGCATAGTGGCACTGCAGACCCAGGTTCAGGAGGGACCTTTGATAGGGGCTAAGGTCGATTCCAGCCAGGTTGACGAAGCCATCTTTGTGTTCCTCACTTCTCACACCCCCATGGAGGATGAGTAGCTTCTTGTTGTGCCTCGTTGTCACCACCTGTCTGTATTTCCTCTTCTCTAACTCAAGCAGGTCACGTGCTTTTTGTTGGTCATCTAGTGGGCTGTTAATGCAGAAATCTTCCCAACGTTTTCTCTTCTCAACTTCAAGTTGCTGGATTCTTGCTGCGGATTCTTCTATACGGTGTCGGAGTATCTTCTCTACTCCCTCCATCGTGTCCATGCCCGGCCACTTCTTCCAATACTTTTAGGGCATAGTTTTTCTCTAATACAATTTTCGTTAAAAGCAATTGCTTTAGTGGCATCAATAAGTTTCTTGCAGGTATCTTCATACCGACGAAGTTTTTTCCGATTCTCGTTCGTCAATTTCTGGTGAATATACGCAGACTTCCTTCTTCCATTTATTGAATTTTGTCACGACAACTGTTTCGCCTTATGGCATTATCAAGCGACTACTGACTTACAATCTGACCTTTCGGCCTATTTATCTCATAGTGGGAGGTTATGACCTCGAGGTATGGGTACTGGTTAGTCTAGGGATTAACAGCTTAAGGGCGTTGTTTTAGTTACAAAGAATATAAGGACATATGTACTGCGACAATAAGAGTGAAAGTTTCAAACAGTGGTTAAATAAATATTCAAATACAATGCCATGTGCTAGAATTTCCTTAAATGTATGTTTAAAATTTAATATGTTACATGTTGGTTTTAGATAAAAATTACAAAATTACATACAGGAATGAAAATGAATATAGAAATCTAAATACGGGAGTACAAATATATGTATATATTTTATAGCATGCATAAAGGTACAAGAGATAATTTTCTGTTTATACATAATGTATGATTTATTTGAGTGTGTGTGTGTGTGTGTGTGTGTGTGTATGTCCAAAATGGTCTACGTTGGTTAACGGTTGCTGATTCGTGTTGGGCGGGGTCTCAGCGACCTGAGTAAGGATGTTACTTGACTTTCGCTGACGCGGGTCTTCTCATGCCTCCAAGGGGCGCGATGTTCTCGGTGGATTGGGGCGCGCTGTCTGGTCCCTGTTGGCTTGGGTATTCCTTCTCTGCTGGAGGGGAGTATATGGTCCGATTCTTGTTGGACGTTCAAGGTCGCTCTGAATAGCGATGCTCACTGCTTCCGTTATTAAGAGGCGACCGTAGTTGTCTTCTCTGTGTACGACCTGGGTGCCTTCTATGAGCTCTTGTAGAGATGGCTTCCTGTCGTGAACATCTATGTAATGTTGATGGATGGCCCCTTGATTTCTATGAGCCAGCAGACGTCTCCGAAGGGTCGTTGTAGTGTGCCCGATGTAGTAGTTTTGGCTGTGAGGTTTACACACTCCTCTGGACAAGTAAATTTGTAAAACTACATTCGTGCACATCTCCTTATGTCCCCCCGGAGCGGTGCTGTTTCTTCATTATTAAGGCTGCTACAAGGTTGGGCTTACTATATATCCTGAGCTTATTTTATGGTAAGGGGCTTTTGGGGTTACGCCTCTGTTTATTATCCCGCGACAAGAAGGACAGTTTAAGACGACCGTTTATACGAAAGCAACGAACGCTGGCCGTTGCTTGAACGCACGCGGGGAGTGCCCGGACGCATACTAAAAAGTCTGTCGTGAGTGCGTATGTCAACAGAACCTTCACACACAGCTCATCATGGAAAGATATACATAACGAACTCGACCGAATTCGCCAACTGCTGACAAACAACGGGTATGCAGATCAAATTATCGAAGCAGCCAATAAAAAGAAAATGGACGAATTTTACCAACCCAACACCATGGCGAAAAAAAAACGAGGGAAAACTGATTATTTACCATCGTGTACATTATGGGTCTGCATACAAGGATGGATTGCTGCACACTACGCGGGATAATAAACAGAGGCGTAACCCCCCCAAAAGCCCCTTACCATAAAATAAGCCTCAGGATATATAGTAAGCCCAACCTTGTAGCAGCCTTAATAATGAAGAACAGCACCGCTCCGGGGGGACCGAAGGAGATGTGCACGAATGTATGTGCACAAATGTGTTTTACAAATTACTTGTCCAGAGGAGGTGTGTAAACTCACAGCCAAAACTACATCGGGCACACTACAACGACCCTTCGGAGACGTCTGCTGGCTCATAGAAATCAAGGGGCCATCCATCAACATTACATAGATGTTCACGACAGGAAGCCATATCTACAAGAGCTCATAGAAGGCACCCAGGTCGTACACAGAGAAGACAACTACGGTCGCCTCTTAATAACGGAAGCAGTGAGCATCGCTATTCAGAAGCCGACCTTGAACGTCCAACAAGAATCGGACCATATACTCCCCTCCAGCAGGAGAAGGAATACCCAAGCCAACAGGGACCAGACAGCGCGCCCCAATCCACCCGAGAAACATCGCGCCCCTTTGGAAGGCATGAGAAGACCCAGCGTCAGCGAAAGTCAAGTAACATCCTTACTCAGGTCGCTGAGACCCCGCCCAACACGAATCAGCAACCGTTAACCAACGTAGACCATTTTGGACATACACACACACACCACACACACACTCAAATTTAAATCATACACATTTATGTATAAACAGAAATTATCTCTTGTACCTTTATGCATGCTATAAATATATACATATATTTGTACTCCCGTATTTAGATTTCTATATTCATTTTCATTCCTGTATGTAATTTTGTAATTTTATCTAAAACCAACATGTAACATATATTATTTTAAACATACATTTAAGGAAATTCTAGCACACATGGCATTGTAGTTTTGAATATTTATTTAACCACTGTTTAAACTTTCACTCTTATTGTCGCAGTACATATGTCCTTATATTCTTTGTAACTAAAACAACGCCCTTAAGCTGTTAATCCCTAGACTAACAGTACCCATACCTCGAGGTCATACCTCCACACGATGAGATAAATAGGCCGAAAGGTCAGATTGTAAGTCATTAGTCGCTTGATAATGCCATAAGGCGAAACAGCTGTCGTGACAAAATTCAATAAATGGAAGAAGGAGTCTGCGTATATTTCACCAGAAAATTGACGAACGAGAATCGGAAAAAACTTCGTCGGTATGAAGATACCTGCAAGAAACTTATTGATGCCACTAAAGCAATGCTTTTAACGAAAATTGTATTAGAGAAAAAACTATGCCCTAAAAGTATTGGAAGAAGTGGACGGGCATGGACACGATGGAGGGAGGTAGAGAAGATACTCCGACACCGTATAGAAGAATCCGCAGCAAGAATCCAGCAACTTGAAGTTGAGAAGAGAAAACGTTGGGAAGATTTCTGCATTAACAGCCCACTAGATGACCAACAAAAAAAGCACGTGACCTGCTTGAGTTAGAGAAGAGGAAATACAGACAGGTGGTGACAACGAGGCACAACAAGAAGCTACTCATCCTCCATGGGGGCCCCGTGAGAAGTGAGGAACACAAAGATGGCTTCGTCAACCTGGCTGGAATCGACCTTAGCCCCTATCAAAGGTCCCTCCTGAACCTGGGGTCTGCAGTGCCACTATGCCAAGAAACCACACACTGAAGCCAAGAGAATAGAAACGGAGGCCCTTATAGACCGACTTTTACAACTCCGAGATGATGGTAAGCTAGAACTAACACCTACCGTCATTGATGAACTTGTTGGAGAAGCAGGACGACAGAGAGGACATTTCCGAAGCCAATTAATCACCAAGGAGATGAGGGAAGCCGCTAAAGAACTACGTAGCAACCCAGACATCATCATACGGAAAGGTGACAAATCATCAGTGTACGTAGTGATGAAGAAAAGTGATTATTTTGAAAAGAGGATAGGATCCTCCTGGACACTTCCAAATTCCAACGCTTGACAAAAGACCCCACC
>NC_087200.1:210113532-210118532 GCF_015104395.2 Macrobrachium nipponense
AAACTACTCACTACCGAATCCTTAACATTACTGTCTATGTCTTCAATCATACTAACAAACAGTATTGCAGCTAACACCGTACCTTGTGGCACACCGGATATTACCTTGGCTTCATCCGATTTCTCATCGTTTGCAATAAATATCTGTTTTCTGTTGTGTAAAAATTCTTTTAACCATCTTCCTACTTATCCACGATATTGTGTTTTCTAATTTTCTTCGCTAATATATTATGGTCTACTTTGTAAAAAGCTTTTGCAAAGTCTAGATAAACCACATCTGTTTTCATTTCCGCTTTTCATTTATTTTTTGAATATGTTCTCGGTGGACTAACAATTGGGTTTGTGTACTTTTTCCGGGTATGAAACCATGTTGTTCTATATTAAACAAATTATTTTTTATTAAATGTTTCATAATATTTTTCTTCATTACCCTTTCATACACTTTCATAATATGTGATGTTAGACTCACAGGCCTATAATTACTTGCCTCAAGTCTTGATCCACTTTTGAAAGTAGGGGTAATATATGCTAATTTGTGCTCATCATAAATCTTGCCTGTATCTACACTTTGTCTTAATAATATTGCAAGTGGCTTTGCGATAGAATGAACTACTTTCTTTAACAAAATAGCAGTAATTCCATCCGGCCCTGCTGCAGCCTCCATTTTTTAATTTCATTAATAGCCTGCACAATATCAGCTTCATTAATATCTATGTCAGCTAAATATTCACTATTTTCGTCCCTTACCTCTATATCATTATCTTCATTATCTATTCTAGGGGTGAATTCTCTCTTATATCGTTCTGCCAATATGTTGCATTTTTCCTTTTTTTCATTCGTTAATCTCACTTCAATTCTTAGAGGGCCAATTTCTATTATTCTTTTATTAATCTTTTTCGCGTATGAGTATAATAGATTGGGGTTTTGCTTGATATTTATTAGGGTTTTTCTTCCAAGTCCCTCCCGTTTTTCATTTTCTTTTGATTGTATAATCTTTTGTTCTGCATTTTCTATCTTTACTTTTTAGTTCTATAACTTTCCATGCATTTTTTTTCTTTTGCAAGACCTTTTTTCCATTTTCTGATTTTCTGGAACAAGATCCTTTCTATCTCTTGGTATGCATGACTGATGTTTACTTTTTCTTCTTTGGTATATATGTATCCACTATTTTTCTCTAATATTTTATATAAATCTCCGAATTTACCCTTATGTCATCACTTACGAAAATGTTTATCCCAATCTTTGTTTAATTCTTCATTTATTCTGACCATTTTATATTTTTACTGTAGAAGTGTATTTTCCATATCCTTCCCACTTTTTCATTTCTTGCTTATCTCTGTTTTCACTTGCTTTGGAATGGACTGTTAATTCTATGACATTATGGTCTGAAATATTCGCATTATAAACTATTATTTCTTTAACATAATTCATCTCGTCACAAATACTAGGTCTAAAGTATTTTCCTTTCTTGTTGGCAGGTGATTTATTTGTTGAATGTTGTATTCTGGTAGCATATCTATAGCTTTCGAATTGCCTCTTATCTTCTGCACTACTATTACTCTCTTTTTTATATGTATAAGTACAACCACAATCTCCTATTCGTTTCTTTCCAGTCTACGAAAGGAAAGTTGAAGTCTCCAGATAGGAGAATAGTCCAATCCTTGTGATTTCTACATATATCATACAATTTTTCTATTATTAAAGTCAAACTCTTTAGTATTAGGAGGTCTATATATTACTATGTTCATTAATTTTTCAGATTCAAATTCTACCGCTATTAGTTCACATTCTGAGTTACTATATTTCTCATATATTTTTCCTTGTTTTTTGGTCCTCCTTTCCCATATATTGCGGTTCCTCCTTGATTCCTATTTTTTTCTATATGACCTATAATAAGTTTGGAACCCTTTTATTTGATCCATCATTCCCAGTCTCTTGGGAAACCAGGTTTCACTTATATTCATTATATCTATTTTCCTTTTCAATTTGGGTTAGTTCTTCTAAGTACTCTATTTTTCTTTTTGAGTTACTCGTAACTAAACCCTGCGCATTCATAACTATGATGGTTTGCGTGTTTTCTCTGTCGTTTAATATTGGTAGTAATAAGGATTTTCCCATGTCTCTTTCCTGATCTGGTATGTTGTTCTTTTTTTCATTTCCATAAAATCTGACATTAAAAAATCCAACTTTTCCATAATATTTGATCTTCCTTCATCATAATTATTCATTTTGTGTCTGAATCTGCAATTTTCTCCGTTTCTGCAATATCCTCTTGCATAATAAATACAGTTATTATCTCTTGAGTAGAATTTTGGAGCTGATGCTTTGAAATTTTTTGCTGACATCTCTGCATATCTCGTTGAGAGATATGCAGAGAGAGAGAGAGAGAGAGAGAGAGAGAGAGATGAGAGAGAGAGAGAGAGAGAGAGAGATTGATATGGTCTAGGTTCTGGTTAAATTCCCAAACTATTACATGTTGAAAATTTAAATGTTAGGTTGCAAGAGAAACCCATAAAACTTTCAATTTATTACTTTAAAAAACAATATTTTAAATACCGCTATATTCTCAATTAAAACACTAGCAACAACCAAACAATAGACTATCAAAGCAATCTGGCTAATCCCCAAAAACAAAATATCACTGTTTAAAAAAAAAAAATGGTAACTGACGATTATTCGAGAACGCCTCTCTACAAGTGCTTAACGGGTGTGAGCTGGGACGAGACTCATCTGGGGTTTGAGAAACAGAAGTAAAAGAGAGAGAGAGAGAGAGAGAGAGAGAAGCCGGTGCTATTCATATGAGGCAAAATGCATTTCTATGAAGGGATTAATGGTTCTGTAGTCCTTGTAATAATAATATATAAATAATAATTTAGATAGGAAGGAATGTAGCTACGTTATAATTGTTATTTATTATTACTATTTAGAATAATATTCATAAGCCAATGAAATTGTATTTTTTAAATAATAAGGTAAATTCTGTATCCATTGCATAAAAAAAATGTGCACATAAAAGCCTGGAGTCCTTAGACAAAAGAAATGAAGGTATTTAGATCTCCAGAGAAGTAGTGTCCAGACAGATGACATTCTCTTAATTCCTTTTTGCCAGCAACATTGCACTCCATTTAATATTTAAGCAGCTTTGCACAGTTCTGGGATGAGTTTTACAGAATTCTGGTGCATTTAAATTCTGTATGTCTATCCTCAACATTGCGAATTCCCAAGATTATTTGAGGATTTTCTCATTTTACGGCAAAGGCAAAACTGAGGTTTGGAGTTTTTTTTTTTTTTTTCTCTGGTTCACAATTTTACATTATTGTTCACTGTTAGTTTATGTTTTTTTTTTTCTTAATCTAATGTGCATCATATTTAATGCTTCACATTCACCTATGCTGTCCAGATATACTTTTGCCGTCATTAGATTTAATAATTGTTTTCATGCCCTATACTTTCAAATACCTTTTCTTTTTATTAATAACGATTAATGTAGACTACGTCTGATGTAAATTTAATTTTACTTAAATAGTCATGATCTCATGAGTAGAGAACTTTAAATTTTTCGATTGCCTGTTCCCTTTTCGATATAATAGCTGCTGGAAGTTTGAATCTGTCATTTCAGAACGGAAAGGATTCGAACATGTATTAATAGGATTTATAATTCATTGCTAAATCCTATGTAATCTGTAAGTATAAGTAATCACTTGATATATTTTACTTACACATTAGAGCAGTCAAATTGATATATTCCACGATTAGGCTTTAATGTTTGATTTTTTTATTTTACGAAATATATTGTGTGACAATAGAGTTTCGTTATTATTATTACTATTATCATCATTATTACTGTAGATGAAACCTAATCCCATGGAACAAGCACACAGGAGCAATGGACTTGAAATTCAACCTTCCAAAGAATATGGTGTACAAAACTAAAGCAAAAATGATAATAATACATCATATTTACATAACATTTCTTTTATCCTAATAATGAAATATAATAAAAAAAAAGACGTTGTATAGCTAAACAATTCAAATAAATTAAAAATCACTGATTTTCGAAAACCTCCTTTCCGAAAACTTTCCTTTCCACTTTTCCTATTCCGTGGAAAGACACTTTCTTTTTTTCCTTTCAAAAAGTCTCTGTTGCTGCCGTAGGAGATAAAACATGTTTGCGGCACACACACACACACACACACACACACACACACACACACACACACAGATCCTCAGTCCAAAGACCTGAAAGGAGAGTTTAGGGCGAAGATACCATCACCCTCCGAAACCACCACTGCAAAGGGAGGCAACAGGAAAGCCCAGCTTTTCTCTCCATTGCTGTTTTCCATTTTCATTTCAATTTTGCGGCCTTAGAAGAGAGAGAGAGAGAGAGAGAGAGAGAGAGAGAGAGAGAGAGAGAGAGAGAGAGAGAGAGCCTTTCCCTCAGAGTTTACTCAAATGTCTGATCTGTGATCTCGTGATGTTTTTCCAGTTCTTTTTATTTATTTATATATTTATTTTTAGATAACAGCATAAAAAACGATATGCTAGAATTCATAGGAATAGGAAATCTTTCCTTCATACATCCTAAGGATGCTTTTCCGTTCTTGAAGGAGTAAAGTAATAGGATTAAATTTCTATTCGTGAATCCTTCATGACGATATTAATGGATAGTATAGTAAGATGACTGTTCCATTCACAGTTCCTTCATAATCCAAAATAAAACTCTCCTATCCCCATTATTTATTTTTATTTAGTTTCTAAAACTATATCATTGTACAGAATAAATCGTGATCACAAATATATCGTAACTGTCATCTTTTTATATCTATTTTTGAAACTACCATTAAAAGTTATTTCCGTTGCATACGAATCAGTATTTAAAAGTAGCTTGATATAAAATAATATCATAGTTCTAGTAGCACAGGAAATATTTACGAATGGCGCTAAACAATTGACGTCCAGTCAAAGAATATTAAAATAGTATGTTTATAAATTATTGCTACA
>NC_087200.1:210121032-210128532 GCF_015104395.2 Macrobrachium nipponense
ATTAAGAAACACTGAACAACTGCAGGCGACTCTTTAAATGTGTTGCGTTAAAAATCTAACACTAATGCCTTATCTTACGTAATTGTTGTCAGATAATTGTATCCAGTAGGAGTATTCATGCGTGTGTTTGTTGTTTTTGTTGTTGTTGTTGTTGTTGTGTGTGAGAGAGAGAGAGAGAGAGAGAGAGAGAGAGAGAGAGACTCAATAAAAGACAAAACGCCGACATGCGTACGTTTCTGTATGTGTTTATGTAAGTTTATGTGTGTGTGTGTGAGAGAGACAGACAGGCAGACAAAAAGACAAAGAGATACAATCAAGAAGGAAAAAAAGCTGCAACATGTGTGTTTGTGTGTGTCTGTGTGTGTGTGTGTGAGAGAGAGAGAGAGAGAGAGAGAGAGAGAGAGAGAGACCTTACCTTAGACCTTACATCTTGTTCGGGTTGCCCCAGGTCCCTCAGTGTGAGGCACCTCTAATGTCTACCAGAGAGTTGCTAGTACATCTTCCGGTATATTTTGCATCTTCCAATCTTGGATGGTCTGGGATGCAGTTTAGATATTTGTCGAGCTTATTCTTAAACACATCTACGCTCACTCCTGATATATTCCTCAGATGAGCTGGCAACGCATTGAATAGACGCTGCATTATCGATGCTGGTGCGTAGTGGGGATTAATGTCCTGTGTGCTTTCCCTGTTATTTTTTCCTGGTATAGTTTTGGGCACTATTAATCTACCTCTGCTTGCTCTTTCTGATATTTTTAGTTCCATGTTATTTTCTGCTATTCCTTCTATCTGTTTCCATGCCTGAATTATCATGTAGCGTTCTCTTATCCTCTTTACTAGACTATATAATTTTAAGAATTGTAGTCTTTCCCAGTAGTCTAGGTCCTGTTAACTTCTTCTATTCTAGCTGTAAGGACCTTTGTACACTCTCTATTTCGTGCAATAACCTTTTGATAGTGTGGGTACCATATCATATTGCAATATTCAAGTGGACTACGAACATATGTTTTATAAAGCATCATCATGTGTTCAGCTTTTCTTGTTTTGAAGTGCCGTAAACAACATTCCATTTTTGCTTTACATTTGCCAACAGAGTTGCTATTTGATCATTGCATAAACATGTTCCTATTCATCATCACACCAAGGTGGGCTTTAACTGCTTCCTTATTTGTGATGGTCTCATTATTAGGTCCCTTATATGCATATAGCTTTCTTTCTCTGTCTCCATAATTTATTGATTCAAATTTATCAGAGTTTAATACCATCCTATTTACCTCTGCCCAATCATATACTTTGTTAAGGTCTCTTTGTAGAGCGTTCCTATCTTCATCACAAGTAATTTCTCTACTTATTCTTGTGTCATCTGCGAAACTACTCACTACCGAATCCTTCACATTATTGTCTATGTCTTCAATCATAATAACAAAAAACAGTATTGCAGCCTAACACCGTACCTTGCGGCACACCGGATATTACCTTGACTTCATCCGATTCTCGTCGTTTGCAATAACTATCTGTTTTTCTGTTGTGTAAAAATTCTTTTAACCATCTTCCTACTTTATCCACGATATTGTGTTTTCTAATTTTCTTCGCTAATATATTATGGTCTACTTTATCAAAAGCTTTTTGCAAAGTCTAAATAAACCACATCTGTTTCATTTCCGCTTTCATATTTTGAATATGTTCTCACGGTGGACTAACAGTTGGGTTTGTGTACTTTTTCCGGGTACGAAACCATGTTGTCCTTTATTAAACAAATTATTTTTTATTAAATGTTTCATAATATTTTTCTTCATTACCCTTTCATACACTTTCATAATATGTGATGTTAGACTCACAGGCCTATAATTACTTGCCTCTAGTCTTGATCCACTTTTGTAAAGTAGGGGTAAATATGCTAATTTGTGCTCATCATAAATCTTGCCTGTATCTACACTTTGTCTTAATATATTGCAAGTGGCTTTGCGATAGAATGAACTACTTTCTTTAACAAAATAGCAGGAATTCCATCCGGCCCTGCAGCAGCTCCATTTTTAATTTCATTAATAGCCTGCACAATATCAGCTTCATTAATATCTATGTCAGCTAAATATTCACTTATTTTCATCCCTTACTTCTATATCATTATCTTCATTATCTATTCTAGGGTGAATTCTCTCTTATATCGTTCTGCCAGTTATGTTGCAAATTTCCTTTTTTCATTCGTTAATCTCCCTTCAATTCTCAGAGGGCCTATTTCTAGTCTTCTTTTATTCATCTTCTTCGCATATAGTATAATAGCTTGGGGTTTTGCTTGATATTTAATAGGGTTTTTTTCTTCCAAGTCCCGTTTTCATTTTCTTTTGATTGTATAATCTTTTGTTCTGCATTTTCTATCTACTTTTTAGTTCTATAACTTTCCATGCATTTTTTTCTTTTGCAAGACCTTTTTTCCACTTTCGATTTTCTTTGGAACAAGATCCTTCTGTCTCTTGGTATGCATGAATGATTGTTACTTTTCTTCTTCGGTATATATTTTTCCACTATTTTCTCCAATAGAGAGAGAGAAAAGGCTCCAGCAGGAAAAATCGAGTAACAGGTCAGACATGTTTTTGTCTTTCCCTCAGCTGAAACGTCGAGAGTTGTTGATAAGTCGTATCACTCTCAATAGTTTCGAAATCCAGAGGGCAAGACGAGAGAGCATATGGCACATGTGGAATATAAACATGATGATTTGGTGTGATTCCATCGATGCTATCTTTTTGTTTTGGAAAATTCTGTTTTATTTTTGTAATATTCTATATATTTAACAATAATAAGTTTTTCAAATGATATTTCCTAATCTTCTTCAAGTATTTTCATTCAAACTATCTTAGAAAAAAAATTAGATGTTATCAATAATGCTTACTTTTAGGAAAATGGCCAAACCTCACTGAAGTTAAATAGCCTGTTTACCCTAGAAAAGAAACTTCCACCTTTCATTATATAAAAACAAACATTCCTTTTTACTGCGTCTTCAGACAATTCAGTCAAGCCTTCATGTTCCATTTTCGAAAAAGAGAAAGAGTTATAATATTGAATAATCTTGAACACCTGCTACTCTATCCGTTTGATAAGACCTGCTTCCAGAATTTCTGCATTTTATGTTTAAACAAGCTTGCAGATAAACAAGTTCGCTCTCCCTTGAATAATTTTATTCCAAGCAACACTTATATCTCGTCTCAGTTTTTGTATGAAAACCGTGCCCCGTGTACGTACTCTTTTTGTGATCCATACTTCCAATATACACTTCTATGCCATCGTCCCTCGTTCCTGTGAAAATTTTTTTCCGAATAAGGGAAAGCATATCTGTCTCGACATCAAAGTTTTCCTGTAGCTTTTCGTATGTCATATATACCTGTTCTGGCCTCCTCGGAATGGCTGGAAAATGTTTCAAGTCGCCTCCTATTTCGCTGGGCGTTTTTTGCATCGTCCTACCGAATTCTCTTTAGAATTGGTGTCAGTCTAAACACTGGTTCGTTTTCACCAATATAAGGTTTTCAGTTCTTCTCTGTATCTTGTTTTGTCTCAGTTTTAGAATAAACAACCAAAGAACTGAAAACATTTTTACCAGACATTTTAAATGAATTACCTTCTATATAATCTTCGCTTGAATAATATCTTTTTCTAAGACATTGCAATTAGAGATATCTCAAAAGACTCTTCTTAGATTCTTTAATACTAAGGCCCAACCAAAAGGATATGGTGTTTTATCTTTTAAGATTCTTCTGAAGAAAGGATTGTGAGTTTTCTCTCTATTTGTTTGGATTTAATTTAAAGAGAAATTAGATATTAAAATGAAATCATAGTGTCATCTAAAAAAAAAAAAAAAAAAAAACAAAAAAAAAAAAAAAAAAAAAAAAAAAACACATCGTTTTACGTACCTAAGAGACCAAGAAGAAGCTAAAGTAATTAAGGTCATGAAGCTGAAAAACTGATAGGACGAGCAAACTTAATAGCCCTAAGGAGCTCACATTCCAAAATGCAAGAAAATAAAGCAAAATAAGAGAAGAATGAGAAAGGATAATCATTAAACCCGAGAAAAAAGACGTGCTGCCTGAACCTTTCAGCCAGAGGATTAGATATTATCAGAGATTAATATTTTATGCGCTGCTGGACGAATGATGTAAAAGGCCACCTGATAAAAAGCCTGATTCTCCAGGTAAGCTCGAGGAATCTTTTATAAAAATAAATGAGTTTTTATAAAAATAAATGAGTTTAATAAGACAAAGAATGACAATACACTTTATGTATTTATGTATGTAAGGAAATTTATTTATAAACCAGTTCTCTCCGTTAACTGGAGTTCGTACAGAAAATAAGAAATAATTCATATCACGATCATCCTAAGCCTACTAAGAAGAATTCCTCTAAGTAAGCCAATTCATATACGCATGCGCATAGAATTCTCTAGGTTTCCACACGGTATAGAAACTAATCCCTCATCTAGTATCTAATGGAGTTTGTTTCGAATAAGTAAATTACGAAGAACCCTTTGACGAGATCCGTAGATCAAGTACTATAAATCAAGCAGCCTTCGTCCTGGGCGTTTGAGAAAACGCCCAGTAATAGCCTTAGCCGAGGTTATAAGTTTCCTAAACTCAATTTGCAAGGAACGCGGCGCCTGTTTTACTTGGGTAATTTGATTTTCGATAAGAAAAAAGATTTTATTCTCCTCCACTTATGCTTTTAATAAAGGCTCCTGCTTTGGACATTAGCCTTGCAGGAGATATTAATTCGAATAATGGGAAGCATGTATAGTGATAAAAACATACTACTGTAGAAAAATAAAACTCCCATTTAAGGTTTGACAAAAATTTTTTAGTGAGATCAAGTTTATCATTAAAAATCAATCATATGCTTACAGTAGATTAGTCTTATTATTAATATAAAAAATGTAAGTAAAACGAAAAGGTTCATAAAAAATTGTGGAGAAAAAGATAAATTTCTTTTGCGAGACTTAAGTTATGAAAATGAATTTCTTTATGGTCATAGCAATGGTCCAGTTTCGATACCATTTGCCTTAAATTGTAATGAAAGTTTATATTCCATCTCACAGATGTCGCTGAATAAGTCACATGTAAGGAGGAAAGAATCATGTTTTGATCACGTGATTATTTCTTAGAAAGAGTTTTGGTGTCCTTTCATCATTTTCTAATGATTCTCATTACAATATTTGCTCATTTTTGTTACCTTTAAATAATATATAACTAACAATCAAAGAAATCATAGTTTTTTTCTCTCATCTTGGGTAATATTTAAAACGGCCTTGCTAATATATCCCTATGTCTTGTAAACAATTTATCCCCGAAGTGTGCGCAAGAATGATTTTATTGTAAATGAAACGCTTTTAAAAGATTCATGCATAAATATGAGCGTATGTTCAATACGTTTCCAAATAAAGAGAGAAGGACTGATATAAAATGAAGATCGATTAATCTGCTTATATTTCTATAATATAATAATAATAATAATAATAATAATAATAATAATAATAATAATAATAATAATAATAATAATAATAATAATAATAATAATAATAATAGGGAAAAAACAAAAAAACTTTCTATCACGAGAGTATATATAATGTTCTAAAGGGTCCACAATAATACAAAGTGTAAAAAGTCCGTGTATAATTTTGAAGATTTACGGAAAGCTTTCGAACCCTTCCCTGGGTTCATTTGGACTGAAGATGAACCCAGGGAAGGGTTTTTTCGAAAGCTTTCTGTAAAGTCTTCAAAATTATACACGGACGGACTTTTTACACTTTGTATTATTGTGGACCCTTTAGAACAAAATAATAATAATAATATACCACCTCCGAGTCGAATTGGAGGACTGTGATAGAGCACAAAAATGAATAATAATAATAATAAATGATTTATTTCACTTAAAATACACTGTTATAACTTCATACCCAGGGGATATTATACAAATAAACTATAATCATATAAAAAAAAGTAGGTAAAATTACAGGTTTGATAGAAAGATATCGCTATTAAAATATTAAGCATACTCCAATCCCACCAAGTCCGGAAAAAAGGGACAGAAAAGAAAAGTAGTAGATCTATTTTGGAATTATTGCCCAATACTCAGAAGAAGTCAATACATTCTGAACTCTACAAATCATTATTAAGGATCCACCACAAACAAAAAGAATTTCGTGTAAAAGCCTTATAAAGTTCCATTTGTCACGACAAAACGTATACCTGCCTCACCCCGTTTGTCATTTTTGATTAGTGTCGTGATGGCAACGAGAATTATCGTTGTCATATGTCAGAGGAAAGTGCAGTCGGTAGGTAACTATGTGTTCTTATCATGGCGGTTATTTCGCGTGAAAATATTATTCTTATGTCGACATCTTGGCTGGTGTGCAAAATGCCGAGGTTAGTAGAAGACTTTCAAGTCTTTGTTAGTTTAATCAAAATGAATGACAGAAGAGAAAATACTAAAAGGTATCATTTAAACTATTGTCTTTGTCAGTTCATTTATTATATATGAAAGCAAAGAAAATAATATATGAAGTATTTGCTCTGACTTATTATTCGTTAGATTACAGAAAAATGCCTGAAAAATAAAATAAAAATATTAAAATTAACTAGAAGCTTCTATATTATCCAATAAATTGATATGACATTGACCTAGAAATACTTGCTTAGTAATTTCAATAGTTATTATATTCTCTGCTGGATAATTACCTTCTATTCTGCTTAATGAATTGTTATGACTGTGACCGTACAATATGATCTGTATTTTATTTTCTTTAATATTAATCTTCTCTTCTGGATGTCTATTATATCTTGAAAACGGCAAGTTTCAGACTTTAAAGATGAGTCACAAAATATTGACCAGTTTTTTTCACTGAAGCATGAGGGAGAGAGAGAGAGAGAGAGAGAGAGAGAGAGAGAGAGAGAGAGAGAGAGATGACAGAATCCGTCGAAAGGGTGATTCTGGAGGACTAAGGAAGAATTATCGTCCAAGGGTTATCGTTGCTTTTTCCCCTCGGGAACAATGAGCAATATATCTCCCCTTATGAGTCTCAATGAGGTATCACTGGAAAAACCTTCCCACCCGAATTATTGGAGGATTTGTCCAGTTCCATTATTGGAGGGTAACGCGCAGAAGAGGGGATAATTCGCTTTAATAATTCTCATATGAGAGCTTTACTAAAATTCTTTCTTGATGTAGTATTTTTTTCCCAGGTTTTCATTGTCTGGTTTCCATTTTCTCTCTTTTAATGCATAAATTTAAATGGAAACTTACATCAGCTGGGTTTAAGAAAAGAGCAGAAGTCTGCAATTTCATTCTTACAGATTTACTGAGGAGAACGAGAACAGGCTTATACTCAACACACTAATTTGTACACTCACACACACACACACACACAGGACCGAAAGTACTTGGCTATCTCGCTTTTAATTTTTACCTTCGTGCCAAAAATTTATATATACACATATATATACATATATATATATATATATA
>NC_087200.1:210131032-210148309 GCF_015104395.2 Macrobrachium nipponense
ATATATATATATATATACATACATACACACACATATATAAATATTATATATATATATATATATACTATATATATATATATATATATATATATATATATATATATATTTACTAATTTATCAAATTATGTTCTCTTTTATAATAACTAATCTTTTATATTCGTAATACCTATTTCCTTCTGTACTTCTTTCAAATAAACACCGTATTCTGTGGAAGCTTGAATCACTGGCTCAATTATACTCGTTCCACACGAATAAGTTCATCTTCTGGTCAGTAATAATAATAGTAATAATAATAATAATAATAATAATAATAATAATATAATAATAATAATAATAATAATAATAATAATAATAATAATAATAATAATAAGAAAAGAGACAACAGAATCAACCATCTGATGTTCATGGACGACATCAAGCTGTATGGTAAGAGCATCAAGGAAATAGATACCCTAATCCAGACTGTAAGGATTGTATCTGGGGACATCAGGATGGAGTTTGGAATAGAAAAAATGCGCCTTAGTCAACATATAAAAAGGAAAACAAAGTAACGAGAAACTGAAAGGATAAAGCTACCAGATGGGAGCAAACATCAAACACATAGATGAGGACCGGATACAAATACCTGGGAATAATGGGGAAGGGGGGATATAAAACACCCAAGAGATGAAGGACACGATCAGGAAAGAATATATGCAGAGACTCAAGCGATACTCAAGTCAAAACTCAACGCCGGAAAATATGATAAAAGCCAAAACACAAGGGCAGTGCCAGTAATCAGATACAGCGCAGGAATAGTGGAATGGACGCAAAGGCAGAACTCCGCAGCATAGATCAGAAAACCAGGAAAACATATGACAATACAAAGCACTACACCCAAAAGCAAATACGGACAGACTAACATAACACGAAAGGAAAGGAGGGAGAGGACTACTAAGTATAGAGGACTGCGTCAACATCGAGAACAGAGCACCTGGGGCAATATCTGAAAACCAGTGAAGACGAGTGGCTAAAGAGTGCATGGGAAGAAGGACTAATAAAAGTAGACGAAGACCCAGAAATATACAGAGACAGGAGAATTACAGACAGAACAGAGGATTGGCACAACAAACCAATGCACGGACAATACATGAGACAGACTAAAGAACTAGCCAGCGATGACACATGCAATGACTACAGAGGGAGAACTAAAGAAGGAAACGAAGGAATGATAAACAGCGGCACAAGATCAGGCCCTAAAAACCAGATATGTTCAAAGAAACGATAGACGAAAATAAAAAACATCTCTCCCATATGTAGGAAGTGCAATACGAAAAATTGAAAAACCATAAACCACATAGCAAGCGAATGCACCCGGCACTGCACAGAACCAGTACAAACCAAAAAGAGGCATGATTCAGTGGCAAAAGCCCTCCACAGGAGCCTGTGCATGAAACATCAGCTAGCTTGCAGTAATAAGTGGTACGAGCACCAACCTGAGGGAGTGATAGAAAACGATCAGGCAAAGATCCCTGAGAGTATGGTATCAGAACGGATAGGGTGATACGTGCAAAAACAGACCAGAACGTGACGTTGATTGACAAAGTCAAGAAGAAAGTATCACTCATTGATGTCGTAATACCCATGGGACACCAGAGTTGAAGAGAAAGAAAGGGAAAAAATGGATAAGTATCAAGATCTGAAATAGAAAATAAGAAGGATATGGGATATGCCAGTGGGAAATCGTACCCATAATCAGAGGAGCCCTAGGAACGATCCCAAGATCCTGAAAGGAATCTAGAAAAAACTAGAGCTGAAGTAGCTCCAGGACTCATGCAGAAGAGTGTGATCCTAGAAAACGGCACACATAGTAAGAAAAGTGATGGACTCCTAAGGAGGGCAGGATGCACCCGGAACCCCACACTCTAAAATACCACCCAGTCGAATTGGGAGGACTGTGATAGAGCAAAAAAAAAAAAAAAAAAAATAATAATAATAATAATATTTACATGCGCACTCGCACTAGTAAAACGTTTCTATTTTTCAGAGAGAGATTATTTCTTGTGTATAATTGTATGATAGGAGAAGAGGTCCGATTATGATTAAATTTTTTATTATTATATTAATTTCTATAGCTTTGTTTTCTTTATTGGGTATGTGTGTAGTGAATCGAGATTAGACTTGTTTATCAAAATTTTTTCCATAAACTTTGCCTTTTTTGCTTGCGGGGAGGCTTTTGTAATTTGTTTTTTTTTTATTTCATGAGAAGTATTTAGTTTTATTTTGGTAAATTACATATAGAATAAAAAAAAAAAATCATGATCCTTTAATTTCTTTGTTGACCTGGGGAAGTGCATTGACACTAGGATTATATATTATTATTATTATTACATTAGTGAAAAACTCTCTATCACGAGATTATATATAATGTTCTAAAGGGTCCACAATAATACAGTGTTAAGAGTCCGTGTATAATTTTTAAGACTTTACAAATAGCTTTCGAACCCTTCCCTTGGTTCATCTTCAGTCCGAATGAACAATTAGTTACAACAGTGCTTTTAAATTTACATCTGCAACTGTTGTAACTAATTGTTCATTTGGACTGAAGATGAACCCAGGGAAGGGTTCGGAAGCTTTTTGTAAAGTCTTAAAAATTATACACGGACTCTTAACACTTAGTATTATTGTGTACCCATTAGAACAATATTATTATTAACATTTTATTATTATTATTATTATTATTATTATTATTATTATTTTATATTATTTATTATTATTGTATTGCAGTCGAAAACCTACAATGTATCTTGTATAGACATTCCTACTTCAGAATTCACATCCAAACTTTTATTCCATTTAAATCTAGTTTCCTTTTTATTTTATTTTGGAATAATCTATCCCTTGACGACCGATCTTTCTATTCTTACACAAAAAGCGCTCTTTTTTTTCTCCACCTTCACATCAATCCGTTTCAAATGCTCAATCTTTTCCCCCTTTGCTTTTTCCATCCAAAATACATAAATCTTTATTATCCGGAAAGCAATTAGGGAGCCAAACTTTTGCGGAGGGTCATTCTATATTTTTTCTAGTTTATTGTTTTAGTTTACTTGAAAATGTTTTTAATGGAAGTTTTTGTCATGTTTTGGGGTGTTAGACTTCGAAAGGATGTTGTCAAAAGTTTCTTTCTGTCATCTATGTGAGTCTGGATTTGGACTTTTTTTTTTGTTATATGGGAAACAAAAATATGTTCTGATAATCCATTAATGACTCCACCTTTCTTTCATCCCTAATCTCTCTCTCTCTCTCTCTCTCTCTCTCTCTCTCTCTCTCTCTCTCTCTCTCTCTCCAAATTAGGGAGAGCTGTACTATTTTAAAACCCCTTCATATCTTTTCCTTAAGTTTAATAGTCTTTTTAAATGAGCATTCAGTTTTCTTTTTTAAGGGGGGTGGTGGGTAGGCTATCTATAGTAAAATTATTTTTTGGCCTTTTTTATTTATTATTATTCAAGATTTTATTTTAGTAGGATAAAGAGTGATTCCCAACAGACAACCGCCCCTCAAGAGAGCTACCAAAAAAAAGCAATAATGTCCTTTTCCAGCACCCTCAGGGGATTGAAACTAAATATATAAAATGGGATAAAAATGTTTACTTTTAATTGAGTAATAAAACGAATGAAATTTTTATTAGAAATACATCAAAATCTCTGCTGCTGGGAGTTGCAAACAAAACAGATAAATTCTTCTTTATTTGACTGATCTGTTTATATTTATTTTGCTACAGATATTATGACACTATGTGGAGTCAGAGATAGATTTGAATTGAGCCATGCTTGAGTGAGAAAAGCTCCCTTGTCGAAATTTTGGTGAAAGTTTAAAGGTGATATGGGACCTAGAGTAAGACTATTGACACTTCTATATCTATAATAAGTCTTTGTGTTAGTTATCTTCTTTCTCTCTTTAAATCTGGGAGCTGAAAAAACCTTACGGCCAGAGTCAACATTTACTTTAATAAAAACCCAAGAGGGTTCTAAGGGGAAGTTATAAGAAAAGGTGATCAATAAGTAAATATGGTGAAACAGAAAATAAAAACGATACACCTTCTATTAGATTAGAAATTCTATAACTGCAGTAGGCAAACTTTGTACGTTCAATTTGTAGGCAAGATAAATCTCTTAGCGAACCGAGCAGCATTAAAACTGATATACAACACACGGCGGGAAATTGCACTTTGGCTTAAAAAAATCATTATCTCCAGAACTCGAGAGGGAAAATATAAACTAAATATTTACTGAATATCTGACCTGTTCCTTTACCAAGAACAATAATTTACCAAGGCAAATAATTAAGAGGGCTTCAAAAGGATCCCAACATTAGTACCTGGCTGTTGATAAAAAGGGTATGAAAATAAGGGATCATTTCCTTGACTGGTTCAATGGAAGGTGAACTTGCTTTCCTGGCAGAGAATAATGATGCTTTCCTACACACAGAGACCTCATTGCGTGACTCGAAGAGGAAAGAAGAAGAATGAGATGGAATTGGAAAAGCAATGAGGTGCATGAGAGCAAAACCTGGAGAAGCAAAGAAATAAGAGGGAGATCAAAATAACAAGAACCTCATCATGGTTAAGATGAGAAGGGGGACTGAGTAATTCACAACATCAAAGACTACTGAGGAGTAATATAAACAGACAAATAGGAGCACAGAATTAAGTATATAGACAATAATAGATTAAATGATAAAGAAACTGAGACAGGAGAATAGTTCAAGAATGAAAGGGAATATATAATTTAGGACAATGGCCAAGCGCTTGGACCTATGAGGTCATTCAGTGCTTGAAGGGAAATTGAGAGTTAAAAGGTGTGATTGGTGTAACATGAGGTAAACCTCGCAATGGCACTATGAAATAATTGTTAGAAAAGGCTGGAAAGTAAAATGGAAAAAAAGAGAATAAGATACATTTAAAGGAATTAAAGAAAAGGATTGCAGCTAATGACCGAAGGGACGCTGCCAAGAACCTCCTTAAGTATTACCTACAGTGCACCGTGTAAGGTGCACTGACTCACCACACGTCACGGGGTGTAAAAATTCAAGGTTAATCTTAAACCTTTTTTATATTGACATAAATAAATTCTGCTAAAAAATCCATCGTAAACGAAACCAGGTCTAAAGAGAAAACAAGCAAAAATAAAGAAACTTCACGTGACATAACGCCTTCTTTTCACTTCCTTGAGACCAAGAGTCAGAAAGGACTCATCCTGAGTTTTGGGAAATTATACTTCCGCCTAATCCCTGGCAAATCCCGAGGGCCTCGGGAATGGACCATAACGCTGTCGTCGTCAAGAAGAAAGTGAGGAACTTAATTCTCTCGCTCAGACCTGCGCGCCATCTGTTGGGGAATCTCGGGGGTCGGATGACAACGCATTCTTGGAGGAGTATAGCATATTTGACGAAGCCTGAATATTGTTCGTCTGTGGATACAGTGCCCTCAATGAAATGTACACACACACACACGCACATTAGGGAAATGTTGCAAATGAAGTATCATTACAGAAACATACCCGAGAACTTCAGAAAAGAAAGGAAAGTGTTATTTCCTACGTTGGTACCTTGTAAGCTATTGCTTCCACAGTAAATCTTGGACTTCATCGGCAGTCAGTTATTTGAACGTTTTCTTTTGAGGTAATTTCTGTGCTGCAGACTGTGTAAAGACACGGTGAGAGAGAGAGAGAGAGAGAGAGAGAGAGAAGAGAGAGGAGAGAGAGAAGAGAGAGAGTAATTGGCTGTATGATACAGTGCAGGAAAGACATTCATTCATAGGCAAGCATTAAGTATACCTCTATTTATTATTAGATCTATTTCAAAAGACACGGCGTTTTCCTGTGGGATATAATGATCTTAATCAAAAAAATTAGATGTACTTATATCATATGATCAGTTTGTGTGAATTATTTTGTTTTATTATGATCAACAATTAAGGCCAGAAAAGAGTAAAAACGGATATTTTAACTTCAATTTGTCCCATCTCACATAAATATCCACATATCTTATTGTAAAACAACAAACGAATACAAACAAACTTAAAAAAAAAAAAATTAAAAAAAAAAAAAAATTTTCATACGATAATATTTGAGTAATCATAGGACATCTCAAGTAATTTACAGACATGCAGATTCACCTTCCTCGGTGAAAGGACAGTTTCGGAAAAGTAATTTCTTGCGAAATATTCTGTTGAAGGGATTAATTTCATGCACTGTCTCTGGCCCGTTGATCAAAGAACTTTAAAGTTGCGAAAATCTGTGAATTTTATGCTCTACATAACTTTAAATCAGGAACTTACACGCTCATTAAGCATTCTTAATTTCTTCTTATTCTCAGTTGTGACTACGAGTATTTCTCTTCTGGACTGTCAGTTGAAATATAAAGATTATTCATATGCTGAGGTCAGCTATCTATAAAATTGGAAAAAAGAAAAACTGGTCTAATATGATATGTTCAAAATATAAAACTTCAATCTGATCCAGGGGAGAGTGCATATTATAATCGACACCCACGTAATAATGCGTTTACCGCGATCTACTCGGTAGCGCCTTCAACGGGATATTACGTTCAAGACTTTAACTGTGCTTGTCAAGCCATCAGTCCCGTAATAATACGTTTACTAGTATAGAAAATGTAAGAACATCATTTGGTAACACCCTCAGCACACCGGAAATTTATTTCCAGCCTGGCAACTCTTTACTGGTGGTCGCTTATGCTAGAAAACTGCCTGGCCCTGCTGATGCTGGTTCTGTTTCAGTACGGCTCGGGTGTTTATCAAGACAAATAGATTTTCGCGTCTTTCACAATTAATGTCCCAAAGAAGAGGCGTATTTCTTCAGGTGAGATCAATCAAATACTAGATAAGGAGTCTGATATTGATGACCTATTTGATGATGAGAGCTCTAGTTCTGAATCCTCCAGTGATGAGGATATTGAGGATACAAACTTTTCTTCCAATAGCGGGAGTGAAGATGACTTTTCTTTGCCGAGTGACTGGACTCAGAGAGAGAGAGAGAGAGAGAGAGAGAGAGAGAGAGAGAGAGAGAGATCACTTTACTTTTGTTGCTGATCCCGGCGTGAAATTTACAGTTGAGGATAAAGAGAACCCATTTTAATATTTTGAGAAATACTTTGATGATGAAATCATTGATTACCTCGTGAAAGAAACAAACAGATTTGCAAATCAGTTTCTAGATGAGAATGTAGAAAATTTGTCTCCACAATCACGAGTACATAGATAGATGGTTTGACACTGTGAAGTAGGATTGTGTGTAGCCCCTTGCTATAGAGATTGGCATACGAAAGAATAATAGTGCATGTATGTATAATATTCTTCATTCAGTATTAATTTTGTTTACTCCAACATTTAATAATTTCTTACACTTAACTACAGTATGAATAATAAGCATAATAATCTATATTAACTTTGAAAAACTATATCAGTGCTATGATTGCTAATTACAAAAAATGCGTGACGGTACGTTAGCAGTAGTTAACAGGTTAACTACTGGAATCGTTGAAAAGAGATGGAAATATAAAGTGATTAAGCTCATATATCTCCATTTCGTTTAATATAGAGGCACTGCTACGCACACAGAAAGCTTACGTACACACTCACACACACAATACAGATCTTGAAGCTAGTTGAATGTGATAAATAAATAAAAAAAAACGTCATTCGTATTTATAAGGTGAAGCCAAAAATTTTATGGAAAGTAAGACTTCCCTCTCGATAGCCACTAACACTTGAGATATAGTCTGGGGATTGGCTTCAGAAAAGGAACGCCACTGGAAAAATAAGATACTCGTACATATCAGTGGGAATGATGGCTTCTTCATAATAAACAAAAAAATGGTCCACGAAATGGCCTTAGGTAACTGCTGAAAAAAATCATTACATTTGTGCATATACTTTAGAAATAGAGCTTTAATTACAGAATTATATGGCTCGTAGTCACGTAATCACCGACCGTTTATTTATTTATAATAATAATTGCGTTAATATTTTAAGGGGTCCACAATAATATAAATATTAAAAGTTCGAGTATAATTTATAAACACTTTATAAAGGCTTTCGAACCCTTCCCTGCGTTAATTTTGTTCCTTACATAAAGTGTGTGTGTGTGTGTGCGTGTGTTTGATGTTAAAGCTCCTCTTCTGAAAGTATTTCTTTATTTACAGGTCCGTTGTGAAGTAAAGTGATTGGCAATGGAAAATATGTCAAAGAATGACACTGTTTATAAAAACCGAAGAGAGATCGTAACCATCTGAGTAACAAACAGGGCAGCATATAATTTCATTAGGCACCCAGCGGAGTTTGCAATGTGTACAAATACACAACAAAAATGACGCAACAAAACTGTTTACTGCGTCTGTGTCCGAATTCACTGAGGAGAAAGTCTGGAAGGAAGTGTTATTGAATAAATAAAGTATGCATGAAGACAGTTGGAAAAAATTAGATCGATAAATAAATGAATAGAGCAAACTAAACGTAGGTAACAAGGAAGAATGCTAACGATTTCTTTTGTTGCCCTTAAGGTCTTCAGATAAAATGCGATGCCATTGAAGTAAATTTAATTTTATAGGCTTTGTGGAACAGGCAATTCATAGCCATGCCGTTTATGCAGCTCTAGGAAATGGGTCCATATTTGTCTTATCAATGATATTGGCTTGGTAAATTACTTGTCTTTATTCTCTTTCGCAGTATATAAGGTCAGAAACTGTTAGTATTCTTCTCTCTCTCTCTCTCTCTCTCTCTCTCTGTATAATATATATATATATATATAATATATATAGTATATATAATATATATATATATATATATATATATATAATGTGTGTGAGAAGAGAGAGAGAGAGAAGAGAGAGAGAGAGAGAAGAGAGAGAGAGAGAGAGACTTATCACGCGCAGACCATTAGCCTACATATTAGAACATTTATAACTATGTAATTTAATCATATTCCTGACATGTATGCACGATTATGAAGTAGAGGAGTGAAACTGAGAGAGCACTTGGTTTAACACCTTTTCGCGTTTATTACACGTATGCTTCAAATGACACGTATAGCTCCGTTAATTAGCGGCATTGCAAGCATATTGCTGTGGTTGGAACACATATTAATAATGGCATACAGATTCTGTCACTTACACGCAAGAAATGTTTGGCAAAGGAATGATTTATTACCGAAACTTTAAGTATTAATGTTAGTGTGTTAACACCTTTCTCGAGTTGTCATCAATTTTGAGTTTACTTAAAATTTGGCATATTTTGCGAGATGTATTTTTACATGACATTTTTAAATACCTTCAAAGTATTAATATTTCTAATGAAGAAGTTATATTCCTTTCCGGCAATAGAAAAGATACTGTTGTATCTCTCTTAATTAAAGATGAAGTTGTATACATTTGTAGCTTTTCTCGTAATAATTTTTCTTGAAGTTTCTCTCTGCTGTTTAGTGAATATTTCCTATGCAATAGAAAACAGAAGTTGTAAAATGGGTAAAGCCAATTAAATTTCTACATTTCTAGCCAATTTTAACTTTACGAACAACTGCACTATCTTTTGAAATGCATATGATTCGTAACTTTTGCATGACTACATTAATCTAGATGTTTCTGGAGCTACTGCTGTAATTAAACTGAAAACAGCATTAATAATTAACTGAAGACTGAGACTTGATATGAAACATTCCATTCATTATAAGGGGCAGATAATTAGTGATGGTTTTTTTGACTTCAAAATACATTTTTTTAAGTGGCTTTCATCCATTTGGCATCTACTGTTGACCTTCATGTAACAACATCAGATGCGATCTGATTTTATAATTACTCAAGTCCATTTTATTTCCTGCATTTCACGATAGTGTCGTAATTAATGCATTGACACTATCATTGCGCGAAAAATTAAGCAGGAGATGAAGAACAATAAATTAAACCAAAATATATTAAGTTTATGTATTTTACATATACAATGAGGGCCTCATTTCATTTCTCGGAAATAAAGAAACAAGCAGCATTTCATAAATGCTAATGTTTTCGAAGAATATCAAATTAACGACCCAAAGTTCATTTCCAATATAAATGGAAATTAGACAGAAGACTAGGAGTCAAATAGACCTCATTCAACATCTCTGGGAAAATACCCAACCGCAGACTATGGCGCTGCTCCTAAATGGAGGTATTTTCATATTTTATGAATATATGACGAAAGGAATGAGAGTCATGGAGGTCTTGTGTGAAGAAAAATCCTTTTCCAGAATGTTATTTATATGAAAAATTAAATTAAAAGAACTTCTTTTTTTTTATCTTTCAATTAGGGTTTCAGCAAACCTCACAGTCCTACTTTACTGCCTTTTAGGAATTTACTCAGAAAAATCCTACTACATTATTTTATTTTTTTATTCAATGAAGCAATTATAAGTTACTTCCTTTCAAATTATGTTTTTTTAAGAATGCTCACAGTCGGAAATGAGTTCCGAATTTGCTCAGAAACGTCCAACCACATCAAGTATTTTGTGTGTGTGTGTGTGTGTGTGTGTGTGTTCAACTATGGCCATATTTGTATGTTATTGCTTCCTTAGAGGCACTGAAATCTTACTGGTGATGTTTGCAGTATCTACGTCTTTCAAAAGTCAACGAGCAAAGTTTTCTACAAACGTAGACTTAGAATCCCGGAAATAAAAAACAAGACTTCCACGGTTAACCTAGATGAACGGAAATGATGAAGGATTTTGTTCTTGATCCTAAACCAACGGATATAAGATAAAAAGAAGAGGATTAACAACAGTATCCATTGTGAATATAATTGGTATTGTATTCGCTTTTTTTTTCCCTCGAATTCTGATGTTTAAATGTACCTTCTTTTGTTCTAGTTTATAAAAGGGAGACAGGGTTTCAAATGTTTTCATTATATCTCTGGTTTGCAGCCTATATGTTCATCTGCATTCCATTATTAAAGTGACTCTTTGCTACATCAACAACAGACACAAACACTCGCATACATACATACGTACATACATACACACATACTACATACATACATACATATATGCATACATACATACCTATGAATATGTATTTGTCAAAACTTCCTGTAATTAAATGGCTTGTAGATAGCTCATTACTAATGCGAATAATTTCAAAATAATGTACCTATTACCGTTTACAGACCGGTGATTCAATGTTAAATCTTAATGCAAAAGACTGTGCGTGAAAGCATTCTGTGCACTCCCTTTCAGCATCAAGGTTAAATCCTAATGCAAAATATTTTATAATGAAACATTTAGTAGGCTCCCTTTAATCCCAGGTCCCAAAAGAGTGGTGACCTACTTGTGATTTAAATATGACAGTGTAGAAGCACACTCTAAAGTAGCTCTTATTTTCAGACCTTGCCATTTCATACTGGCTATATTACAGCTGTAAGACTTTTCTTTTTATTCTACTTTCTGCCTTTATGAATATGGTGAGAGTTATTGCTAAAAAGAAGACACTTTCCCTCGAGTGATTTCCTAATTTTGGGTGTAAGTGATACAATTGCTTGATATCTGCAGGGCAGTAAGTATTGTAAAGAGAGAGAGAGAGAGAGACCTTACCTTACCTTACAGACCTTACATCTTGTTCGGGTTGCCCCAGGTCCCTCAGTGTGAGGCACCTCTAATGTCTACCAGAGAGTTGCTAGTACATCTTCCGGTATATTTTGCATCTTCCAATCTTGGATGGTCTGGGATGCAGTTTAGATATTTGTCGAGCTTATTCTTAAACACATCTACGCTCACTCCTGATATATTCCTCAGATGAGCTGGCAACGCATTGAATAGACGCTGCATTATCGATGCTGGTGCGTAGTGGATTAATGTCCTGTGTGCTTTCCTTATTTTTCCTGGTATAGTTTTGGGCACTATTAATCTACCTCTGCTTGCTCTTTCTGATATTTTTAGTTCCATGATATTTTCTGCTATTCCTTCTATCTGTTTCCATGCCTGAATTATCATGTAGCGTTCTCTTCTCCTTTCTAGACTATATAATTTTAAGAATTGTAGTCTTTCCCAGTAGTCGTAGGTCCTTAACTTCTTCTATTCTAGCTGTAAAGGAGCCTTTGTACACTCTCTATTTGTGCAATATCCTTTTGATAGTGTGGGGTACCATATCATATTGCAATATTCAAGTGGACTACGAACATATGTTTTATAAAGCATAATCATGTGTTCAGCTTTTCTTGTTTTGAAGTGCCGTAAACAACATTCCATTTTTGCTTTACATTTTTTGCCAACAGAGTTGCAATTTGATCATTGCATAACATGTTCCTATTCATCATCACACCAAGGTCTTTAACTGCTTCCTTATTTGTGATGGTCTCATTATTAGGTCCCTTATATGCATATAGCTTTCTTTCTCTGTCTCCATAATTTATTGATTCAAATTTATCAGAGTTAAATACCATCCTATTTACCTCTGTCCAATCATATACTTTGTTAAGGTCTCTTTGTAGAGCGTTCCTATCTTCATCACAAGTAATTTCTCTACTTATTCTTGTGTCATCTGCGAAACTACTCACTACCGAATCCTTCACATTATTGTCTATGTCTTCATCATAATAACAAACAGTATTTGCAGCTAACACCGTACCTTGCGGCACACCGGATATTACCTTGACTTCATCCGATTTCTCGTCGTTTGAAATAACTATCTGTTTTCTGTTGTGTAAAAAATTCTTTTAACCATCTTCCTACTTTATCCACGATATTGTGTTTTCTAATTTTCTTCGCTAATATATTATGGTCTACTTTATCAAAAGCTTTTGCAAAGTCTAAATAAACCACATCTGTTTCATTTCCGCTTTTCATATTTTGAATATGTTCTCACGGTGGACTAACAGTTGGGTTTGTGTACTTTTCCGGGTACGAAACCATGTTGTCCTTTTATTAAACAAATTATTTTTTATTAAATGTTTCATTATATTTTTCTTCATTACCCTTTCATACACTTTCATAATATGTGATGTTAGAACTCACAGGCCTATAATTACGTGCCTCTAGTCTTGATCCACTTTTGAAAGTAGGGGTAATATATGCTAATTTGTGCTCATCATAAATCTTGCCTGTATCTACACTTTGTCTTAATAATATTGCAAGTGGCTTTGCGATAGAATGAACTACTTTCTTTAACAAATAGCAGGAATTCCATCAGGCCCTGCAGCAGCTCCATTTTTAATTTCATAATAGCCTGCACAATATCAGCTTCATTAATATCTATGTCAGCTAAAATATTCACTATTTTCATCCCTTACTTCTATATCATTATCTTCATTATCTATTCTAGGGGTGAATTCTCTCTTATATCGTTCTGCCAGTATGTTGCAAATTTCCTTTTTTTCATTCGTTAATCTCCCTTCAATTCTCAGAGGGCCTATTTCTATTCTTCTTTATTCATTCTTCTTCGCATATGAGTATAATAGTTTGGGGTTTTGCTTGATATTTAATAGGGTTTTTTCTTCCAAGTCCCGTTTTTCATTTTCTTTTGATTGTATAATCTTTGTTCTGCATTTTCTATCTTACTTTTAGTTCTATAACTTTCCGATTTTTTTATGCATTTTTTTCTTTTGCAAGACCTTTTTCCACTTTCTGATTTTCTGGAACAAGATCCTTCTGTCTTCTTGGTATGCATGAATGATGTTTTACTTTTCTTCTTCGATATATTTTTCCACTATTTTTCTCCAATATTTTATATAATATCTCCGTATTTACTTATGTCATCACTTACGAAAATGTTATCCCAATCTTTGTTTAATTCTTCATTAATTTCTGACCATTTTATATTTTACTGTAGAAGTTGTATTTTCCATATCCTTCCCACTTTTTCATTTCTTGCTTATCTCTATTTTCACTTGCTTTGGATATGAACTGTTAATTCTATGACATTATGGTCTGAAATATTCGCATTATAAACTATTATTTCTTTTTTAACATAATTCATCTCGTTCACAAATACTAGGTCTAAAGTATTTTCCTTTCTTGTTGGCAGGTGATTTATTGTTGAATGGTTGTATTCTAGTAGCATATCTAATAGCTTTTCAAATTGCCTCTTATCTTCTGCACTACTATTACTCTCTTTTTTATATGTATAAGTACAACCACAATCTCCTATTCGTTCTTTCCATTCTACGAAAGGAAAGTTGAAGTCACCAGATAGGAGAATAGTCCAGTCCTTGTGATTTCTACATATATCATCCAATTTTTCAATTATTAAGTCAAACTCTTTAGTATTAGGAGGTCTATATATTACTATGTTCATCAATTTTTCAGATTCAAATTCTACCGCTATTAGTTCACATTCTGAGTTAACTATATTTCTCATATATTTTTTCCTTGTTTTTTGTCTTTCCCATATTATGCGGTTCCCCCCTTGATTCCTATTTTTTCTATCTGATCTATAAGTTTTGGAACCCTTTTATTTGATCATCATTCCCAGTCTCTTGGAATACCAGGTTTCACTTATATTCATTATATCAATTTTCTTTCATTTTGGGGGGTTAGTTCTTCTAAGTACTCTATTTTTTTTTCTTTTTGAGTTACTCGTAACTAAACCCTGCGCATTCATCACTATGATGGTTTGCGTGTTTTCTCCTTCATTTAATACTGGTAGTAATAAGGATTTTCCCATGTCTCTTTCCTGTTCTGGTATGTTGTTCTTTTTTTCATTTCCAGAAATTCTGACATTAAAAAATCCAACTTTTCCATAATATTTGATCTTCATCATAATTATTCATTTTGTGTCTGAATCTGCAATTTTCTCCGTTTCTGCAATATTCCTCTTGCATAATAAATACAGTTATTTATCTCTTGAGTATAATTTCGGAGCTGATGCTTTGAAATTTTTTGCTGACACCTCTGCATATCTCATTGGTGGTTTGCTTTTCTCTTTTACCTGATATTCTTGATTTCTCTCTTTATTTGTTTCTTTCTTACTTTTGGATTTTATTACTTGGTTGGTTATTTATTTGATTATGATTCATGGCTACAGGATGCATATATTTGCATTTTTTGTCGAACTTACATCCTTTTCCTTCTTTTAGGTTTTTACATATTTTTTGGATGCAGATCTCTGCAATCATCCCCATATCCATCTAAGTATGCACATTTACCATATATTTCATAGTTTTGACATATCTTAGGATGTTTGTAGTAACATCTTTCTCCAAAATCTGCAATTCCCTCTTTTCAAAAGGTTGCAGATTTTTTCTTTCTTGTCTATTTTTTTCCTCTTCCCGTCATTGATAGATCTGGGTAGAGCCTCTTCGGGATTTGCTTTTCTGTTGTTCATATTCGTAATTTATTTCTTCGTAGGTATGCTGCTTTATTGCCTCATATGTAGTATCAATGAGTATCTCTGCATCCATACTTTTATCTTGTTCTTTGTTTTCCTTATTTTTTTCTGTCATTTCATTTTTGTTTACTTCTCTTCCGTTTTCCTCTTCTTCTTTTCTTCTTCTTCTCCTCTTCCTCTTCTTCTTCATCCTCAACTATTGTACATTCAATCTTGATTTAATAACATTGTCTATCCATGATAGACATGTTGAACAAAAAAATTCTTGTATCTTTTCTCAAATCTTGTATTACCTCAGCACACTGTGGATGGGTCGGAATGTTGCATGCAGCACATTTTACTGATTAGGTTTTGTGGATTGACTATGCTATACCAAAACCTTACACAGTTTGCATGCCCTTTTGGCATTCTTTTTCCTAATGCATCAATTAGGATATTCACAAGATTCACCTTATTCATTTTTCTTTGTCGGAATATGTTGGTTTATGTATATTTTCTTTATGAGTCTCTTGACCACTTGGATTTTATTTGGAACTTCTTCAATTATTTTCAAGATGTTTTCATTAGATTTGTTCCAGTTTGAAGGATTATATCCTTCTAATATATCTATGAATGCTTTTTGTATCTTTTTGGTTAGGACTGTGCTGATTTCATAGATGAGAAATGCCAGTTCCCTTCCTGCTACCTCATCGTATTGCGAATCTGCTAAAACACGCCAAATTACGCCACCTCTTCCCGCAGTGGAACTTACTGCCATCTTGTTTCTGATTTATAGTATTACACTTGATAAACTAACTTAGAAGACGCTTTATCCTACTATTTTCACACTAATCTATCACCGATAGTTCACGAACACTTCTAGATATTTCTCAAATTCTAAGTCGTATGTTAAACTTGTGATATCTGTTGATTAATCTGACTTCACGCGGGTACGTCTCACCAAGCAAGATGAGAGAGAGAGAGAGAGAGAGAGAGAGAGAGAGAAAGAGAGAGATAGAGAGAGAGAGAGAGAGTCTTTATTGTGTCATCATTCTACTTATAGAATAAAAAGATTGAGCAAGTATGCAATCTGTGTTTTACAATTCAGCTGGCAATGATTTCCTGGCATATCTTGAGCTGCAATACTTACAAACGATTTAATTTTCTTATACAGGTTAAACAACTATTCTTAGACAATCCTCTGAAAAGAAATATGTCTGCATAACTTTTAACCTCGGTAAGGGGCCACATTTTTCACGCTGGAAGCTGCCAATTTCTTTAATAGCGCTCCATCGTTTATAGAATATCCACTTTCAAAGTCAAATTTATGTCCTTGGCAAGTCTTGCTTTACGTGGGTGTAGTTCTTATTCTTCTCTGCTGTGGATTTAAAACATCCTATGCGATATATACGTTTGTGGTTGCATTGTTAGAAATAAATCAGTGAGGTATCCTCATTTTGGTCAAAAAATGACTGACTCTCAAAGTGACTAAAGGTTCTGGATCAATAAAATCTACAAATAAGCCTTATGAGAGATGTATCCAAATTCATTCACCAAATCCATTCACGTGTAAGAAAGCTTGCCTGTGAAATGAAAGCTACTGGTGTTGATCTCCGCAGTGAAATAATTTTATTTTTTGCTAGATTTTGTGTCTCTTAGGATGAGATACCAAAACAAGAAAATCGAAATGAAAAAAAAAAAGAGTAAATCGTGCAACAATAAAAAAAAATATAGATCTTTTTTTTGTTTTCTTTACTTATTTCATGAAAAATATTTTTTTATTGAATAAATGTTTTGGTGATCTTAAGGAATTTGATGTTTAACTACCCTTGTTTGTGAAAAAACCAGGAATATAAAAAGAAGCTGACAACCAACAAGGGAAATATGGCACACTCATTCTTTCGTGTGACGTTATTTTGGTAAAGAACTCGGCAGACCTAATATACCTAGACCGTGGAT
>NC_087200.1:210148809-210163809 GCF_015104395.2 Macrobrachium nipponense
AAAAGGTATGTAAATTGTTCATCACCACCATTATAGATAACCCATTTTAGATACGTGCAATATTTCTATGTACAGCATGAATACTTCCATGAAATTATCTTCCGCAGTTAAAGAAAATTTTTAATTGCCTTCCTCTGTTTAGAATATTAGCATTTCATTGAATTGTTTATAATATATAATACATTGTTTTATTAAAAAACTTTCAGAAAATTCATTATCCAGTGATAAATATGTAGTCACATATCCACTTTTCTGTCTGTCTGTCTGACTGACAGTATGTGTTCCCTTCTCCTCTCTCTCTCTCTCTCTCTCTCTCTCTCTCTCTCTCTCTCTCTCTCTTTTCCCCCCTTATATTCCCCGTTTCTCTCATTCAAACAATCGCTCAAGGAATGTCTCACCAGCTCCTGTTTAAGATCCAAGATTCTGATAGGCAAAAAATGGAAAAGACCTTCATCCAGGTATTATCTGGAAGAGAACCACAACTGATCCAGGAAACCTTCCAGTCAGTTACTGTTGCTGGAAACCGAATTAAATCAATCACCCAGCAACAGAGTTATTGGACGAATATTTTAAGTTGTGGACGCTTTCGACAAGAGTCAAGGAAAGAAGAGTGACTGTTTTCTTGTTTTATTTATACAAAGCGTTATGTTTAGATTTGGTGATTCCACATGTTTTAGTTTTGCTTGTGATTTCAGGTTTGATATTTTATGTCCCTTTCCAATGCAATGCGTTGCAACGTTTGTAGATATCTTTTAGCAGATTATGATGATGATTATATATATATATATATATATATCATATATATATATAATATATATATATACATAATTTATTTTACCTATTTCAAAGGATAAATTCTCCATTCTCCTCTTAATAATAAAGAGACTTGTTGCAGTAAGAGTCGTTGTTCGACATATTAAATTTGCATACTAGAAAGGATTACATGAACGCAATACAATAATCTTTGTGTGTTTGCTTTGGTACATGAAACGGCACTGCTGATTTTATTCACAAACCAAGAATGCAAAATCATTTCGAATAAAAGGCGTCTCAAAATGATTTGGAACTACCTACTTTAAATTTATATTATATATATATATATATATATATATATATATATATATATATATATATATATATATATATATGATATATATATATATATATATATATATATGCACACACACACACACAACACAAACACACACTCACACACACACAACATATATATATATATATATATATATATATATATATATATATATATATATATATATATATATATATATATATATATAGATATATATATATATATATATATATATATATATATATATATATATATATATATATATATATATATATATATATATATATATATATATATATATCAAATTCAGAGAAGCACATATACCACTTCACAACAACAGAAAGAACTTCAAGAAAAATGATTATGAGAAATATTAATGTATGTTCCTGAATGCTAAAAATTTATACAACTTCATCATTGATTTAAGAGAGATACAACAGTATCTTTATATAACTTTATCTTTAAAAATATTAATCATTTGAAGAATAACAATAATTTGCTCGATGTTTGAAAATGACATGTAAAATACATTTCACAAAATATGTTTAATTTTGAGTAAACTCTAAATTAATGACAACTCGAGAAAGGTGTTAACACTGTAACATTAATACTTTAAGTTTCGGTAATAATTCTTTCCTGTTGCCAAACACATTTCTTGCGTGTGCGTTACAGAATCTGCATGTCATTACACCAGTTACTTAATACGTGTTCCATCCACAGCGCTCCGCTTTCAATGCCGCTAATGAAAAGAGCTATACGTGTCATTTGAATCATACAAGAAGCATACGTGTGATAAACGCGAGAGGGTTTTAAACCAAGTGCTCTCTCCGTTTCGCTCGTTCTCTACTTCATAATCGTGCATGCATGTAATGAATATGATTAAATATACATATTTATAGATGTTCTAATAAGTAGGCTAATGGGTTTGGCACGATAAGTCTCTCTCTCTCTCTCCCCACACACACACACACACACACACACACACACATATATATATATATATATATATATATATATATATATATATATATATATATATATATATATATATATCTATATATATATATATATACATATATACATATATATTATGTATATATATATATATATATATATATATATATATATATATATATATATATATATATAAAGAGAGAGAGAAAACACTAACAGATTCCGACTTATATATTGCAAAAGAAAATAAAAAAAAGTAATTTAGCCAGCCAATATCACGGATAAGACAAATATGGACCCATCTGCTAGAGCTGCATAAACAGCCTGGCTATAAATCATGTGTTCCCGAAGACTATAAAATTAAATTCCTTCAATGGCATCGCATTTTATCTAAAGACCTGAAATGCAACAAAAGAAATCTCTCTCATTCTTCCTTGTCACCTACGTCTAGTCTATTCTGTCAATTTATTCATGAATATAATTTTTGCCATCTATTTTCGTGCATAGTTTATTTATTCAATAGCACTTCTTTCCAGACTTTCTCCTGAGTGAATTAGGGCACACAGCAGTTAACAGTTTTGTTGCGCCATTTTTGTTATTCCATGTGTATTTATATACATTGCAAACTCCGCTAGGCGCCTAATGGAATTATACGTTGCCCTGTTTGTTATTTAGATTGCTTTCAACAATCTTCTTTTTGTTAACATTTCCATTCTTTGACACCTTTCTCACTGGTACTCACTTTTCGGCACGTTTCTGCTTCACACCGTATTAGTGAATATAGAAATACTTTAGAAGAGGAGCTTTAAGAACCACACATGAACGTGCGCACACACACACACACCATATATACCCCTATCTATATATATATATATATATATATATATATATATATATATATATATATGTATATATATCATATATATATATATATATATATATATATATACATATATATATATTATATATATATATATATATATATATATATATATATATATATATATATATATATATATATATATTGAAAATGCTCGTGATTAAGTAGCTACCAGCCATAGAAATCTATAATTAAAGCTCAATTTCTAATTTATATATATGTTAAAATAAAAATATTTTCTTCAACATTTACCTAAATCAACTTAGTTGACAATTTTTTTTCATTGTTTAAATATTAAGAAGAAAACATATATATCTTATTTTTCGAGCTGCGTCCCATTTCTGAAACTAATCACTAAACTATTTCTCAAGTTCTAGACGCTATATAGAGAGGAATTCATACCTTGAGTAAGTTTTTTGGCTTCATCTTCTAAGGACGATTGCGTTTTTATTTATTTATCACTTTCAACGTGCTTTTAGATCTGTATTTTCTGTGTGTGTGTGTGTGTGTGATGTTAAGTAAGGAGCTTTTGGTATGCGTAGCAGTGTCTTCATTTAAATGAAATGGCGATATTTTATCTTAACCAGTTTGTATTTCCATGAACTAAAAGGGCTTAAGGTACCTTTATATAACATAATTCCATCTCTTTGCAAGAATTCCAGTAGTTAATTATATGAAGTCTCTGTTAAAACAGATTGGCTTCTTATTTGTTTTCTAAATGACAGTAAACCAGTTTTTCTTTTTTCCAGTTTCATAAATAGCTACCCTCAGCATATGAATAATCTTCATACTTTAACTGACAGTCCAGAAGAGAAATGCTTAATGAGCGTGGACGTCCTGATTGAAAATGATCTAGAGCATAAATTTCCCAGATTTTCGCAAATTCAGAAATCTCTGATCAAAGGCTCGGAGGCAGTGCATGAAATTAATCCCTTCAAGTGTATATTTCTCAGCAGATGACATTTGCGAACGTGTCCTTTCACGAATATTACCGCATGAAATATGTTTTAGAAACGCTAAATTGTATTTTTCTGCTCTTTTATAATAACGGAGGTGAGTATTTATAATATTTATTCATCTAAGATCTTGTAACTAATCTGAATTTGGGTGTTCATACTCTACCCTAGTATTGAAAATCAATTATTATATGATATAAAAGAATCTACAGCTTTTGAAATTGATTTAATAATAACAGGAGCTATTTGTTTTTTTCTTAAAATTACTTTCCTATGCTGTGTGAAATTGACATTACCCTTTTTTATAGTTTTACTATAAAGTTATTTATTTATACTGATGAATTTATCAATTTAAGAAAGTAGATTTCTTGAGAAGATTGTGGGCTGTTCACTCTCTCTCTCTCTCTCCTCTCTCTCTCTCTCTCTCATCTATGAAATCAGGAACAGTCCTAACCAAAAAGATACAAAAGCATTCATAGATATATTAGAAGGATATAATCCTTCAAACTGGAAACAAATCTAATGACATCTGAAAATAATTTGAAGAAGTTCCAAATAAAATCCAAGTGGTCAAGAGACTCATAAAGAAAATATACATAAACCAACATATTCCCGACAAAGAAAATGAATAAGGAATCTTGTGAATATCCTAATTGATGCATTAGGAAAAAGAATGCCAAAAGCATGCAAACTGTGTAAGGTTTGGTATAGCATAGTCAACTCCACAAAACCTAATCTGAAAATGTGCTGCATGTAACATTCCGACCCATCCACAGTGTGCTGAGGTAATGCAAGATTTGAGAAAAGATACAAGAATTTTTTGTTCAACATCTCTTATCATGGATAGACAATGTTATTAAATCAAGATTGAATGTACAAATAGTTTGAGGATGAAGAAGAAGAGGAAGAAGAAGAGAAAAAGAAGAAGAGGAAAACGGGAAGAGAAGTAAACAAAAATGAAATTACAGAAAAAAATAAGGAAAACAAAGAACAAGAGTAAAAGTATGCGAGAGATACTCATTGATACTACATATGAGGCAATAAAGCAGCATACCTACGAAGAAATAAATTACGATATGACAACAGAAAAGCAAATCCCTCCCGAAGAGGCTCTACCCAGATCTACACAATGACGGGAAAGAGGAAAAAATAGACAATGAAAGACAAAATCTGCAACCTTTTGAAAAGAGGGAATTGCAGATTTGGAGAAAGATGCTACTACAAACATCCTAAGGTATGTCAAAACTATGAAATATATGGTAAATGTGCATACTTAGATGGCTATGGGGATGATTGCAGAGATCTGCATCCAAAATATGTAAAAACCTAAAAGAAGGAAAAGGATGTAAGTTCGACAAAAAATGCAAATATATGCACCTGTAGCCATGAATCATAATCAAATAAATAACCAACCAAGTAATAAAATCCAAAATAAGAAAGAAACAAATAAAGAGAGAAATCAAGAATATCAGGTAAAAGAGAAAAGCAAACCACCAATGAGATATGCAGAGGTGTCAGCAAAAAATTTCAAAGCATCAGCTCCGAAACATTCTACTCAAGAGATAATAACTGTATTTATTATGCAAGAGGATATTGCAGAAACGGAGAAAATTGCAGATTCAGACACAAAATGAATAATTATGATGAAGGAAGATCAAATATTATGGAAAAGTTGGATTTTTTAATGTCAGAATTTCTGGAAATGAAAAAAAAGAACAACATACCAGAACAGGAAAGAGACATGGGAAAATCCTTATTACTACCAATAAATTGAATGGAGAAAACACGCAAACCATCATAGTGATGAATGCGCAGGATTTAGTTACGAGTAACTCAAAAAGAAAATAGAGTACTTAGAAGAACTAACCCAAAATGAAAAGAAAATAGATATAATGAATATAAGTGAAACCTGTATTCCCAAGAGACTGGGAATGATGATCAAATAAAAGGGTTCCAAACTTATAGATCAGATAGAAAAAATAGGAATCAAGGGGGAAGCCGCAATATATGGGAAAAGACAAAAAAGGAAAAATATATGAGAAATATAGTAACTCAGAATGTGAACTAATAGCGGTAGAATTTGAATCTGAAAAATTGATGAACATAAGTAATATAGACCTCCTAATACTAAAGAGTTTGACTTAATAATTGATTGGATGATATAATGTAGAATCACAAGGACTGACGATTCTCCTATCTGTGACTTCAACTTTCCTTTCGTAGAATGGAAAGAACGAATAGGAGACTGTGGTTGTACTTATACATATAAAAAAGAGAGTAATAGTAGTGCAGAAGATAAAAGGCAATTTGAAAAGCTATTAGAATATGCTACTAGAATACAACATTCAACAAATAAATCACATGCCAACAAGAAAGGAAAATACTTTAGACCTAGTATTTGTGAACGGGATGAATTATGTTAAAGAAATAATAGTTTATAATGCGAGTATTTCAGATCATAATGTCATAGAATTAACAGTTCATTCCAAAGCAAGTGAAAATAGAGATAAGCAAGAAATGAAAAGTGGGAAGGATATGGAAAATACAACTTCTACAGTAAAAATATAAAATGGTCAGAAATTAATGAAGAATTAAACAAAGATTGGGATAACATTTTCGTAAGTGATGACATAAGGGTAAATACGGAGATATTATATAAAATATTGGAGAAAATAGTGGATAAATATATACCGAAGAAGAAAAGTAAACATCATTCATGCATACCAAGAGACAGAAGGATCTTGTTCCAGAAAATCAGAAAGTGAAAAAATGGCAATCTTGCAAAAGAAAAAAAATGCATGGAAAGTTATAGAACTAAAAAGTAAGATAGAAAATGCAGAACAAAAGATTATACAATCAAAAGAAAATGAAAAAACGGACTTGGAAGAAAAAACCCTATAAATATCAAGCAAAAACCCCAAACTATTATACTCATATGCGAAGAAGATGAATAAAAGAAGAATAGAAATAGGCCCTCGAGAATTGAAGGGAGATTAACGAATGAAAAAAAAGGAAATTTGCAACATACTGGCAGAAACGATAAAAGAGAGAATTCACCCTAGAATAGATAATGAAGATATGATATAGAAGTAAGGGACGAAAATAGTGAAATTTAGCTGACATAGAAATTAATGAAGCTGATATTGTGCAGGCAATTAATGAAATTAAAAATGGAGCTGCTGCAGGGCGGATGAGTCCTGCTATTTTGTTAAAGAAAGTAGTTCATTCTATCGCAAAGCACTTGCAATATTATTAAGACAAAGTGTAGATACAGGCAAGATTATGATGAGCACAAATTAGCATATATCACCCCTACTTTCAAAAGTGGATCAAGACTAGAGGCAAGTAATTATAGGCCTGTGAGTCTAACATCACATATTATGAAAGTGTATGAAAGGGTAATGAAGAAAAATATTATGAAACATTTAATAAAAAATAATTTGTTTAATATAGGACAACACGGTTTCGTACCCGGAAAAAGTACACAAACCCAACTGTTAGTCCACCGTGAGAACATATTCAAAAATATGAAAAGCGGAAATGAAACAGATGTGGTTTATCTAGACTTTGCAAAAGCTTTTGACAAAGTAGACCATAATATTAGCAAAGAAAATTAGAAAACACAATATCGTAGATAAAGTAGGAAGATGGTTAAAAAGAATTTTTACACAACAGACACGATAGTTATTGCAAACGATGATAAATCGGATGAAACCAAGTAATATCCGGTGTGCCACAAGGTACGGTGCTAGCTGCAATATTGTTTGTTATTATGATTGAAGACATAGACAGTAATGTTAAGGATTCGGTAGTGAGTAGTTTCGCTGATGACACAAGAATAAGTAGAGAAATTACTTGTGATGAAGATAGGAACGCTCTACAAAGAGACCTTAACAAAGTATATGATTGGGCAGAGGTAAATAGGATGGTATTTAACTCTGATAAATTTGAATCAATAAATTATGGAGACAGAGGAAGCAAAGTATATGCATATAGGGGACCTAATAATGAGACAATCACAAATAAGGAAGCAGTAAAGACCTTGGTGTGATGATGAATAGGAACATGTTATGCAATGATCAAATAGCCATTCTGTTGGCAAAATGTTAAAGCAAAAATGGGAATGTTGTTACGGCACTTCAAAACAAGAAAAGCTGAACACATGATTATGCTTTATAAACTATGTTCGTAGTCCACTTGAATATTGCAATATGATATGGTACCTACACTATCAAAAGGATATTGCACAAATAGAGAGTGTACAAAGGTCCTTTACAGCTAGATGAATAGAAGAAGTTAAGGACCTAGACTACTGGGAAAGACTACAATCCATTAAAATTATATAGTCTAGAAAGGAGAAGAGAACGCTACATGATAATTCAGGCATGGAAACAGATAGAAGGAATAACAGAAAATATCATGGAACTAAAAATATCAGAAAGAGCAAGCAGAGGTAGATTAATAGTGCCCAAAACTATACCAGGAAAAAATAAGGAAAGCACACAGAACATTAATCCACTACGCACCAGCATCGATAATGCAGCGTCTATTCAATGCCTTGCCAGCTCATCTGAGGAATATATCAGGAGTGAGCGTAGATGTGTTTAAGAATAAGCTCGACAAATATCTAAACTGCATCCCAGCACCATCCAACCGATTGGAAGATGCAAAATATACCGGAGATGTACTAGCAACTCTCTGGTAGACATTAGAGGCGCCTCACACTGAGGGACCTGGGGCAACCCGAACGAACTGTAAGGTCTGTAAGGTAAGGTAAGGTCTCTCTCTCTCTCTCTCTCTGTGTGTGTCTGTCTTTTCGTTGCTTTACGCCATATTCTGCCTTCGTGAAGAAAGTTTAACGACCTGAGAAGAAAATTGCCCGGTGAGTGACTGCCTGTAAAGTCCGTTATTAAACATGAAAATAATATTTAACGAGCAGCCAATGAAAGAAATGGCTTTTTCCTTTCCTTGGAAGTCATTAAAGTTGCTGTAATAATATTATTGCTTCACTAATTCATTACACTGAAATAGTGTTTAACTCGACAAGCAATTGCGAGATTCCCCCAAAAGATGGAGCGCAGATCTGAGCGAAAGAATTAAGTTTCTAACTCTTTCTTTATAGTCGTTCGGTTCCGAGGCCCTCGGGATTTGCCAGGGATTAGGCGGAAACATAATTTTTCAGCTCGCGAGAAGTCCTTTCTGTCTGCTGCCTTTGGCGGAAAAGAAAGAAAGTGTTATGTAACGTGACATCAAGTCTTTTTGCTTGTATCCTTGTTTATGACTGGTTCCGGTCACCCTTTGAATTTTTAATCATAACTTGTTATGTTAATGGTTTAAGATTAATCTTGAGTTACTACTCTACATTGGGAAGGTAGTGCGTCCATTGCACTTCACGCGGTACACGGCAGGCAATACTTAAGGTTTTTTGCAACGTCCCTTTGGCCCCTTGCTGCTACCATCTTTATTCCTTTAAATGTATCTCCTTACAATTGCTTCATAGTGCAGATGCCTTGAGCTTTTCGACCCGTTGCTCCTTTCAAACCTTTAATCTTAATTTCCCTTTCAGTACTGAATGACCTCATTATAGGTCCAAGCGCTTGTCCATTTTCCTAAATTAGTATTCCATTCCAGCTTTGAATTATTCTCCTGTCACGGTTTCTTTATCGTTTAATCCATTATCTATATACTTAATTCTGTTTACCTGTCTGTCTGTCTGTATCACTCCCCAGTAGTCTTTGATGTCATGAATTACTCAGTCCTCCATTTCATCTTAATACTGATGAGGTTCTGGTTATTTTCATCTCCCTCTTATTTCTTTGCTACTCCAGGATTTGCTCATGCAGCTCACTGCTTCTCCAATTCCACCTCATTCTTCTTCTTTCCCCTCTGAGGAACGTAATGAGGTCTCTGTGTGTGGGCGATCATCTTCATTCTCTGCCATGAAAGAAAGTTCGTCTCCCATTGAGCCAGTCAAGGAAGCAATCCATTATTTTCATACCCTTTTCTTCAACAGTCCAGTACTACTGGTGGGATCCTTTTGAACGGCAGTCATTGTTCAAGGTAAAGGGACAGGTCAGATATTCAGTATATATTTAGTTTATATTTTCTCTCTCTCGAGTTCTGAAGAATATAATTATTTGTTAAGCCAAAATGTAATCTCCCGCAGTGTGTTGTATATCAGGTTTAATACTGCTCAGTTGCTAGAAGTTTCATTTTGGCTACAACTAAAACATAGAATAGTTTGTATACTGCAGTTCGGGAATTTCTAATCTCCAAATAATTAAAGGAGGAGCAAATTCATTCCTGCTCTCTGCTGGTGTCTCCTGAATATCAGGTGCACCGTTTTTATTTCATATTCTACCATATTAACTTAATTACCATCTTTTCTTATAACCAGTTTCTCTCTGCTTGCTGGTTTCTCTTTGGGATCCTCTCCAATTATCATTGTCTGTTGACCCTGTCCGTAAGGATTTCAGCTCAAGATTTAAATAAAGAGAGAAAGAACGATAACTAACACATAGACGTCTTCTAGTATAGATATGGAAGGGTCCAGTAGTCTACTCTTGGTCCCGTATTGCCTTTAAATTTTCACCAAAATTTCGACAAGGAAGCTTTCTCGCCTTAAGCAAGGCTTAAATTAAATCTAACTCTGACTCCACATATTCCCATAATATCTGTAGCAAATATAAATCACATCAGTCAATTGAAGATGAATTTATCTAGATGTTGGCAGCTCCAAACAGCAAAGATCTTGACACATTTGTCATCAATTTTCATTTGTCTTAACCCTGGACAGGCATCGCTATTTTGGTGCCCTTTAAAAGGTTTGGGGGGGGTCGAGCTCGACCCAAGCGCCCAGAAAAATTTGTGAAAATTCAAAAACTGTAGCTATGCTGTACATTTTAATTTCTAAAATCAATTTCACCATTGCCAAACACTACTGAGAAGATAAATCATACCCATCTACAAATTAAATATTTATTAAAAATATATTTAAAAAAATAATTATATAAAAAATAATTTACGAAAATATTTACAAAAAATATAAAACACGCTATATACACACAAAAATTGAGGGAATCCTTCCTAAAACTATTATTTACAATATGTGATTGCCAAAAAAAATGTCGGACCCATAGAGGTCAAAATCTGAAACGAGAAAAAAGGGTGATTATTTTGGCCAAAAAAAAAAATAAATAAATAAAAATCACAAATGTTTTTTCGTGCCTAAATGAAATAGGAAGTGGGTAATTTTTTATAGAATAAACTCATATTATCCTAGAACAGAATTATGTAAAAAGATCTGCACTAAGATGTAATTTACTGTTATATCAGAAATGCTATTCTCTCTCTCTCTCTCTCTCTCTCTCTCTCTCTCTCTCTCTCTCAAACAATAATTTACGAAAATATTTTTAAAAAATACAAAATACGCTATATGCTCACAAAAATCGAAAAAATCCTTCCTAAATCTACTATTTGTAATATGTGGCTGTCAGAAAAGGTATCAGACCTATAGCGGTCAAAATAAACAAAGAGAAAAAAAGGGTATGTTTTTTGGCCAAAAAAATTGTCAAAATTTCACGAATTATTTGGTACCTAAATGAAATATGAAAAGGCTATTTTTTTTATAGAATAAACTCATATTATCCTAGAATGGAATTATGTAAAAAGATCTGCACTAAGATGTAATTTACTCTCATATCAGAAATGTTATTCTCTCTCTCTCTCTCTCTCTCTCTCTCTCTCTCTCTCTCTCTCTCTCTACAGTGTCATGATTTATTGACATAAGCTCATGTAATCTGTCACCAGAAAAGGCAGACCCCCACTACGTCCCACCCCTCTCTCCCCCTCTTGTGTCATAATGATTTCATGAAAGCCAGGCAATAAAATCCTAGAAAAAAAAATACTACATCAAGTATAAATTTTAGTAAAGTTCTAATATAACAATTATTAAGGCGAATTATCCCCTCTTCTGCGCGTTACCTTCCAATAATGGAATTGGACAAATGCTCCAATGATTAGGGGTGGAAAGGTTTTTTCAAGTGACGGCTTATTCAGACTCAAATGGGGAGATAAACTCCTTCTGTTCTCTTCCCACTGTTCCTGAGGGGAAGAAGCAACGATAAACCTTGGCCGTTAATCTTCCTTAATCTTCCTGAATCTCCTTTCCACTGACTGCATTCTCTCTCTCTCTCTCTCTCTCTCTCTCTCTCTCTCTCTCTCTCTCTCTCTCTCCTCTCAGTGAAAAATAATTGGCCAATATGTTGTGACTACTCTTCGAAGTTTGAAACTCGCTATTAATATTATTAAACGTCCCACAGTTTTCAAGATATAATAGACATCCAGAAGAGAAGAATAATACTAAAGAAAAAAAAATGGCCAGATCATATTGTAAGGTCACAGTCATAACAATTTATTAAGCAGAATAGAAGCTAATTGACAAGTAGAGAATATAATAACTATTGAAATTACTAAGTGAATACTCGGTCATTGTCATATCAATTTATTGGGTAATATAGAAGCTTCTCGTTAATTTTCATTAGTTTATTTTATATTTCAGGCATTTTTCTGTAATTTAGCAAATGATAAGTCAAAGAAAATAGCTCATAAATTAATTTATACTATTTTCTTTCCTTTCATGTATACTAGATAAACTGGCAAAGATCATAGTTTAAATTACATCTTATAGTATTTTCTGTTCTGTCATTCGTTCTGGTTAAACTAACAAAGACTTGAAATTAACTTAATGGAAATTACTGCCAGCTTCTGCTAACCTCTATATTTTACACACCAGCCAAAATGTCGACCTGAGAGTAATATTTTCACGCGAAATAACCGGCATGATAAGACTGCACTTTCCTCTGACATATCACAACGATAATTCTCGTCGCTATCACGACACTAATCAAAAATGACAAACGGAGCGAGGCAGGTATACGTTTTGTCGTGACAAATGGGAATTTATAAGGATTTTACACGAAATTATTTTTCGTTGTTCGTGGATCCTTAATAATGATTTGTGAGGTTCAGAATGTATTGACTTCCTCTTAGTAGTAGGAAAATAATTCCTAAATAGATCTACTACTTTTCTTTTCTGACCCCTTTTTGGGATTTGGTGGGATCTGGTGTATCCTTAATATTTTTACAGGCATATCTTTATGTCAAATATGTATTTTTATCTGCTTTTTTAGTATTATCTTATATTTGTATTATGTCTCTAGGTATGAAATTTATAGTGCTGTATTTTATGGAAAAAGCATTCATTATTATTATTATTATTATTATTATTATTATTATTATTATTATTATTATTATTATTATTATTATTATTATTATTATTATTATTATTATTATTATTATTATTATTATTATTATTATTATTATTATTATTTTTATTTTATTATTTTTTTTTTTGCCTCTATCAGTCCTCCAATTCGACTAGGTGGTATTTATAGTGTGGGGTTCGGGTTGCATCCTGCCTCCTTAGGAGTCCATCACTTTTCTTACTATGTGTGCCGTTTCTAGGATCACACTCTTCTGCATGAGTCCTGGAGCTACTTCAGCCTCTAGTTTTTCTAGATTCCTTTTCAGGGATCTTGGGGTCGTGCCTAGTGCTCCTATGATTATGGGTACGATTTCCACTGGCATATCCCATATCCTTCTTATTTCTATTTTCATATCTTGATACTTATCCATTTTTTCCCTCTCTTTCTCTTCAACTCTGGTCGTCCATGGTATTGCGACATCAATGAGTGATACTTTCTTCTTGACTTTGTCAATCCACGTCACGTCTGGTCTGTTTGCACGTATCACCCTATCCGTTCTGATACCATAGTCCAGAGGATCTTTTCCTGATCGTTTTCTATCACTCCCTCAGGTTGGTGCTCATACCACTTATTACTGCAAGGTAGCGATGTTTTCTTGCACAGGCTACAGTGGAGGGCTTTTGCCACTGAATCATGCCTCTTTTGTACTGGTTCTGTGCAAGTGCCGGCATTCGCTTGCTATGTGGTTTATGGTTTCATTTTTCGTATTGCACTTCCTACATATGGGAGAGATGTTATTTCCGTCTATCGTTCTTTGAACATATCTGGTTCTTATGGCCTGATCTTTTGCCGCTGTTATCGTTCCTTCAGTTTCCTTCTTTAGGTCTCCCCTCTGTAGCCATTGCCATGTGTCATCGCTGGCTAGTTCTTTAGACTGTCTCATGTATTGTCCGTGCATTGGTTTGTTGTGCCAGTCCTCTGTTCTCTCTGTCATTCTCCTGTCTCTGTATATTTCTTGGTCTTCGTCTACTTTTATTAGTCCTTCTTCCCATGCACTCTTTAGCCACTCGTCTTCTATGGTTTTCAGATAGTGCACCAGAGCTCTGTTCTCGATATTGGCGCAGTCCTCTATACTTAGTAGTCCTCTCCCTCCTTCCTTTCGTGTTATGTATAGTCTGTCCGTATTTGCTCTTGGGTGTAGTGCTTTGTGTATTGTCATATGTTTCCTGGTTTTCTGATCTATGCTACGGAGTTCTGCCTTCATCCATTCCACTATTCCTGCGCTGTATCTGATTACTGGCACTGCCCATGTGTTTATGGCTTTTATCATATTTCCGGCGTTGAGTTTTGACTTGAATATCGCCTTGAGTCTCTGCATATATTCTTTCCTGATCGTGTTCTTCATCTTTTGGTGTTTTATATCCCCTCTTTCCATTATTCCCAGGTATTTGTATCCAGTCTTATCTATGTGTTTGATGTTGCTCCCATCTGGTAGCTTTATCCCATCAGTTCTCGTTACTTTGCCTTTTTGTATGTTACTAAGGCGCATTTTTCTATTACAAACTCAATCCTGATGTCCCCGGATACAATCCTTACAGTCTGGATTAGGGTATCTATTTACTTGATGCTCTTACCATACAGCTTGATGTCATCCATGAACATCAAATGGTTGATTCTGTTGCCTCTTTTCCGGAGTTGGTAACCGGCATCCATCTTCTGTAGTACTTTTAGTGGTGATTGCTCAGAGATTTTGCAATATCTGGAAATGTTGACAAAAGCATTTCACGAAAGCGCATGTGTGAGAGTTTGCTTTCTGGCCATGTCCAGTCGAAGAAAAGTTGCGATGTCGAGAAA
>NC_087200.1:210173036-210180536 GCF_015104395.2 Macrobrachium nipponense
TAACGCTTACATTTGGGATCTGTCAATTAAAATCTATTCAAATCTTCAAGTACCGTGTGAAAATATAGATACCAGATACACCAGTTATTGCTTTCTGACCAGGGCTACACAGGTCGATAAACAGACCAAATAGCATTGTGGAGGAACATCGTTAAATAATTTAAAAAAATAAACTTTGTAAATATAAACATATTTTAGACTTAACTAGTCTGCAATTACTGAAGAGTTCATCTTAGTGAGCCAAGGCTACGTTTAGATGAAAAAATAATACAATGAAAAAAATTGCATGACTTTTATAGTTCCCTCAGTATCTTTTATTGTCTTTATTACCAAAGACAAAGACGTTTTCTTGCATAGAGACTACGTCATTAGGCGAATCATGGAATATGAAGGAGGAGGAGGAGAAGAGAGAGAGAAAGGGAGAGAGAGTGAGAGCAGAGAGGAGAGAAGAAGGGAGAAAATATCTAAAGAAGAAACTAGTTTGTGTTACTTCATGAAAGGCATCATCGTTAAATGGCCCCGTCCTGCTTTATCAGAGGGGATATGAGAGAGAGAGACCTTACCTTACCTTACAGACCTTACATCTTGTTCGGGTTGCCCCAGGTCCCTCAGTGTGAGGCACCTCGAATGTCTACCAGAGAGTTGCTAGTATCATTCTTCCGGTATATTTTGCATCTTCCAATCTGGATGGTCTGGGATGCAGTTTAGATATTTGTCGAGCTTATTCTTAAACACATCTACGCTCACTCCTGATATATTCCTCAGATGAGCTGGCAACGCATTGAATAGACGCTGCATTATCGATGCTGGTGCGTAGTGGATTAATGTCCTGTGTGCTTTCCTTATTTTTCTTGTTATAGTTTTGGGCATTATTAATCTACCTCTGCTTGCTCTTTCTGATATTTTTAGTTCCATGATATTTTCTGCTATTCCTTCTATCTGTTTCCATGCCTGAATTATCATGTAGCGTTCTCTTCTCCTTTCTAGACTATATAATTTTAAGGATTGTAGTCTTTCCCAGTAGTCAAGGTCTTTAACTTCTTCTATTCTAGCTGTAAAGGACCTTTGTACACTCTCTATTTGTGCAATATCCTTTTGATAGTGTGGGTACCATATCATATTGCAATATTCAAGTGGACTACGAACATATGTTTATAAAGCATAATCATGTGTCAGCTTTCTTGTTTTGAAGTGCCGTAACACATTCCCATTTTGCTTTACATTTTGCCAACAGAATGCTATTTGATCATTGCATAAAATGTTCCTATTCATCACCACAACCAAGGTCTTTAACTGCTTCCTTATTTGTGATTGTCTCATTATTAGGTCCCCTATATGCATATAGCTTTCTTTCTCTGTCTCCATAATTATTGATTCAAATTTATCAGAGTTAAATACCATCCTATTTACCTCTGCCCAATTATATACTTTTGTTAAGGTCTCTTTGTAGAGCGTTCCTATCTTCATCACAAGTAATTTCTCTACTTATTCTTGTGTCATCTGCGAAACTACTCACTACCGAATCCTTAACATTACTGTCTATATCTGCAATCATAATAACAAACAGTATTGCAGCTAACACCGTACCTTGCGGCACACCGGATATTACCTTGGCTTCATCCGATTTCTCGTCGTTTGCAATAACTATCTGTTTTCTGTTGTGTAAAAATTCTTTTAACCATCTTCCTACTTTATCCACGATATTGTGTTTTCTAATTTTCTTCGCTAATATATTATGGTCTACTTTGTCAAAAGCTTTTGCAAAGTCTAAATAAACCACATCTGTTTCATTTCCGCTTTTCAAATTTTTGAATATGTTCTCACGGTGGACTAACAGTTGGGTTTGTGTACTTTTCCGGGTACGAAAACCATGTTGTCCTTATTAAACAAATTATTTTTTATTAAATGTTTCATAATATTTTTCTTCATTACCCTTTCGTACACTTTCATAATATGTGATGTTAGACTCACAGGCCTATAATTACTTGCCTCTAGTCTTGATCCACTTTTGAAAGTAGGGGTAATATGCTAATTTGTGTTCATCATAAATCTTGCCTGTATCTACACTTTGTCTTAATAATATTGCAAGTGGCTTTGCGATAGAATGAACTACTTTCTTTAACAAAATAGCAGGCACTCCATCCGGCCCTGTAGCAGCTCCATTTTTAATTTCATTAATAGCCTGCACAATATCAGCTTCATTAATATCTATGTCAGCTAAATATTCACTATTTTCATCCCTTACTTCTATATCATTATCTTCATTATCTATTCTAGGGGTGAATTCTCTCTTATATCGTTCTGCCAATATGTTGCAAATTTCCTTTTTTTCATTCGTTAATCTCCCTTCAATTCTTAGAGGGCCTATTTCTATTCTTCTTTTATTCATCTTCTTCGCATATGAGTATAATAGTTTGGGATTTTGCTTGATATTTAATAGGGTTTTTTCTTCCAAGTCCCGTTTTCATTTCTTTTGATTGTATAATCTTTTGTTCTGCATTTTCTATCTTACTTTTTAGTTCTATAACTTTCCATGCATTTTTTTCTTTTGCAAGACCTTTTTTCCACTTTCTGATTTTCTGGAACAAGATCCTTCTGTCTCTTGGTATGCATGACTGATGTTTACTTTTCTTCTTCGGTATATATATATATATGAGAGAGAGAGAGAGAGAGAGTACAGAAAAGAGCAGATAGAATTACCTAAAGGAAGAAGTGTCAACAATTCAATATTAAGAAGAAAGATTTATATCAACCGCTTTAGCTGAAGCCTTTATACATGTCCAGCAAAATATACTTTTAATATCCTTCATTTTTATTCTTATTTTACAAATATACGCAAGCATACGTAGTATATATATATATATATATATATATATATATATATATATATATATATATATATATATATATATATATATATATATATATATATATATACGTATGCTTGCGTATATTTGTAAAATAAGATAAAAAATGAAGGATATTAAAAGTATATTTTGTGGACATGTATAAAGGCTTCAGCTAAAGCGGTTGATATAAATCTTTCTTCTTATATATATATATATATATATATATATATATATATATATATATATATATTATATATATATATATATATATATATATATATATATAAAGGCTTCAGCTAAAGCGGTTGATATAAATCTTTCTTCTTATATATATATATATATATATTATATATATATATATATATATATATATATATATATATATATATATATATATATATATAAGAAGAAAGATTTATATCAACCGCTTTAGCTGAAGCCTTTATACATGTCCACCAAAATATACTTTTAATATCCTTCATTTTTATCTTATTTTACAAATATACGCAAATATATATATAACGAGAGAGAGAGAGAGAGAGAGAGAGAGAGAGTCGACTGTGAGGATCATGATTTTAGATTTACTCGGAAGTCCGAGAATTTGCAACAGTAGGATCTACATTTCAAATTATTATAGAATTCAAACAGACTGACGGGTAGACAGCTGACAGACATACTGACTGACACGGAGGCAGACTGTGTTGCAGGATGGAGAGAGGATATTAAGTTACCGTATATAATTCAGGCAGACTGGCAGGTGGATAGCTGACAGATAGACTGAATGGTGGGCTAAGATACAGACTGAAGAGAAATTACCAAGGTATCTTGTGTTAATTCAGTCTTAAGTTCTGATTCCGATAAGGCTCTTGATATAAGATTGCGCTGTTAATAATTATTATTTTTTTTTTTTGACATACAAGAAACCACTGAAATGAAAAGCATGCAGTCCTATAGAGAGTGTATATATTAAATAAAATATTTATAATGTAATTTCAAGAGGCAAATATCCTACCTCTTAATACTGTCATTTAAACGTTATTGTTGAAGAATGTTACCTGTATCTCGGTAAGGAAATTAACTTGGCTGTTACTTATAACTGAGACTAAATAACGTCCAGGTACTCTGTCATATCCTAAGTAACACCAGCCATGCTACGAAAGTTGAATAATCAACAAAGCTTTTAACTCCTGTCACCAGATGTCACCACCAATACTGAGTGACCTTCTGGTTTTCCCAGGTCATGGCACGTCATGAATAATGATCCTGGGAATTTCAATGTCCATTGTTGAGGTAATATTTAATTTATTAATTACGAGGTGTCATTTAATGTCAAGAGAGCTTCATAAAAAAAAAACGAAATTCTAGGGAACCCAGATTTTCTCATCAAAACCGTACTAACTTTGAAATAAATACACATTGAATTAAGTTTTAAAAACATTTCATTAAATGATCGAACCATAATTACATTGATAAATCAACTCTTAAATAAATAAAGTTTTGAATATAATGTTACAAAAGCCTTCCAAATGATGGCAGTAAACTTACAAAGGAATATCTCCCTGCTTTTCACACAAAGGAGAACTCATCTCTTGTTTTATCTGAAGTACTGCATCACACCCAAGTCATTCACATGAGTGTGGTTAATAACTCACCGACCGAACTCTCCCTCTTTCCCTCAACCCCCCAAAACACCTGTCAGGTAGATCAATCAAGGTGAAGGATGTTCCCCGTCATTCTACAAAGCCTCTTGGCATCTGTCAAAGTGGAAAAGCGGATTCCCTTTGCATTTTTTGAATACATCTTTTTATTAAATGTAATTGGATTTCCCTAAGAAGAAATAGTAATTTTGCTCTCTCTCTCTCTCTCTCTCTCTCTCTCTCTCTCTCTCTCTCTCTCTCTCTGAAAGTCAACTTACGTAAGGAAATCGACACTTTAAAATTCGGAATACTTCTTATAACTGACTGTAAAACAAAAGAAATAAGTGGCTAAAAGCAATTATAAAATCATTCTTTAGAACAAAAAAGGTAAGAAACATTCCTTGATAAGTAACCGAATCAATATTCATTTCCGGAACATATGACAGAAAACAAAATACCGACCCACATACGACAAAAGCAAATTTGTCTGCAAGTCAGAAGGTTTGTGTCATCGTTAATGATAAGTTTGTTAACTTTTTAAAATGTTCTTCGGGTGACACCCGACCCCAAACAACTTCCCCACACACACCCACCCAACCCTCACAACAGCCACCCCACCACTCCGACTCACTTAACCTCACCTCCACCCTTGCTCCACACTACCACCCCAGCACCACCCTCCCCTTTTCCACCACCGCAACTCTCCACTACCACCACCACACTACCCCACCCCAAAGCCCCACTCCATCCCAGCACACCATCCCCGAAAAAAATCCATCTACTATTTTCAGACTATCAAGAAGAGGACACTTTTCGTGTAACATCTTTTTCTACTTTATCGCAACTGATAAAAACCAAAGCGAAACAGACAAACTGACAGGATTGCAGGTGGAACTTGAGAGTCTCTGAGCAATGATCAAAATAGTCATTGCATAAAATGAAACTTTATCACAAAGTCACAGGATGAAAGGTTTTATTAAAAAGGATTGAAATGGCATTTGAAATATCAAAATGCGCGAAGTGGACTTCCTTTTATTTATTGGTATTTTGGTTACAAATCCTTTACATATTTCTAGGTGTGGGCTTTGGGAAAGCTAAAAAGACAACTCTCAATGAAGGACGATAGATTTAAAATATTAACTTCATAAAAAAAACAGGAAAGTTTCTGACTTTCAATTCAATATGAAAGGGTTTATTATTGATCATATTATACACTGCACGATGGACATCGCGAGTACTTCAAGCAGTCACCTGAGAGAGAGAGAGAGAGAGAGAGAGAGAGAGAGAGAGAGAGATAGAGAGAGAGAGAAGAAATGTATTTAGAAACAATAAAACAAAAATAAAACATTTCAAGGTTTTTGTTTATGAACTAAAAACAACTTAAGCCTGAGGGATGTAGTTCAAGGAATCATTGCTTATATTTCTTAATATTTGTTCAAATACATATTAATATCATCAACAGTTCAAACTAAGCTGAACTAAACATAAAAATCAGTATTTTGCAAGAAAGTCATCAAATCACTAACTAATCTTTTGGGAAAAAGGATTCATTTTCACATTGGAATCGAATTCAAAGATTCTAATTCTTACTACGCAGTAGATTATTTTCGGAAATTTTAACATCGCCAAACGTCATCCGAACACCCGGGTTAATATAATACGTCATTCTGTAAAGAATGCATTAAAAACTTTTGAAATATGCAGTGGAGTGAAAGTGCCCGTAAAAAAAAAAAATATGACTGGGTCAAAGTGAGGTCTGAGCGAGTATAATCTTTAATATTTCAGTGAATAAATTTATTAATTTTCCATGCCATGAATATATCTGACTGGCCCTGGCGAAAAGCGTGAATTTGTAAAAGGTTTCAAGGCAATGGTCGTAGTTCACACTTGCTGAAAAACTTAGCATCAAATTCCGAGATATTCGTCGCCACGTTGCTTTCCTTTCATTGTGCACATAACCCAATCAGTCTCCAGACGGTGCAGCCCAAAAAGGGTACAAGAATACATCCTCAGATACAGGGAGTCGAGATGCAAAACGAATTCACAGCGACATCTTCCCTCCCTCGCGGAATCTCTTCCTGAATAGAGCAGCAGCAGAGGATGATCGCAAAATTCCAAAATATTGGATATCCTTCATGTTCTCCACATAGGCGTGATAAGCCTATTGAGAGTAGTGTCTCACGGACTGCGAGGAGGTAAGATGCTATATCGCTTCTATGGGTTTTGGGGAATATGATCAGGCGATGTCATCCCTTTTCATAAAGTAGGGAAAAAATAGAAACATGAAATTCGTGAGTTATACTAGATTTATTTATTATTTCTTTATATCTTCACCAAGATAATATTATTGATATACACTCACTGGTATTCCCATCTGCCTAAGTAGACTGGATTAGAACCATTATTATTATTATTATTATTATTATTATTATTATTATTATTATTATTATTATTATTATTATTATTATTGATGGATAGGTTTAATGAAATCCAGTTATCTAGTTCGCTTTGTAAACTATTTTTCCCTCATTACTCACATATTACCAACCAAAGAGCTTCATAAATAACGCATCTTGGAACTAAAAGATATATGCAACAAATTACGAAAATTAGCAGATGAAATATTTACACGCAACACAGGATGTTTGAAATCGTCAGCAAGCATTAAAATTCATTCTATATTTTGTTATTCAAATGACATTATACATTAGGCTGCTGCTAATTGGCAGTGCTGTATAAGGAGAATTATGAATCGTTGGAATATGGGCTTGTCTGGATCACTGTTGCCTTTGATATTGATAACTGATATTAAGAATTACACGGTATTATAGAAGTCCACTTGAAGTTGCTGACAAAATGCAAGACCATGAATTTTATTCTTTATTTCTGGCTATTGACTGTAGCGTTGAAGTCAGAGGATGGAAAATGAAGAAATCAGGAGAAGAGTTTGGGTTGCAGAGATGACTGATATGATAACAAAGTCGAGAATGAGAAGGTTTGGGTATGTGGTCAGG
>NC_087200.1:210185536-210208036 GCF_015104395.2 Macrobrachium nipponense
TGCAAGCAGAGGTGATTCAGCAGAAAATTTTTTTTATCTTTTATCTGAATACCAGGAAGTTTCTCCACTAGCGAGTGATCTCTGGGGAAAAAACGGATGTAATTTAACACAAAATACGGTCTAAGGACAAACATAAAGCTATATACGTACCTTCGTATAGACTCTCAATGAAATTTCAAAATAGAGATAAATGACGAAGTTGAAAAATGTTAGTAATAGGAGCCATTAGGAAATCAAATAAGCCCATATAATTTTTCCCTCAAACGTCATGCCATACAAGATCGGACTTGGCGTATCTGCGTAGATTTCTGTCGCTTAAACAAGGAAACGACTCCCGATAGTTTCCAGTGCCATGTACCGATGACATCTTATCTCTGTTAGGTTAGAATAAATTTTTCACCAGCTTGGACTTACTTAAAAGCTTTTACCAGATACCATTACCTAAGTGATTGTACCTCATACACCGTTTTCAGCACACTCAGGGGACATTATCAATTTTTATGTATGCGTCCGGCTTACGGTGCGCCCCAATTACAATATAGTGTTTGGAGACTTTTAGGGGATACCCTACATGCTTATATGGTTGGTCTTATAATCTTTTCTAAATACCTTAGAAGTACATTCACATAAACTAGAGCTAGTGCTACAGAGACAAAGACAAATAATCTCAGAGTAAAATATCTAAATGTGAGTTTTTAAAAACCGAACATGTTTATCTAGTTTTATGTGTCTGGTCAAGGTCTTAAAGTAGTCCATGGTAAGGTGTCGGCTATTCATAACTTTCCGGTTCCTATTAACGTAAAAAGGGGATACAACACTTTGGCGCTGTAGTGGGTATTACAATCGTATGTAAATATGTAACTCTTCAATCATGACAGCTCCTTTAACAGATCTTACGAAGAAGAGCGTAGATTTATTATGGTCTAAAAAGAATCAACAGGCGTTCGATATCTTAAAAGCGGATAATGCAGCTCACCTAACTTAAAAATCCCTGATTTAATAAGACGCCTCAGACCAAGGGGTAAGAGGGTACTACTTCAGTAATATATAAACAGTTTCTTTCCTATAACTTTTTATTCACGTAAACTAAAGCCCTCTGAAAGTAAATATGCAGTAATAGCAAGGAAGGGCTAGGTATCTTTAACTCACTAGTACATTTTAAGTTCATAATCTATGGCTATCCTGATAAAGTCCGTACTGAACATGAGTCCTTTACCGAGTTTTTTCAAAGGCTTTAATCACAGTCCAAAAGGAACTCAGTGACAAATGATCATAGCTGACGCATTATCCCGCAATACCGCACCATACTGCAAGGAACCATTAATTGAACTAAAAAAAAAAAAAAAAAAAAAAATAGAAACATCCGTGCCTATTGTTAAAACCGTATCTAAACAAGAAAATTCCTTAACCGAAGAGATCGCGAGCATTGAATATCTGGGTCAGAGCGCAGAACTGTTACAAACTGAACAAAGCAAGGGTCAGCAGCTAGGCAAAAACAATAAACACTTCGAACTGAAACAGGGTCAGTGGCTAAGCAAAAAGAATAAACACTTCGAGCAGAAACCCTAAAGCAAAAGTATATTCAAAGTATGTGTATCAGAATTATGTAATCTAATGTAATATTATATGTAGGTCCGTGACGAGGAAACCCCGAAGAACACAGCAGGTGACTAACGACCAGGTAGTAGTAATAATCTCTTTCATACCAATCGTCATAAACTGGTTGCATTCCGTCATCCAGGGTTCCCTAGTATGTCACAGAAAGCCAAATCACTGTTTTACTGGCCTACGATGCTTACAGATATAAAAAGCACATAACTAATTGTAACACGTGTCATGAAAACAAGGGATACACTAAGACACCTGTCAGTTTAGGGGCCTATCCTGTGCCAAATCAATCCTTGAAAGAATATACGTAGAATTATTAACAGAATTACGAGTCTGACAGAGGGAAGAAACACTTCTTAGTGTTAATGGTTCCTTGACACATTATATAGAATTAATAGCACTAAAAACAAACACCGCAATTGAGTGCGTTAGGAATATTTATGAGTGCTAAATCAGTAAACATGGAATTCAACACATAATAATCTGTGACTCGGGTGGTGTGTAAATCATAATAATCTCCTTAAACTTGTGTGAATTCTTTTCCATTAAGAAAACCAATAATATATTTTATCACCCAGAGTCAATCGGTTTGGTAGAATAACGGACAATTAAATAGGAAGTGTCAATGTCTTACGAGTTACAACTCGTGATATTGGATCTTAACTGGATTATAGCGGTTCTCGCGGTTTTAAATACCTTTATCATTTATATCTTGTATCTATAGAATTGATGCCGCAAGTAGCCTAATACGGTACGCCGCTAGAACACTTTTCCACATATTCAAGCCAACAATTAATTTATCCAATATACATAAAAATAATATCTATAAATAAATAAATATAAAAAATAAAATATATGGATACAGTGGAGTCAATATAAACACTCATAAGAAAGTCGGAAGGGTTACAAATTATAATAAAAAAGGAATCACGATAAAATCAATAAGCAAAACGTAACATAGGTTAATTAAACTACCAAATATATATGCGTAAAGATTTGAACTCTAACTTAACGCTTTAGTATGACAAATAAGCTAAAAGTTCAAACACATATCAAAATCTACTGACATATTGTCTGTCCCGGTGATTTATATTCGTAGTCAAAAAATAAATAAATAAATAATTAAATAAATAAAAGAGATTTTAAAGTCAGGAAGTCTAGAAGTGAAAATGTATATCTATGGAATAATCCTATATGAATCTTATACAGGGCTAATAATATATATAGAATTTGTATGGAAACCTTTTTCATTAGTTTGAATAAGGAACATTTAATTTAACATAATTACATTTATTTATAATCATGCAGATTTCCAACATGAAACTAATATATTGTTAAATTTTGGTACTGTTTTTTTTTTCAGACATTCTTCTCATGTGGGTGGAGAATTAAAAAAAAAAAATAATATATCATTTGAAAATACTAAAGTCGTATTTAATTACAGCAAGTCACGTAGCTCTTAGCTGGCTGAGAGCAATCTCCTGCCAAGTGACGACTCATTATTGCCGATTCATCGTTGTTCTTTTTAACCTCAATAAACCGCTTGCAAAGCAGGTTGACTGGAGAAAGGAATGCTTAGCTCATGAACTTCACATGTGGTTCATAGGTCACGATGACATGACATACCACATAACCTATTCTTATCCATGTGTGCAATGCAACTCACAATCGTTTTAAAATTAATAAACAAAATAAGCAAATAGAATTTCTATAACAACAAAATGAATTAATTTTTTCTGAACCTCATAGACAATTAGAGTCAATAATTTAGCTTATGACATTGGTAAACGGACATTTAGAAGTATCAAGACATGTATATGAAAAATTTACTTGCAACATTAGTCTATCACAATTAAAGTAAGTCCCATTCATGGGAAAATGTCACATTTTCTTAAAAACCCAAAGTTTATATAGAAATTAGTTACATAGTGGGTTCTTTCGTTGCATCTCTAGCCTATTAATAAAGTATAAAAATTATCCTCAGAGATCGCTTGCGAGAAATTGAATATGAAACTTTGTTTAGAGCACAAAGGATCAGATTTTATCACAGCTTAATTTCAGTTAGCATAGAGAAATACAGAATCATGATTAATATTCTCTTTGACTCTTATGTTGCCTGGCAATCTTAAAAACAGCTCCGTTTCACACTTCTTTGTCTAGTAACATACTACCAGTAATATCGAATTTTCTTTGGGATTCGTATTGATATCTGTTTATTTTTTATAATTATGGATATTTTTACAGTCATCAAAGACCTGGATAGGTTCACTCATTATTAATGCCATGGATAAAAAAGTTTGTACAGCTCTCTTTTTGAATTCCATAAAATATCAGTGAATTCATGTGGGTTAAGTCTGGTCTTAATGGCTCTCTCCCCCCCGCCCCTGTATTTGATGTCGTCTGAATTTACTTTGCCCTCGTGACAAGTATATTTCACTTGCAGGTTGATTAATGGAACCTGGTTACAGTATCCTGCAGTACGAGAGTTTCACATCGCAACTTCAAAAAAATCGTTCGTTGCAGCGGACGACTACAGTCAAGTAACAACCTCCTACAATGTGAAAGGAATTTCTTGGACTTCTTCGACCGACACCGTATCCCATCGTTAATCTCGTTTTAATGCGGAACGCTCCGGCGGCTGTCGGAAATCGACTACAAAAGGGACATACTTCCGACAATTACGACCCGAAGGATATTCAACTCTAACTTTGTCTGCGAAGGAACTCGTGCTGGGGGTGATTTTATTCATCGCGAACGTAATCATGTGGCTTAGGATGCAGAGAATAAGTATGAGGCCACCCGAAATAGAACGTTGGACCCCGCAGGCAATTTTCCCCTTGTTTTAACATATGGAATTGGCCATTTCATTTGGCTATAGGTGGTTGTCTGGAACTGTGTAATGGACGAAAAGTTGTTCGAAACGCTAGTTAAATGTATAGTAGTATAACCTCGGTCATGTATCCTATATATAAAGTATCATGTATCCTTATATAAATGATCATAAATAACGCATCGAAAATATCCTTGACGTGTACGCCAATAGGAATCTAAATATATAAAGATCATAAATAACAGAATCTAAATATATCCTTTGCGTGTTAACGCAACTAGGAATCTATTTAAAATAAGTGATCATAAATAAGCATATATTAATCTTTTGGTTTAAGCAATGGAATCTTTTATTTAAAAGTGCAACATATTATTAATCCATACTTTATATGAAATCCATATCATATGTAATAAACAAATCAGGTAGCCTATTATCAATCTGTTACCTTTTATCTTACCAATAACTGCAGATATATAACAGTTAACATAAAAATAAATGAATCAATCAGCATAAACATTAATAATGTTATCAATTCATATATGATTTTTATCATGTTAATCTTTGTTCTATGCGATTATCAGAGTACATTAGTATTTTCTGTAGCATATGTATCTTAAAGACATGAAGTGAAAAACTGTATAAGTATATATCACGTGATCACTGTTATTTATGAATATTATATGCATATTATGTCTAATATTTTATTACTTGAATCTGTATTTGTGTACACCATGAATTTTTTTTTACTTATAAGTATTTTCTATTATCTATATATATTCACATAGTGTCTGTATCACACTCCTATAAGTGAAATGCAAGTCAAGTTTGAATAATATTCAGTGGTTGGTTTTGGTAGCTGACCGAGCTTTTATGTAATGATTACATAATAAAAATATGGAATGTTAGTCCATATATATAAAATACTAAAACTAAAGAGGTCAACCAGATTTCTTGCAGGAATGTGATCAGACTAGAGACGCTAAAGATGATGTATACTATAAAGTATGTAGGCTAAGTTGACATGCCGTCATCTGTGGTCATTCATTTGTTTTGAAACATCAGTCCAAGCTCCCTGCTTGAGACAACTACCGCGACCTATAATTCAAACGGCCTACGTGATTTGTAGCGTGTCTCATTTTGATTGTATGTTCGTATGTAACTATGTCATCTGATTGTATGTTCATATGTTCGAGCTACTATCTGCTTCCTCTATAACTTGTAACCGAGATGGTAGGCAGAAGAGAATAGAGTTAGCTATTGTCATTAGAAGACCTGTACCTCTTTACCTAAGCTTTATCATGTAGAGAGAATAGAATTAGCCATCATCATTGGCAGAAGCGATCAAGCTATCGTCATTAGAAGACTTGTACAATCCTACTTGATCTTCACCAAGTAAATTCAGAGAATATAAGTATTTTTGTACTTCGTGTTTTCTACTAGAACCTAACCTCATCACCGAATCATCATGAGTTTAACACATCGTCGTCATAACCAAAGAAGATAATACCGACTTCGTAAGTGATCTACAAACCCCAAGACACTCCATTGAATATGGAAGTGCAATACCAACCGACTTAGTGTAAGATTATCGCAAGTCTAATATTACCTCATAGGGCGCCTTATTATACAAGGCAACAGCCCTAAAACATGTATGTATGTAACTTGTATGTATTTGTGTGTGTGTGTGTACTGGAGCGTGGGTATATACATTTCAGCATGCTCTTTGAATTTCACGTTTGCCCGCACATGCTGCATAAATATTTTCTCTTCTTTACCTTCCACGTAAATACTAATTGGCAAAATATACACAGCAGATACACGGTCCTATGGAGCTTAAACATGAATGGCTAACGAGACCAGACGACTAACGAGCCATCCTTTCAAAGCAGGACCTTCAAGGCTCTGATATTAATCGGATTTTATTGACAGACTACTCTAGACCTTGCGAAGGATTCCAGTTCAGCTCTGGCTATCACAGTTCCGTTCCCTACAGGTGCTGGTTTTGCTGAACAGCAGCTCCAATATTTAGTATATGAGCCTCCCTGTCGAACTTCTCAGTTCCAGGCTGAACAGCCTAACGTTCATGAAATCACTCTTAGACCTTTTCTGAAGAACACGAAATTTAAAAAATAATGTAAATAAAATGACGAAATACAACATATTCCAAAATATGGGACGATATTTAAGTAAATAAGAAAGAGTAATAAAGATTGATTTAATTTAAAATTTTATTTAAAGTATAACATAAAACACATAAAACTGGATTACTTTTAAACGTTTACGAAAGCGAGAGATTTTAATAAGAGTCGCATTCTTTGCGACTATAGTTTACCAATAAGCTGCAATTTCATGGCATATTCACGTTTCAATGATGACGCAAGAAAGCAAGCAAAGAACAAGCAAATGACTCAATCGCTTGCGGGACTGCCGTAACACTTATTCCTAATCGCATAAAGGAAAGTAAATTGGGTGATACAATTAAAAGATTCCTCCTGGAATTTCGTCGATTTTCACGACAATTTCTCTCTTTTTCACAAAGAGATCTTACTTCACGAAGAAGAATTTTCTCAGGATTTCGACGAAAATGACGCAGTGTGGGGGACATTCAACTTCCAAATGAACCTCTTTGTTGTTTTTGTATAGCAGGTTTTTATAAGGATCTCGGTTTTATGAGATTCATATGGTGGTTATGTTGGCATTTTAGTATAGCTATTAAGGAACAGGTATTACAGCATTCTTGAAGTAATATGGAAGAGAATAAGAACAGAAGTCCAGTAAAAGGAAATGAGGGGTTGCAGCAAGGGGCCGAAGGGATGCTGCAAAGAACTTCAAGCATTGGCTACAGTGCACTGTGAGAGGTGCACTGACTGCACTATACTCGCTACGGGGTTTATATATAATGTAAAAGTTCATAAGAGAGAGAGAGAGAGAGAGAGAGAGAGAGAGAGAGAGAGAGAGAGAGAGAATATTAGCAACCCATCACTAGATAGGGAACCGAAATCTCTCTAAATAACTCTTGGAAATTAATCCTAATTAATCTCTGAGGAAATGAGGTCGACTCCACTTGGGGAGACGTCAAGATACAATGATGATGTTTTATTGAACCTCTTCTTAACTCAGGGACGACGATTGGGAATTCATCTTATTCCGTTAAAATCTTTGAAGATACTTAAGTAATCATGGAGACGTGCACACGCACACGGATATATATATATATATATATATATATATATATATATATATATATATATATATATATATATATATATTTATATATATATATATATATATTATATATATATATATATATACTTTCAAACATTTATATATTTTTCATTCTATTCCTTTATGAAATAAAAACTGACAGCCAGAAAAAGGGATGAGGAATATCATCGAGTGTCACAGATCAATCATGTTAACAGGAATACCACAGCGGCAATAAAGCGACAATATCTACTCTTCCCTTTGAGCAAACAATACATCACAAACACAAATTCCATCGAATATCTGTCTTTGTTCTTGGGTGGTGGACTGATCTATTAAACTGTGGAGTCAATGAATTTGATAAAATCACTTCTTGTCATTTAAATTCATACGATGTTAATGGATAGGGAATCCTCTAGTGAGTTGCAGTGAAACTAATCTGACTGGAGTTTATCATGATGTTCTCAAAGTGAAGTTGAAAGATAAATTAACATATAGGTTTTAAAATCAATTTACCACCACAGGTAATAACTATGACAAACAACTTTTATCTAGGGTTTATTGGTAGATACTTCATGTTATGGAGAAAATTTCTTTGGTATTAAATTATAATTTTCCATAATTTATGAATGAAAGAATCTGTTATAGAAAACAAACGTATACCGAATAATAGTTTGTATCAACGTTACGTAACATTTTTCCTAGTCTCTTGGAATCAAGAAAAATGGTGAAAGATTCGCTCATAAATAGCTAAAGAATTACCTTGGATAAACCCGGGAGAGGATATTAGCGATATAAATCTTTTAAAACTCAGTTCAGCTCTAATTGAAGATTATGGCAGACTTCAATTAACTTGCTATTTTCCATTGAGGTCTTAAATTCTGGTGATTAGAGAAATTATCCCGCTTTCAAATTTTTTTTATATGATTATTATGGAAGGATTCCAACTTTAAAATTAACCTCCACCTCAATTATTTTCCTCCTAATCATTTTCTTATTTATTTTTTTCCTACAAAATATCACGATTCTAGCTTCCACGAAGGCTACTTTTCATAGAGAAATGGTGTCTACTAATTTTCAGTTACAGAACATTATTCATAAATAAATCAACTTACACCCGCCTTAATTTACAAAACATTCAGTAAAAAATTTACTCAAGACAAAATAAGGTACTATTCTACCTAGATATAGAGCTGTGTTAACTGTGATAAAATAAGCACAAAATACCAGTTAAAATAGAATAACATCAATATTGAATAACGGATATTAAGGAATACATTTTATTTATTAATAAATAAATGTGTTTGGAGAAAATAAAAGACACTTAAAATGTTTATGCAAGCAAATATTGACTGATGAAATTTTGCATGTCTGAAAAGTCAAACATACGTATACACTTAAAGATTCTATGTATAGAAATTATTTGCGATAACGATGGAATTCAACGTTTGCATGTCAAAGGTAGGTTACAGGATTAAAAAAAGATATCATTTACAGCCCTCTTCAAGGAGAAGAGGAAATTAAAAGATAGACATCAAAGGAACAGTAAACAAAACCATGAACGAAAGACATGGAGAAAGAAGAGGTCAAGTGTAAGAGAAATAAATAAAAGTGTAGAGAATGACAACACATCAAAAACATTATTTTGTGGGGGACTATATATCGGGAGAGAAATACAGGTAGACAGCCACCATATTAGTTGAAATCTTCATACAAAGAGAGAGAGAGAGAGAGAGAGAGAGAGAGAGAGAGAGAGAGAGAGAGAGAGAGAGAGATAAATAATAAATATGGAAAACCAAAAGAAGGTAACAGAGATCTGGCATTGAGCTTGTGCGGAATAACTGTAAACATAAGGAACCTCTGGTCATATTTGTCCTCGTAGGGGCTACCATCAGTTTTACTTCTTTGAGAGAAAAGCTCTTACAGCCGCAAGGGAATATACCGAGTGGATTGGGTTGGTCGTACGTAATTACATTTTCTTTTGAGTATTATATATATATATATATATATATATATATATATATATTATATATATATATATATATATATATATATATATATATATATATATATATATATATATATATATATATATATATATATATATATATATATATATATATATATATATATATACTATATATATATATATATATATATATATATATATATATATATATATATATATATATATATATATATATATATATATATAGAGAGAGAGAGAGAGAGAGAGAGAGAGAGAGAGAGAGAGAGAGAGAGAGAGAGAGAGAGAGAGAAAATCTGAAGCAAAAATTATCTAGCAACTTGTTCACGCACTCATTGTTTCTGTTTTATAGATAGGAATTGAGAGACAGGCAGACATACAGACAAGCAGACAGATAGATGGATTGATAGAGAGAATGATGGTATAGATAGAGAGAGAGAGAGAGAGAGAGAGAGAGAGAGAGACAGGCGGGCAATGCAATAATCTGATACTACTAATGGCTGTTTTATAGGAATAAAAATAATTGAAAATAAGAATATAAGGAGGGAGATCGAGAAAAGGTAAATAAATAAATACGTAGGAAAATGAAAAGAAAAACTCAGTGAAAAGGGTGGAAGGAATGCGATGTGTGTGAATATAAGGAACCCAGGGTCAATATTTACTCTGTTTAAGGTCGGTCCTTCTTCGAATAAAATTCCCATTTCGAATGCCTCCTTCAGGTGCCCCGGACATTACCCAAAGAGTCACGTTGGTCGTAGACTTCTTTACTAATTCGTAGATTTATATTCAACTCTATCAGGATTTCTTAATCTCATTAAAGAATATATTTACCCTAATTGTTCTATGGCAATAGAGCATTCTAATTGCATATCATTAAGTGCACGAGGTTCTAAAATAAATCTTTATATATTATAAACTAATGTACCTGTAACCGATGCTTTCCCGTTTATTAGGACAAAATCAACCGGCCTTCCAATCTTAGAAATACCTTCCCTTCTTCTTCAATTGCTGATTCCTTATAATTGTTTGAGTTAATTAATCTGATTACAATCACAACTTCTGCAACATCAAAGCATTGCCGTATTTACTTTCCGTAGTATTACCTGGTTAATTCTCTAAATGTATATTTACGCGTGTGGTATCAGCGCCTTCCGGCCTTCTCAAACGAATTTTCAACTTAGGTGGGAAAAGTGACGCTACTTATTATTGCCAAAGGAACTCTGGCAAAGAATGTACAATAAGAAGTTTAATGAGCTCTCTATGAGGTATTCTTTTAGTGTAAAGGGTATATCCATTTTAATGCACAATAATCACTCTATTTTCATCTCCAAAGTCAGGACTAGGACTACTCTTACAAACATGAAGATAAACAGTAGGCATAAAAAATTTAAAAGAAGTTTGTTGGTACACGTAGAATGTGTATTATAAAATTAAATTCTAAAGTTCCCGGGAGGGGGAGGGGGAGGGGGAGGGGGTGTGGAGGGGAGGGGGATGGGGGCGGGAGGGGATGGGGAGGGGGAGGGGGGAGGGGGAGGGGAGCCGGGGATGGGGAGTGGGGTTGGGGGGTTGGCTAAACGGTTAAAGCTTTGATAGTTAATTAAGTAATATCCTGGCTGATAGGAACTTACTGGACTGTGCAAGATCCTTTGTCTTGTATACGAGAAAGATGTTGGTTGATCGAATTGGTAATCTCTTTGTGATGTTTTACAATAGTATTGTGTGAATATTTTGTCTGGAAAAACAAAAATTTCACAAATAGGTCTTTATCTCCTGTTATTGTTGGTAACATTATTGCTAAGAACATTGAAAATAACATTTTACGATCCAACCTAATAGCTATTTATTCACAATATTATAAAAAGAAAACCAATGAAGCTTATGAATAAAATTTCCATAATGCTGATATAATTTGTTTCCAAGGCTGACACTTTGGGAGCCACAAATCTTTTACAATGGACAAATCAAATTCTTCTGAAGGGAAAATCCACTTACGCGTATACTACAAATAAACATTTGTATAACTGTAATGTAGTTTTAAAAGATGAAATCGTTTAATAAACAGGTCTATAAATCTGAGTCATTAGAAGAGAGGATATCACATTATGGGAAAAAAGCTTGCCTGAGATAAATTCGACACTTGTAAACACAAACTATTCTGTCACTAAACATCGATTCGTAAGTATTATTATTATTATTATTATTATTATTATTATTATTATTATTATTATATTATTATTATTATTATTATTATTATTATTCAGAAGATGAACCGTATTCGTATGAAACAAACCCACAAAAACCATTGACTTAAAATTCAAGCTGCAGATAATACAGTGTTCATTTGAAATACGTAACAGAAGGTAATATGAAATACAGAAAGAGGAGATCAGTATGTAATAAAAATAATTGAAAGGAATTAATAAATGAATGAATAAAAATGTAAGTAAATTATCTAAACACACAATGAATTGTTTAAGGGTATTAAACATTATATCATAACAAAATGAAAAATTCATCACTTTTAGACAATGACGGCTAACGAAGCTTCATAGAAAAAGACAGGGGGAAATGACATTAATCTTCCCCGCTTTGGAAAAGAGGATACAAAGTAATGGCTTGATAAGGCTTCTCAATTAAAATGAATCGCAGTTTTTTTATTTTTTTGCTGATGGCAGAATGAGCGATTACCTGGGATGAGGGTGCGAGCCTCAAAGATATTAAGATAAGAACAGCAAATGGCACTTCACTTCATGCAACAAAAAACAACTGAGAGAGAGAGAGAGAGCTAATGATTTCTGACTTTGCTGCTGCTTCTGTCCACGTTTGCATCGTGATGGCTTCGTATCCGCATTGGAAGCGTGATAAAAGAAGTGATGGCTTTTAAGGCGATGAATATACAATAATGCAAGAGTACTGAGAGCTTAAACTTCTGTTGTCGTTATCACTTGGAGTCTCAAAAGGGAAAGACTGATATTTGAATGCTGGAATACTTTGGTATATCTGGAGAAATACCTTAAGTAAAACTTGCTTTAGAAGCTACCGCACTGAAGACCTCTGAATCAAAAACCCTCTTGTTATCCAGATTCTGAAGTCATAAACAAGTTATTCTTTCAAGTATACGTAGGGTAACCATCGGTCATTTATTAGCACTTTCGTTCCCCACTGTCATGTTATCTTCTGTCCTGAGAGAGAGAGAGAGAGAGAGAGAGAGAGAGAGAGAGAGAGAGAGAGAGACTAGCAATATTATTCATCCTTTGTGTACACGAGCCACGTACTTTCACCTTGTTAATCTTTCCTTTCTACTGCACTCATAAATCACACAACAGCTGCTCATTCCTGCTCACACGACGAACTATCTGTCCTGTGAAAGACTAAATCCTCTTGTCATAAACCACTAAGCCCCAAAATGGCCCAACTGTTTACTTCATTCGGATTACGTAAACAGATTTTGCCAAAAGCAATACTTTGTTCTGTTGTTTCCTTTACTCCCGACTTCTTCTTCTTCTTCTTCTTCTTCTTCGTCTTTCTTGTCTCTTCTTCTTCTTCTTCTTCTTCTTGTAAATAAAGGCCGGATACGTTAATAGTCTTTGGCTTCTTTGAAAGGAAAACCAGGCTTCCGGAGGTCCCGTTAAATAGCTTTGGCTCCTCTGCCTCATTTACACTTGAGTTCTAAAGTGTTTGTGGCAGTTTTGTGCAACTCAATGGGGTGTTTTGAACGAGCCACCACCAGTGAATGACGCATAGATCTGAGCTTTTGTAAAATGCAGAGTGGGAACTGAATTATGAAGGAACTGAAAGAAATTCGAAAAGAAAATCGAAAATAGATCGAAGAGAAGATCATGGTAGAACTTGTGATGTTTGGAGCCATGAGCCATTACTGAAATATACGCTTGTAAACATACTGATAAGGCTCACTCTGATATTTATTTTATCAAGTTGAAGTCTTGAAGAATTAGTTATTCACTTCCATACGCTCTTCCACTTCATTCTCTCTTCTGTCCATAAGTTTAGGGGTCGGTTGCCTTGATGTGTCTTCTTCATCTATCCCTATCGAAATTATCTTCCTCCACTAAAACACTCTTCTCCAAATTCCACCTAATACCTGACCACCTTCTTGACCCTCTACCCTTCCTCTTGACCTTTTTCCCTTACCAGGCTCCACCCACGGGCCCCCTCCCCCCTTCCTCCTCTCTCATCCTGACCACATGCCCAAACCATCTCATTCTCGACATTGTCATCATATCAGTCATCTCTGCAACCCAAACTCTTCTCTTGACTTCTTCATTTTACAGTGGCCCGAACGAGAAATGAAAATCATGGTATATTTTTTGTCAACAATTCAAGGTTACACTTAAAACGCAGTATAATTCCTGACTTCAATTCAACAGTTAAGGCAACACCGACTCTACAGGCCCAAACGATTCATAATTCACCTAATAAAGCGCGACCAATTAGCAGCAGCCTAATTTATGTCATTTGAATCACAAAATACCGAATGAATGTTAATGCTTGCTGACAATTTCAACCGTCCTGTCTTACGTGCAAGAATTTCATATGCTAACTTTCGTAATGTGTTGTATATAACTTTTACTTCCAAGGTGCGTTATTTATCATGCTCAATGGTTGCAAATAGTTGACTAATGGGGACAAAAGACCTTGAGTTTACACAGTGAGTTATATAACTTGATTTCATTAAATACTCCTCATCATCATCTATAATAATAATAATAATAATATAATAATAATAATAATAATAATAATAATAATAATAATAATAATAATAATAATAATAATCTTGCTGAAATTATAAAAACCAAAACATAATTTCACTTAATGAGCAGAATATTATTTCGTATCTTAGTGAAATTCTGATTAACGAGCAGATAATGAATTTATATATCTGCGGATTTTTTTTCTAAGCGAGCAGAACCGAACTTAACCATAAAAAAGCAGCCAACATACCCACAGGAGAGTCTGCACACCCAGCACTATTCCCTGTCGACCAGTACTGATGACGGTGATCAATCTCGGATTCAGCAGGAAGAGTTGATGATAGCTGACTCCCACGCAAACTGTTGTTGCCGCATCTCTGTTTGCTTTGCATGTTTGATGGATTCATATCCAGATGGACAGAGGATGCCGCCTACACCCATGGGATTATAGGGTTTGAATTGGTGGGCGAGTGAAATGAAAAATAGTAGATGATCTGTAGTCTTTATCGTTATTGGAATTTTTTGAGCAGAGAAGAATAATGTTAACCCGAGAAAGCCCAATGTCACCTAGAGGTGACAGGTTTTTAAATATTCATATTTATTGCCCAGTTATAGAAGTTACCCTATTAATACCTTTTCTATGATCCTTCACACTTCCATTTTCTATATTTCATAGATATCTGGAAATCTTTTGTTTACCTTAGTGTCTACAGCTGAGCCAAAAGAGATTAATTTGCCTTTTTTTATATCCTTCTTCAAATATTCCACTACAATGTCTTCCTGCAGAATCAAGAGTTAGGTGAAAAGTTTTTTTTTAACTGTTTTCCCACTCATGAATATCTAATGAAGATAACACCATGTTCAGAATCAAAATACCTATTGGAAAACATAAAGATAATCCAACAAAATCTTTGACTGTCACCTGTAGGTGACATTAGGCACTACAGTAACTATATAGTACAGTTTCCATTGCATATATATACTTCTTTTCTTGTTTCATTTTGACTCTTCATGAGATTCTAGAATTAATTTAGAAGGATGATGACAGTGATAATGAAGAAAATAGCTTCAGAACTAGTGAAATAAAGGAAATTATCCAGATTCCACCAAATGATGCTGAAGAAACTGATGAAGACTCCGATGATGAAAATGAAGGAAATCTGAATCATCTTACCTCTGCACAAATTTTGACTGAATGTGATGTTTTTGTAAAAGATAGAAATGGAAGTGATATGAGAGATAACAGTGATGAATCTGAAAAGATTAGTAAATGTAATAAACTGAAAGGAAAGAAGAGAAATAGGAAGGAGAATCCAAATTTTATTGGTTATTCTGTGCAAGAAATAGATATGTCAGAGACTGTAAATTTTGATGGTGAATTAGATTCACCTGTGAAATGTTTTGATGCTATATATAATTCTGATATAATAAATCTTCTTGTAGAAATGTCGAACAAGTATGCTATGAAGAAAAATCATGTACAAAATGTGACTCAAGAAGAAATGAAGGTCTATATATCTATTCTACTATTGACAGGGTATCTGACTCCTAGGTACATTAGAATGTTTTGGGAAACTAAATCAGATGTTCACAATGAACTTGTTGCAAGTAGTATTAGGAGAAGCCGATTCCTTGAAATTCATCAATGTCTTCATACTTGTGACAACTTAGATCTGCCAGAACATGACAAATTTAGGAAACTTAGGCAATACTTTGACATGTTGAATGAATCTTTCGGCAAGAATTCAAAATACCTGCTGACAAGTAATATCTCCATATCTCCATTGATGAAACTATGGTACCCTATTATGGAAAGCACAGTAAAAACAGCAGCACCTACATGGCAAGCCAATACGATTTGTTTATAATTTAAGCTCTGGTCAGCATGCTCTCCATCAGGTTATCTGATCCACTTCATCCCTTACCAGGGGTCAAAAGCAAACCAGCTTCCCATGCAAGACAGTATGGGATTGGGAGCTGCAGTTGTGCTGAACCTTCTTCATAAGTTGCCGAAAGATATAGATCACTACAGTTTGTACTTTGACAATTTTCTCACAGGTTTGCCTCTTCTTGACATTTTCTCAGAAATGGGACATACAGGTACAGGAACTAACTATTAGAGAAAACAGAACAGAGAAATGTCCTCTTCCTGGATCTAAACAAATGAAGGAAATGGGCAAGAGGTTCAATGGCAATGATAACACAGAAATACTGCAGTTATTACAGTATTGTTTACATTAGCTTCAACATCCCATGGTATGAATCCTGTAGCTAAAGTTGAGAGGGTAGGTGTTATAAATAAAAAGCGAACCAAAATCAGTGTATATTGTCCCAAAGCTATTTCAGTATACAATAAATTCATGGGAGGAGTAGACAGATTTGATGAAAATATTCAAGGACAGAGGGTTGCATTTAGAGGAAAAAAATTGTGGTTCCCTTTGTTTGCATTTGGACTGGATGCAGCATGCCACAATGCTTGGAAGACTAAAATGACTTATTGTGACTACTGTCGTTCTATTGTACAAGGGTTTTTTGGGTTTTTTGGGAACCTATAAAGTACTACCAAAGAGGTGTACAAGCAGTGGAAGTGTTGACAAAAGAGTGCACAAAATGGTGAGAAAAGACCTGGATGAAGGACATGTAAAGGAGCCCTGCAAGCAAAGCAGATGTGCAGAGTGTCATGAGCGAACTCAAATCAGGTGTCAGAAATGCAAAGTTGCTCTCCATATTCACTGTTGGTATGATTTCCATACAAAAGGATAGAGATAGATCATCCAATAAGGCAAAGCATAGCACTGCATGATTTCAGTACAAAATGATAAGAGAAAACAGATTATTCAGTAAGGTGAATCGAAGCATTGTAATATTCAAGTTACTGTAAGTCAACTTTTTTGGTAATGACAGCTATACAATTTATGTTGCAGTGGAACAATTTGTATTAAATATATGAATTATACTTAATTTTCCATCTTCATGCATCCTTCAGAAAGGATAAAGAATTTACATGACCTGTATCATAATTCAAAGATGAATGAAATCAGGTTTTGACAAATTCTGTTGTTTCATTGCCCAACGTCACCTATAGGTGACACTATTTACGCAAAAGTAACTCTTATACAAAAAAGTTTTCTCAATAAAAATTGCTTAGAATTGTATTTTAAAAGCAATCTTAAATTTGAAAATAATAAGTAATCATAAATAATGAAATGGGATTTAAAGGGTTAAAAGTGAGCATAGATATTGTCTTTTTGTTTTAGCAGGAAAAAACTATCAACAGGAAAAAATAGATGAAATGTTTTTGAGCAGAGATTGCGTTCAGGGATTATCTTTAAAGCATATAAAAAGAACAAATTTATCCAGAAAGTTAAAATATATGTCCGAAATTAATTAACAAGGAGTATCATTGTAGATAAATTTATTGTCTGTATCTAGTTTGACCCCTGTCTGTAAATCTTGATTAGGGTTCAAAGAAAGAAAGAGAGGAAGAAAGAAAAGAATAATTAGGGGTCTTAATTTCCGCATTTTAAATTAGTCTTGTGCTTATTTACGAGCAAGTCCCACACTTCTTGTTAACACGTATAATGGCTAGTGTCTATTTTGGTGCAAGATCCACGCCATTTGGGAACGTGTTTCAGGTCGAGCTGGTGTCTACTTTCGTTAAAGTTCCCCCATATTTAAAAAAAACGTTTCATGAGGCAAGTGTCTGATTTGCGTAAGTTCGGTGTTGAATATGGCTGGTGTCTATTTTCGCATTGTGTGTCATCCTTTCATTGAACAATGCTAATGTGCTATCTATTAGTGCTGAATAAAGCTTGAGTGAATCCTATATGAAAACATTACATTTTCACGCTAAACGTCATATGGGGTTGCTCAGAATGTCTATTTCTGGTTTGAAAAGTGAACACATTTATTCACTGGAATATTAAATTCTCTCGCACCTTACTCTGGGGGAGGGGGGCCAATCATATTTTGATGGGAACTTTTCAATCTTGATATGTCTGCCACTACTGGATTACAAAAGTGTGACGTCAGTTCTTTATGGAATGTCATATTGCATTATCCCGGGTCTTCGGATGGCGAGTGGTGATTTCAACATTACAGAAAATAATTATATTTAAAGGAAATTAATTTAAATGTTTGAATTTCAATCCAATCCGAAAAAATGATTCATTCACCCCCCAAAAAAAAAAAATAGTTAGCGATTATTGTTTTTTATTGCTCATTTTAGTGTTGAATTCCAATTGTTTAGAAATTAGGTGATTGTAATAATATATGAATTATGCAAATTTCGCAAACTGGAAGTCGTGATTCTCAGAACTCCATCCCTCAAGCTTGTTTTGTTTTCCGTATTCGCATAAAATCTTTAAAGTGAATGTGACATGTATTGTTTTCGATCTACGCAAAAGTACTTTCATCTAAAGCATTCTCCAAAACCTAGAAATAGCTCTACTTGATAATTACGCAACAGAAACTTCTCTGTTTTCTTTGTGTAGTCAGTTGATATTTCTCTCGAACGTCCTTTTTCAAGGTAATGAGAGGTTAATGATGAATATTGAAACCTTACTTACAAGTGTCCTTTGTATCTATTCTAACAAGGATATAAATATTAATTGAGGAGAGATGGCTGGGTCGGGTGAGGAGTGAGGGTTTGGGTAAGGGGGCAGGGGTGATGGGAGGAAAGATCAATCGCTCACTATCAGCTATTACAGTAAATTACAAAAGCATTGCAATTGAAATTGATAAATATGGAAATATGAATATTTATTGGCATCATTACTATTACTGGCATATATTTCAGAGCTGCATCTGTAGTTACTCGTGTTTAAGACAAATTTTACGCTAGGGTGGACCCAGCAAAAGATTTCTTATAATATGTACACACACATTATATATATATATATATATATATATATATATATATATGTATATATATATATATATATATATATATATATATATATATATAATATATATATATACATATATATATATATATATACATATATAAATATATATATATATATATATATATATATATATATATATATATATATATATATATATATATATATATATATATATATATATATATATATATATATGTATATATATGTATATATATATATATATATATATATATATATATATATATATATATATATATATATATATATATATATATATATATATATATATTTATATATATATATATATATATATATATATATATATATATATATATATATATATATATATATATATATATATATATATATATATATATATATATATATATATATATATATATATATATATATATATATATATACATATATATATATATATATATATATATATATATATATATATATATATATATATATATATATATATATATATATATATATGTATATGTATATATATATATATATATATATATATATATATATATATATATATATATATATATATATATACTATTATATATATATATATATATATGAATAATTATCACTCGAACCGTGATCCATTTATATATCAAGTCAAGCTACAAATGTCCTTTAATATCTAAATTCACTTTACCTCCCAAATGATATATCTTCATATATGTAACCGAAGGGGAATTTTTTAATTGATAATAATTTCGTCTCCCCATGGGATCGAACCACCGTCCAAGTGGACGGGGACGAAATCAGGACGGTCAGTGACGCTATCCAATCAGCCAACAGAGACGCTATAAGTTCATATCGATTCTGACCTTACAAATCACCCTCGATCTGGATGCTTTCGTAATTAGAATCGATATGAAACCCCGTCTACCATGTTGGCCAATTCGAGCGTTTTGACAGAACATAGCCTTTTGTTATGAATAATTATCACATCGAACCGTGATCCATTTATATATCAATTCAAGCTACAAAATGTCCTTTAATATCTAAATTCACTTTTACCTCCCAAATGATATATTTTTCATATATGTTCCGAGGGGAATTTTTTTAATTGATAATAATTTCGTCTCCCCATGGGATCGAACCACCGTCCAAGTGGACGGGGACGAAATCAGGACGGTCAGTGACGCTATCCAATCAGCCAACAGAGACTTGCTATAAGTTCATATCGATTCTGACCTTACAAATCACCCTCGATCTGGATGCTTTCGTAATTAGAATCGATATGAAACCCCGTCTACCATGTTGGCCAATTCGAGCGTTTTGACAGAACATAGCCTTTTGTTGTTTATGAATAATTATCACATCGAACCGTGATCCTTTATATATCAATTCAAGCTACAAATGTCCTTTAATATCTAAATTCACTTTACCTCCCAAATGATATATTTCATATATGTACCGAGGGGAATTTTTTAATTGATAATAATTTCGTCCCCCCATGGGATCGACCACCGTCCAAGTGGACGGGGACAAATCAGGACGGTCAGTGACGCTATCCAATCAGCCAACAGAGACGCTATAAGAGTTCATATCGATTCTGACCTTACAATCACCCTCGATCTGGATGCTTTTCGTAATTAGAATCGATATGAAACCCGTCTACCATGTTGGCCAATTCGAGCGTTTGACAGAACATAGCCTTTTGTTATGATAATTATCACATCGAACCGTGATCCATATATATCAATTCAAGCTACAAATTTCCTTTAATATCTAAATTCACTTTACCCTCCCAAATGATATATTTTCATATATGTACCGAAGGGGAATTTTTTTAAATTGATAATAATTTCGTCCCCCCCATGGATCGAACCACCGTCCAAGTGGACGGGGACGAAATCAGGACGGTCAGTGAACGCTATCCAATCAGCCAACAGAGACGCTATAAGTTCATATCGATTCTGACCTTACAAATCACCCTCGATCTGGAGTGCTTTCATAATTAGAATCGATATGAAAACCCCGTCTACCATGTTGGCCAATTCGAGCGTTTGACAGAACATAGCTTTTGTTATGAATAATTATCACATCGAACCGTGATCCATTATATATCAATTCAAGCTACAAACCAATGTCCAAATTTAATATCTATTTCATTCTTTACCTCCCAAATGATATATTTTCATATATGTACCGAAGGGGAATTTTTTAATTTGATAATAATTTCGTCCCCCAATGGGATCGACCACCGTCCAAGTGGGACGGGGACGAAATCAGGACGGTGGTTCGATCCCATGGGGGGACGAAATTATTATCAATTAAAAAATTCCCCTTCGGTACATATATGAAAATATATCATTTGGGAGGTAAAGTGAATTTAGATATTAAAGAACATTTGTAGCTTGAATTGATATATAAATGGATCACGGTTCGATGTGATAATTATTCATAACAAAAGGCTATGTTCTGTCAAACGCTCGAATTGGCCAACATGGTAGACGGGGTTTCATATCGATTCTAATTACGAAAGCATCCAGATCGAGGGTGATTTGTAAGGTCAGAATCGATATGAACTTATAGCATCTCTGTTGGCTGTTGGATAGCGTCACTGACCGTCCTGATTTCGTCCCCGTCCACTTGGACGGTGGTTCGATCCCATGGGGGGACGAAATTATTATCAATTAAAAAATTCCCCTTCGGTACATATATGAAAATATATCATTTGGGAGGTAAAGTGAATTTAGATATTAAAGGACATTTGTAGCTTGAATTGATATATAAATGGATCACGGTTCGATGTGATAATTATTCATAACAAAAGGCTATGTTCTGTCAAACGCTCGAATTGGCCAACATGGTAGACGGGGTTTCATATCGATTCTAACAATTACGAAGCATCCAGATCGAGGGTGATTTGTAAGGTCAGAATCGATATGAACTTATAGCGTCTCTGTTGGCTGATTGGATAGCGTAACCTGACCGTCCTGATTTCGTCCCCGTCCACTTGGACGGTGGTTCGATCCCATGGGGGGACGAAATTATTATCAATTAAAAAATTCCCCTTCGGTACATATATGAAAATATATCATTTGGGAGGTAAAGTGAATTTAGATATTAAAGGACATTTGTAGCTTGAATTGATATATAAATGGATCACGGTTCGATGTGATAATTATTCATAACAAAAGGCTATGTTCTGTCAAACGCTCGAATTGGCCAACATGGTAGACGGGGTTTCATATCGATTCTAATTACGAAAGCATCCAA
>NC_087200.1:210213036-210215536 GCF_015104395.2 Macrobrachium nipponense
GTTGTTTTGTAACATCGGCTGTTTTATAAAAACTAGTTGGAATTCGCTCCTGCTTAGATACTTTAAAGAAGATGTGAAACGCTATTATGTTCATTCAAAAAAAAAAAATATATATATATATATATTATATATATATATATATATATATATATATATATATATATATATATATATATCTTATTTTAGATTTTATTGTGTCTAGGAATTTTGATATATTTTTATTTCTAATTGAAGATATTCATTTACAACAGAAGTTACCTGAACCCGAATCAGTATCTTGTGTACAACAACCATTAACATGTGTTGTTGAAGTCCTTATTGGCATGTATCCCCTCTCCCATTTATCCAGAATCCTAATATCATGAATCCCCTTCCAATCTTTCCCTGAATCCAAGGCCACGTATTCCTCTCTCCCATTTATCTAAAGTCCTAATAGGCAGGACTCCCAACTCCCATTTGTATCCAAAGTCCTATTAGGCACGAATCCCATTTCCAATTTATCCAAAGTCCTAATAGACTTGAGTCCCCCTCCCATTTATCCAAAGTCCCAATAGGCACGTATCCCTTCTCCCATTTATCCAAAGTCCTATAGTTATGTATTCCCTCTCCCGATTTATCCTGAGTCCTAATATACTACTATCCCCTCTCCCCATTTGGAATAATAAAGAATAATGCCATATTTCCTTCTGTTTCCTCCTATCCTGTTTATATGGTGGCATTACTCTTCCTCCTTCCTCCTGTATCAGACAATGCAAAGAAGGATCAAGGGGTAAACACAGGTCAAATTGCTTCATAAAAAATCTCAGTATTGGCTCTATATCCCTTAGCATGTGTAAGATCAACATAACTTTTCTCTCTCTCTCTCTCTCTTCTCTCTCTCTCTCTCTCGTCTCTCCTCTCTCTCTCTCTCTCTCTCTTTCTCCTCTTCTCTTTGCCAATTACCTCCGCCGAGAGGTGAGCCCATTTAAATAATTCCTAATCCAAGAGAAGTAAACCATCTAATATTTGTTATTCATTTTCGTTTAATTTAGGATGGAAAAGTTAGGCTTACATTGGCCTGATGACTGAGAACTGCGTTGTATATATGCACACACACACAGTCCGCAAACATATATATCTAATTATAAATGCTTACATTTAATCGTAATTTAAGATTACTTTTATCATTCATTTCACTCACACAATTTAAGAATGACAGTAAAAACAACCACTTTCACTCTCCGAATTTTAGTGAGAAACGATGAATAATGGTCACTGGCACCTGGCAGGTATTGATTAGCTTTTCGCAATTCGCAAATGAAACGTCAGGTCACTGATTTAACAGATGGGTCAAATGTGAAGATTGAAAAAGTTATATTCATCAATAATGTTCAGCCCTTTATGTGTTCCATTAATTTTCAGGGTTTTCGATAGATTATGTAAAAGTGTGTGTGAGTGTATAAGAGAGAGAGAGAGAGAGACAGAGAGAGAGATTTAGAGAGAGAGAGAGAGAGAGCTCTACATAAAAAAATCTTCCGCTAAATCTAATAGCATGTGAATGTCATGACCTCGGGTATTATAAAGGCAGGAATTATCAAGGGCCCCACCTGACGTGAAATGCCATAAAAAGCAGAGAGGTGTAAGAGCAGGTAATTTCTCTCACTTGCTGAGATTTAGTGTTATGCATCCGCGAATAGGCCATTAAACGTCATGGGATGAAATTCCCTCAGTGACAATTGTCTTTTAAACTGGAAAGTATATTTATGTTGATATTTTGACTTGCTGACCTTAAAGAAGAAATTACATACTTTCATTTTAAATTTGTTATTCAAATTGTGATATAGCAATCTATATCATTGGAATGACCCTTGGCACCTCTGATTTATCAGAAGAGCTAGGGAATGTCTGAGTTTACCAGTCAGTATAATCTTTGAGCCTCCAATAAATATTTAATTGTCTGTATAGAACTCCTATTCATCTGGCAAGTGCTCAAACGATCATTTGTGGGATAAAGGAGTTGACATCAAACAACAAAATTATACTAACCAAGTCGTAGACACTATTTGATTTCTTTGTGACATACCAGACTGAAGTGTCTATAAAATTGTATTTGCACTGCATCGAAGTATATCAGAAAAACACATCACAAACAGATTAAATACAAGACGACGACTTGTTGGAAGACCTAAACAGCTGCCTAATACGATTATTTGCCAATGATTCCACGTTCACATATGGCCTTTGACGTGTTTTCAGCATGTTTCGTGACATAGGTGCAATATGCCAATGTGCGTTATGACTTGTTCTATTGTAGTGTAGACGGGGCGTCTACACTACAATAGATTCGGTGGACGGCTAAGTTGGGAGTGAGGTGTTCTTGTATACGAGAATGAACACCATATTCTTGGAAAGCTTGAATTTCAAGTCAATGGCCCTTGTGGTGTTCCATATGATAAGGTTCATCTTCTGAATAATAATAACAATATGGTAACATGTTGAATTAATGATTGGCCAGTCAAAC
>NC_087200.1:210220536-210226653 GCF_015104395.2 Macrobrachium nipponense
ATCAAAGTAAATAAATATATACAAATGTACGTAAATATATAGAAAGAAATGTAAGCCTTAGATAATTAGATAAAAGTGTATGTAAATAACACTACTATAGAAATGTTAAAGCAACAAATAAAAAAAAACAAATCGAGAGCCACTGTGAACAGTTAGTTCCCTAATTGCTTCCCCGGTTATAAGAGGTTTATCTATTTTAACATGAAAAATCTATAAAGGATTATCTGCTTTTCATGAAAATAAAGTGAAGCTAAAAGCGAGGAAGTGAAATGGATGGATGTGAAACTGACTTTGTTCAGGAGAGAGACGATTATAAAAAAAAAAAAAAATAAATAAACAAACAATGAAATTCTAAAATATAAAAATGGAAAAGAATTTTTTTATTTTGTAGGTGTAAAGTATGTTCATGATAGTTTTATGTATAGAAAATTGAACTTGGGTTTCGAATGTGGTCCAAAAATGTTGCTATTTGGACCACATTAACGTACAACATCCCAACATTAAATTCATAATGGAGATAGAAAATGAAAACAAATTACCATTTCTGGACATTCTTGTCACTAGAGTCAATTCAGAATTCACGACTGCAGTATATCGAAAAAAGGCGTTCACGGATTAGCCAATAACTTCTATATTCCTTGTCAGAAAACCTTTAAAACTAATACCATAATACACACTGGTCTATAGAGCTTTGAAATATTCATACCAACTGGCAAATTTTTCATAACGAAATAGAATTTTTAATACCTTTTTTCTTTTTTCAAAAAAACTCCTATCCCAAAGACATTGAATATAATATAATTAACAAATTAGTAGGTAACTATATCCAACCACCTCCTCCGCTAATGGATGTCCCAAAGAAACTGATGTATGCATCGCTTCCATATATAGAACAAACTCGAAGTTTCTCTTAGACTCTCACAAATAATAGAACAAGAAATTCCTTATCTCAAAAATTAAACTTAATCTCAAACAATCCTTGCAAAATTGCTCGCTTTTTAATTTCACAGATCGCTGCAGGACTTCATGAGATCCAACGTTGTATACAAATTCAAATGCGCAGGATGCCCTGCAACTTACGTGGGATTGACTCGAAGATTACTGCAGATGAGATATTGTAGCCATATAGGTTTCAGTTATAGAACAGGTCAAAGAATTAGTAATCCTGAATTTTCTAGTATCAAGAATCATGCCACCAAATGCAAAATAAATGTATCAAAACAGCACTTCTCGATAATAGGTTATACTAAAGACCCGGACCACCTAACTACCTTGGAATCTCTAATTATTAAAAGACTGGTTCCCCCATTGAATAACAACACCTCGGCTTCACCTCTACATCTGGCATAGTCAACGTGTTGGACCTGGCTCTCTCAAAAATCATTCCTTGCTTTCCTTCCATTCTAGTCGTTTGGTACCTCAGTAGTTCTTCTTCTCTTTCTAACTATTTATATTTTATTACATTTTAATGATACTATTGTGAATCCTGTTTTTTAGTTTTTAATATATGCATTTTCTTATTTTTACAGACTGAAGATGCACAAAGTTGATGTGCCAAACGTTTCATAATAAATCTTGGCCTTCATGTTTGGTATCAATGGACCTCCTGAACCTCTTATATATATATATATATATATATATATATATATATATATATATATATATATATATATATATATATATATATAGATATATATATATATATATATATATATATATATATATAGTATATATATAGATATATATATAGTATATATATATATGATATATAGATATATATATATATATATATATATATATATATATATATATATATACTATATATATATATATATATATATATATATATATATATATATATATCTATATATATATATATATATATATCTATATATATATCTATATATATATCTATATATATATCTATATATATATCTATATATATATATATATCTATATATATATATCTATATATATATATCTATATATATATATGATATATATATATATATATATCTATATATATATATATATATATATATATCTATATCTATATCTAATCTATGCTATATATATATATATCATATATATATATATATATATACTATATATATATATACTATATATATATATATATATATATATATATATATATATATATATATATATATATATTCTTACTAAATATTAGTCTTATTAGAATGATTAGAAGACTTTCTAATATTACTCAGTACATCATAAGTTTCCTCTTTTTTGTGTGATTATTTCTTTGAGTTTTTCCTCTCATTCAGGCTCCACTTATGCATTTTGCACAAGCTCCAGATCTCAACGCTTCAGGTTTATATACCGAGAAGAAGATGAAGAAGAAGAAAAAGAAAATGGAATAGGCGAATATTTGGATCTGACCCGATCGGCTTATTTTTTATTTTATTTTTTATGGCTTGTTTCTTTTAGCACAAGCTCGTTTTGATGAAATCCTATTTGTTTCGAATGGACGCGTTCACATTCTGCACTCTCTCTCTCTCTCTCTCTCCTCAGTCTCTCTCTCTCTCTCTCTCGCTCTCTCTCTTATATATATATATATATATATATATCTATATATATATATATATATATATATATATATCTATATATATACATATACATATACATATATATAATCTCAAACTATAAAATTCTTTCCCTCAATCAAAATCCAGGCTGTTTGGATAACAAGAAAATCTTATCCTAAAACGTTTCCGCACAATATCTTTTCAATTAATTGTCTCTCATCGTCTCGATCACAGCAGAATTTTAACGTTTTTATCTTTCCTCTCGTGTTTCCATCGTTAAAACGACAATGGATCTTTTATTACTTTGACTGCACTGGTTGTCAATCCGGATATGAAGCCATCAAATATACAACAGCCAATTGAGGCAACAGTCGTCAGCGTGTTGGATGGTGAGAGTCAGCTGTCATTATGGTTTTTTTTTTTTTTTTTTTTTTTTTTTTTTTGCAGATGAAATAGGTCAGTTCAGGGCGCTATCGATACCCGACCTGGAATATTGCTTTCCGTGTGATTGTTTAGCTGCATCATAATTTCGATTTCGCATGTTGAAAGAATAATAGCTATTTATTTATAATAACTTTCCAATATATGAATTCTAACGCTCATCTTCTCATATGGTGACAGTGCTGACTTGCTTATATAACTGGTCATAAATTAGCACGTCTCTGTATATCCGATAATTTATATCTTTTTTATTTTATTAAGTGAATTTCAAGAACTACTTTAGCAACCTGATTTGCGACACATGCAGTTTACAATCGACCTTCTTTTTATTAAATACCGATAAAAATATTCAGACATCAAGAAAAGGCTTAATAAATAAGACATCTCCTTCCATCGGGAAATTCAAGTGAAGCCGGAGGATGTTTTCAAAAAGGAAGTGAAATTTTTGATGGATTGTACTCAGAGCAAACATTAACCAGAGGTTCTTCATATTTACATTTCCTCCCTACCAATTTGCTCAAAGAGAGAGAGAGAGAGAGAGAGAGAGAGAGAGAGAGAGAGAGAGAGAGAGAATACTTCTTGCCTCCAGGCGGCCTTCTTGTCAAGTCTTTCGAAAATAGTATTGTTTAGGAGGACGTGATCTGAGCTTTCCCCAAAGAGGAGGAATTTTTCATTTTCATTTTAATTTTCAAGGTGAGGAATGTCCTTTGTTTTCTGACTTGAGCTGATGATAATGGGGATTATTTGGCGGGAAAGTAAATGAGGCAGAGTTTATTTACTATATATATTCTTGCTAAATAATGGTATCTGCTATGTGATTTATTAAACAAGCATTGAAAAAAAAATATTTTAATAAATGATGTAAAAGGCTTTATTGAATCACAGCTCTATCTTCACGATGTTTTGAGCCGATAATGTGGTGTTTATGTTGCGTGAAAGTAATAAGGTTGAGTTTATTTCGAATTTCGAAATTAAATCTATTTGGCTATGTAATGATAGGCAGCAAAAGTATGATCTAATAAATGATGGCAAAGGCTTTCCTGCAACCCAGTGCTATATTGAGGAGGTTTCCCTATCATGAAATAGACCACTCAGGCTTTACGTACAGTTAATGAAAGTAATATATAAACTACGAACCTTACCAATCCCTACTTTCTTGAGTAATATTGTTTGTAATAAATCCTCATAACTTAGGAATGAATTGGTACAGGAACAGTTTTTGTCACCATTAACAATATCACTCAAGAATGAAAACGAAAGTTGTGTCTATACCATTAGGGAAATGTCTATGTGAGACTTGATGAAAAAGGTAGGTTTCTGCTGACGTCTCCTGAATTCAGCTGTATTGGTTTTATTTTCTGTTACTTCATATTCATTAATTTATAGCTTTTACTATAATCTGTCTCTCTCTGCAGTCTGATTTCTCTTTAGAGAAGACTTAAAGAAAAAAAAAAGAAATAATGTGATAAAAGAATATGATAAAATAAATCTTTACTGTGGAACATTAAAAGTCTTTCTTGATTCCTGCTTTCAGCCAAATTAAATGAAGAAAAAGATAAAGAAGCTGATATTCAGAAAGATGTGCTTACAACCAGACCTGTTTTATCTAGTCATTTCAGATATCATATAGGAGCATTAGTCTTGATAACACATAACCCACTTTCACAAATATCAAGTCACACTTCAAACAGTAGCTAAAAGAGTGCTGAAGAATAAGAAAGAACTTACATCATAAAGTCTGTATTATTCTTCCGGTTTATTTCCCATCTGCTTAACCCAGGACTTCATACTCTTTATGGTCAGCTGCATCTAATAACCTCCTCTCCAGTTCTCTCGTTTCGTTTCATCTTTTTGGTATCTGTGAGTCAATTTTTGACGATTGTAAAGATACGTTTCAAGTTTTTGAGTGAAATTGTGTTAATTGTGTTAATTTATATCAATGGTATCTTCTGTTATTTGAATACACTCTAGAATTATTATATGGGCTTTCCTGGCTTATCGTCTCTGATCTTGGGTCAAATCTTAATAGATCCTTTGGCTAATATTTTTTTTTATTTACACCATAATTTCCGCCTTTTCAAAAAAAAAAAAAAAACAATTACTTTAAAAATTTCCGAAAGTAGTAGATAAAAACTAAATAATAAAACTGTAAATGGAGACTCTCTCTCTCTCTCTCTCTCTCTCTCTCTCTCTCTCTCTCTCTCTCTCTCTCTCTCTCTGTTTTAACCAGATGCCGTTGGGTAACAAGCCAGCACCCGCCAGGAACCATCAGTTTTGGCTGCAACGCTGAACTCGAAAAGTGTCCCGTTCCAGTCCAATAACTTGCATAGCAAAGGAGAGAGAGAGAGAGAGAGAGAGAGAGAGAGAGAGAGAGAGTCTGGTCCCCCCATATCAAAAGTCAGGATAAGGGTTCGTATTTCTTGAAGAAAGTCGATGAAGCGGCGAAGGGGAGAAGTCTGTCCTATTACGTTAGGCTAATGGTAAACCAAAGGCGACACTCATTCATCTTGACATCTATAGTTTTATAATTCAGTAAAAGTAGAAAGTTGTCTAATAATTGATTATCCCTTGTGCAGACATAATGACCTGCTTTCTATTGATGAGTGATTTATATTTTTTACAGCAATATAAAAGAGCGACATCATTTGCTTGGCAACAATTGGCTATTCACTGTTGCATAAAATAATTTTTATTTTCATAATTCAGACTGCAGTAAATTGTGGATTTTTTTAAACAAGTTTCTTTTGTAAGTATCAAATAAGATAGACGAGTTTCGTAAACAAGTAAGAATTCCCATTCAATGAAAAGTATTCCTGCCCATTATACAACTCTTCCCGCTACAGAGACCAGAAGCTAATCAGAAAAATAGTAAGAAAAAATCCATCAGTAATTTAAAAAAAAACAAGAAACTTCAACCTCAGATATTTCCCATCACGCATCATTTCCTTTCAAGGGTTGGACCAAAGGAGCACCTTCTGAACTCCGCAATAAAAATCGATGAATTCTCTGCTATTTCCTTAACGGCAACTCGAACATCTGTTGTTTCCCAGCGTTTGGTTTTGTCAAGTAAATTTGTTTTGTATATATATTATCTGCTGTTTCTGGAAAGTACATTTATTTTTTT
>NC_087200.1:210227153-210247153 GCF_015104395.2 Macrobrachium nipponense
CTTGGAGCGTTTATTGGAAGGAAGATAAAGTTTTACAGTGCATGCAGCCAAGAAAGGCCTACAATGTTTTAAACATACAGTTACCAAAAACTAGCAGTTTGAGCTACAAACTATTCAGCAGAAAATAACAATAAAAACAAGAATAGCAGTTGAGCAAATGAAAAAATACCAAAATATCTAACGAGGTAATACATCATTTGAAACAGCATACATACAGTACATATAAACAAGCCTATACTATATGATAGTTAATGGATAACATATCCAATTTGTACTGACGTTTCATGACATGTAAGATAAAAGGATCTAATTTATACAAACCAGGCGATAAATTAAAATTTGTTCCTTTGCTGTGAACAATGCAAGCTGTCTCATCAAATTTCTTTCAATAAAACCTGTGCTCTTAAACAAAATCTTTGACCCGAGCCAGTCAATCGGTGCATTACATAAACTACTATGAACACATAAAGCATTGCTCGTATTATTTGTTCGTATATTATATTTATGATTTAAAATGCGTTTTTTCGAGTGTCTTCCAGATTGTCCTATATAAAAACTACCGCCACTTGCATGGGATCTTATATATGACTCCTTCATTGTTCTCCGGACTATTATGAATTAAAGTTTTTCCAATGGTGCTAGGATATGAAAAAGTTGTACTAAAACCAAGTAACTTTAGGGGGTAGACTATAGATTCTAATGTGGGATGGTATGGGAAACATATAAAATCCAGTTTTCTGTTTTCTCCTCGTATGAATAAAATGTTTTTCGTGCTAACTTTAGACTGTAATCAATATCTTCCAATTTTAAAATTATTTTCAATACCAACTTGATATATAAATTCTAGTTCCTCATTGATAAATTCCGGACTGCAGATATTAAGAGCTAAGAAACATTGATCTTAATGCTGAGAGTTTTACTTCTACTTTGTGTTGAGGAGTAATTGCTAATAATAAGATTGTTATTAGTAGGTTTTCTGTATATTTTAAACTTGTAGCTAGAACTTACAACTGACCTCACAACTGTAACATCCAAAAATGAGATAACACCATTGTCTTCTTCGTCAACCGTAAAAGTTATAGAGGGAACTAAATTATTGAGGTCTCTTAAAATCTTCTGAATGTCAATAGAAGTTTTTCAGTACCGCAAATACATCGTCAACATATCTAACCCAGAAAACAATGCATGCACTGTAAACTTAATCTCTTTCCTTAATAAACGCTCCAAGAAGAGGTCCATTGGAGGACGAAACTGTTGGGCATTTTCTGAGATATACCTTTTTCATTTTCCTATGTGGATACAAACTGATTTAATATATCTTCGTGCCTAAGAAGATTACCAGTACTGTAAGATGTCCACGCGAATTTCTTAAATTTTTCTTAATCGTATCCACGTTGCCGACAACTAGTGTTTGACTTCAAGAAGGCCCTAATTAGGGCTCACAAAGTAAAATTACATGGAATATTCCTTAGGGAATGTAAAGCGGAATGCGTGATGCCCCGTTCGTTGATGACGTCTTGCAATGAGAAGAGGAGTGTTTACTTTTGGCAATTTGGAAAACATGATTTTGAATTTACACATCGATAACGCGAAGAAAGAAAAATGGAAGCATTTTGCTCAGTCTGTACAACTACGTGGTCAGTTTTTAAGAGACATTCCTATGGACTGGCAAGCGAGGTTATTGGATTATGTCTACAATCAACTACGACGTCAGATCACAGTGCATAAGAGGAGGCTTGATAATAAATTAAGATTTCTCATATCGAAGTCTGATTGGAAAACATATTGGAAAAATACCAAACTACCTTAATCTGTCGTCCAAAGTTTTAAGTGAAAATGAGAAGTTTGTATTAGAACTGGGGACTGAAATTCATAATTCAACGAGAAAACCTGATATAGTGGAAATCAGCAAACAGTTTATTATCAAAGAGAAATGCTATACTGATAAACCGGATATATTGAATGCACTAAATTTGGCCAGAGGTGTTGTGTATGGTGCATACTCAGTACATTGTACTTTAACTTCCTTTCCGAAACGTCTGAATAAGCGTTTGGACTCACTCAGAAAAGACAAAGATATCCACTAACCAGGGCAGATAAAGCTAATGTTGTTGTTGTTTTGGATCGAGGAGACTATGTTGATAAAATGAACATTCTATCAACATAGATACGTATGAACATTTGATTTCTAATCCTTGTGAGCGAGTAAATGCCCAGTTTCATAAAAGATTGAGAAAAGATATTTGGGAACAATCAATATATGGTTAGTACGTTTACTACTGTAAATGCTAGACTTCCCATATTTGTATGGTACAGTTAAAACCCATAAGGAAGGACAACCATTACGTCCTATAATTAGTACTATTGGTTCAGTGTCTTACAAACTTTCTAAATTCTTAGTAACATTATTGCAACCACTTGTAGTACAATATCTAATTCGCATGTTGAAAATAATTTAGATTTTGTAAACAGAATAATCGGGGAAAACTCCAAAAGATGATTATTAAATAATGGTAAGCTTTGATGTTAAAAGTCTGTTCACCTCTGTACCAGTCAACGACGTCTTAGAATTTTTAAATAGCGAACTAAATAAACATGTCATGTCTTTGCCTAATCACGTAATCGTAATTTTAGAACTAATCAGACTGTGCGTGGTTGACACTTGTTTTATTTTTAATGGCAAATTTTACAGACAAAAAATTTGGAATGCAGATGGGTAATTGCTTGTCCCCAGTATTATCAAATATTTACATGGAATTTTATGAATCTAGAATAGCTAATTCAATTATGGCAGATATTGTTTTCTGGGTTTAGATATGTTGACGATGTATTTGCGGTACTGAAAACTTCTATTGACATTCAGAAGATATTTTAAGAGACCTCAATAATTTAGTTCCCTCTATCAACTTTTACGGTTGACGAAGAAGACAATGGTGTTATCTCATTTTGGATGTTACAGTTGTGAGGTCAGTTGTTAGTTCTAGCTACAAGTTTAAAATATACAGAAAACCTACTAATAACAATCTTATTATTAGCAATTACTCCTCACACAAAGTAGAAGTAAAACTCTCAGCATTAAGATCAATGTTTTCTTAGAGCTCTTAATATCTGCAGTCCGGAATTTATCAATGAGGAACTAGAATTTATATATCAAGTTGGTATTGAAAAATATTTTATATTGGAAGATATTGATTACAGTCTAAAGTTAGCACGAAAAACATTTTATTCATATAGAGAAAAACAGAAAACTGGATTTTATATGTTTCCCATACCATCCCACATTAGAATCTATAGTCTACCCCCTAAAGTTACTTGGTTTTAGTACAACTTTTTCATATCCTAGCACCATTGGAAAAACTTTAATTCATAATAGTCCGGAGAACAATGAAGGAGTCATATATAAGATCCCATGCAAGTGCGTAGTTTTTATATAGGACAATCTGGGAAGACACTCGAAAAACGCATTTTAAATCATAAATATAATATACGAACAAATAATACGAGCAATGCTTTATGTGTTCATAGTAGTTTTATGTAATGCACCGATTGACTGGCTCGGGTCAAAGATTTTGTTTAAGAGCACGGTTTTATTAAAGAAGAAATTTGATAGAGCAGCTTGCATTGTTCACAGCAAAGGAAACAAATTTTAATTATCGCCTGGTTTGTATAAATTAGATCCTTTTATCTTACATGTCATGAAACGTCAGTACAAATTGGATAATGTTATCCATTAACTATCATATAGTATAGGCTTGTTTATATGTACTGTATGTTATGCTGTTTCAAATGGATGTATTACCTCGTTAGATATTTTGGTATTTTTCATTTGCTCAATGCTATTCTTGTTTTTTATTGTTATACTGCTGAATAGTTTGTAGCTCAAACTGCTAGTTTTTGTTTTTGGTAACTGTATGTTTAAAAACATTGTAGGTCTTTCTCGGCTGCATGCACTGTAAACTTTATCTCTTTCCTTAATAAACGCTCCAAGAAGAGGTCCATTGGAGGACGAAACTGTTGGGCATTTTCTGAGATATACCTTTTTTTCATTTTCCTATGTGGAATACAACTGATACATATATATATATATATATATATATATATATATAGTATATATATATATATATATATATAATATATATATATATATATATATATATATATATATATATATATATATATATATATATATATATATATATATATCAGTTATTAAAAGATAATTGTTTTATTCTCTCTTGTTTCAATTTAGCTTAAAATGATAATTTAGTTGCCACGATAACTATTCAAATCTTTTCTTCCCAGCCGTTTTGAACAGAGCGATTTTCATTTCAACATTTTCAGTGAGTTACTAAGCCAGTTCGAACTGAACTTCTGAATGATACTCGTCATCCTAACTTAGACTGCTCTGAAATTCAGCAACCCCCCCTGACAATGCTATTTAGAACATGAAATTGAAACATTCTGACCTTGCGAGACAAAATTTTTGGTAGTTATAGTTTTTTGAGTTAGACAATTTCTTTGTACCTTTTGGTATAGAAGAGTTGCGTTTCACAACTTAATACAATTTTGTAATTTTGTACAAATGTTTATTTTTGGTTTAACGGCTCGATTGAGTCTCAGTTCATATTTCAAAGTTTTATATTTGCTTTCCTTTGTTCTTTTATCCTATTTGGTGTTATTGTTAATTGCTCCTTTATCATTAATTTCCTAACTTCTGTATTTTTTTCTGTAATGGGCTGCTTTCCTTACAGGAACGATTGCCTTTAAGGTAATCGCTTCTCTTGCTTTAGTTACAGGTTAGCTAACAATCATCATAATCGTCCTGATCACTATCAATGGGCCTTGAAGGTTTTGTGGTTAAATACAAAAAAGGATAGTCAGATCTTTTTGGCAAATGGTCCCTAGCTGGCAAAGGTCAATGACCTCTGCTATGAGTCATTAGTCAATGTCTCCCACCAGGCGCCAGGAGTTGAAACCAGGAAGAGACAAAGCATTTAGTACCACAAATATGCCTAAAGAGATGTTAACTTATAACTCAGCATGATCCCTGCTCTTTGGATCCCAATCCAGGTACTACCGGGTGAGCAAGCTGGACTTGTTGCTAATTAAGTGGCAGGAACGCAACTGCCTTAAGGCATCTATATAACATAAACCCTATTACTCCAATATACAAGAACATATCACTTAATGATATTAACGTGTAGTGTGTTGTCTGCTGCATTAATCAGTTGGACTGGCCAATCATTAATTCAACATGTTACCATATTATCATTATTATTCAGAAGATGAACCTTATCTTATGGAACACCACAAGGGCCATTGACTCCCAACTTAGCCGTCCACCGAATCTATTGTAGAAGTCATAACGCACATTGGTATATTGCACCTATGTCACGAACATGTTGAAAACACGTCAAAGGCCAAATGTGGAGGTGGAATCTTTGGCAAATAATCGTATTAGGCAGCTGATTAGGTCTTCCAACAAGTCGTCGTCTTGTATTTAATCTGTTTGTGATGTTTTTTTCTGATATACTTTGATAAAGTACAAATACAATTTTATAGATACTTCAGTTTGCTATGTCACAAAGGGATCATATAGTCTCTATTACTTGGTTAGTATAATTTTATTGTTTGATGTCAACTCCTTTATCCCACAAATGATCGTTTGAGCACTTGTCAGATGAATAGGAGTACTATACAGACAATTAAATGTTTATTGGAGGCTCAAAGATTATACTGACTGGTAAACTCAGACATTCCCTAACTCTTCTAATAAATCAGAGGTGCCAAGGGTCATTCCAATGATATAGATTGCTATATCACAATTTGAATAACAAATTTAAAATGGAAGTATGTAATTTCTTCTTTAAGGTCAGCAAGTTAAAATATCAACACAAATATACTTTCCAGTTTAAAAGACAATTGTCACTGAGGGAATTTCATCCCATGAGGTTTAATGGCCCATTCGCGGATGCATAACACTAAATCTCAGCAAGTGAGAGAAATTACCTGCTCTTACACCTCTCTGCTTTTATGGCATTTCACGTCAGGTGGGGCCCTTGATAATTCCTGCCTTTATAATCCCGAGGTCATGACATTTACATGCTATTAGATTTATGAGGAAGATTTTTAATGTAGACCTCTCTCTCTCTCTCTCTCTTATACACTCACACACACTTTTACATAATTTATCGAAAACCCTGAAAATTAATGGAACACATAAAGGGCTGAACATTATTGATGAATATCGCTTTTACAATCTTCACATTTGACTCATATGTTAAATCAGTGACCTGACGTTTCATTTGCGAATTGCGAAAAACTAATCAATACCTGCCAGGTGCCAGTGACCATTATTCATCGTTTCTCACTAAAATTCGGAGAGTGAAAGTGATTGCTTTAACTGTCATTCTTAAATTGTGTGAGTAAAATGAATTATAAAAGTAATCTTAAATTACGATTAAATGTAAGCATCTAATCGTAATTAGATAAATATGTTTGCGGATTGTGCGTGTGTGTGCATATATACAACGCAGTTCTCAGTCATCAGGCCAATGTAAGCCTAACGTTTTCATCCTAAATTAAACGAAAATGAATAAAAAATATTAGATGGTTTACTTTTCTTGGATTAGGAATTATTTAAATGGGCTCACCTCTCGGGGAAGGTAATTACTTATCTCTACAGCATTGGCCAGGAGAGAGAGAGAGAGAGAGAGAGAGAGAGAGAGAGAGATAAGTTATGTTGATCTTACACATGTTAAGGGACTAGAGCAAGACTGTGATTCTTTATGAAGCAATTTGACCTGTGTTGACCCCTTGATCCTTCTTTGCATTGTCTGATACAGGAGGAAGGAGGAAGAGTAATGCCACCATATAAACAGGATAGGAAGAAACAGAAGGAAATATGGCATTATTCTTTATATAAATGGGAGAGGGGATACTTGTATATTAGGACTCAGGATAAACGGGAGAGGGAATACATAACTATTAGGACTTTGGATAAATGGGAGAAGAGATACGTGCATATTGGGACTTTGGATAAATGGGAGGGGGACTCATGTCTGTTAGGACTTTGGATAAATTAGAAATGGGATTCGTGCCTAATAGGACTTTGGATAAATGGGAGTTGGGATTCCTGTCTATTAGGACTTCGTATAAATGGGAGAGGGAATACGTGCCTATTTGGATTCTGGAAAGATTGGAGAGGGGATTCATGGACTATTAGGATTCTGGATAAATGGGAGAGGGGATACATGCCAATAAGGACTTCAACAACACATGTTAATGGTTGTTGTGCACAAGATACTGATTCGAGTTCAGGTAACTTCTGTTGTAAATGAATATCTTCAATTAGAAAAAAAATATATCAAAATTCCTAGACACGATAAAATCTAAATAGGATATAAAATATTTGTATTTTTTTTTTATGAACATAATAGCACGTTTCACATTTTCTTGTTTCCAGTTTCTAAGCAGGAGCGAATTCCAACTAGTTTATATAAAGCAGCCGATGTTACAAAACAACGCGTTGTTCCTGTGTGTTTTTTGTGTTTCCTGGAAATACGAGAGAAGAAAAGAAATACCCAAAATACCAGGTTTATTTTTTGTCAAGAAAGGTTATGACCAAAAAATATACGACATCTTAAAGTTGTAAACGAAACCCATTGAACGAAAACAGTCTAGTAGAATTCCTAGCGCTACGAAGATATGGTTGAATATCTTTGGAAATCTCAATTCATTTCCCTTTCTGGCTAAGAAATCCAAATAAAAGGAAATGAACATCGAGGAAAATAAGAACAGACCTGAAAGAAAAATATGAACAGTGTTCACATATTTTCATGTAACTGAAGTAGTCTCATTATTATTGTGATTTTTATGATTATTCAGAGGATGAAACCTGTTCAATGGAACAAGTCCAGCATAGGGGCCATTGACTTTAAATTCAAGCTTCCAAAGAATATTACGATGTTCATTTGAAAGAAGTAACAGAAGGTAACAGGCAATACAGAAAGCAAGGATCAGATATTAGAAAAGAAAAAAAAGACGAATTCATAGATTAATAGATGAAAAGATATAAATGTGAATGAATTAGCAAAATACAAGACGAATTGTTTTGTTCTTCTGAATAATAACAATAATAGTGGAGATACGTAGGATGAATGAAATACGAAATAAAGAGGAAGGAATGGAAAGCTGATAACATTGACCAACAGAGACTGAAGAAACTTAAGGTAAATAGGTTTCCTGACTACAAAGTGAAAACAAGATATATTGAAGAATAAACAAAGAGCCTACAACCTTTATCCTAACCATAACATAGTGACAAGACATATACTGCAAAAAGACCTTTTATAAACCCCATAACTTGTCGACACTACTGGCGAGAGTAATTTTTTATCAAAACCGTCGTGAAATGAGGCTGCCGTGAAGAAGAAGAAGAAGAAGAAGAAGAAGAAGAAGAAGAAGCAGAAGAAGAAGAAGAAGAAGAACACAAACCGCCTTCTGGGGCAACTTTATCCCAGTGGCTGACAGCGGCTATTTCTCAGGCTGTGAGGCGGTAATGTTAAGTCAAATATAATAATGATAATCTGGTCTTTGGTTGCTTATCACAATCTATCACATTCCTTGGTTTAAGAAGCGCTCGTTATTGAGAATTTAAACACCTCTGGTGACAGGAGTGTTCTTTGTTTTGATTTTCATTGTAAGTTTTGTCTCTTCTCTTTCGACTTTGGTTGTTTACTTAACTTTATAAGAAGAAACCTTGTGCAATCAGATTCACTGGTTTTGTTTGCTCTGGCTGTTGTTTCTGAAGGTGCCATGAACTTTGTAAGTACATGAAATGTTGCTTATTCCTATATTCAATATGTTGTTTGTTCGAATATTACCATAATCGTGTGCTATAGGTCTTAAAATACGTGTTGTAGTTGTGTTAAGATATTATTCTCGTATTGTATTAATTGTGGATGGTTAATCTTTCTAAATCCCTCTTTTCAATGTCTTCAGCTCTGAATGTCTGAAAGTGTCCCAGTGCTTGGCTTGAGAGCCTAAATTTCATAATATCTAATTAAAGTGACTCAACTCCTGCTAACATCAAGGTCCTTTTTCAAGCAAAAATACTGCAGACATAATTTACCATCATTTATAATGAATGATGACATATGGCAGATTTTCTGACACAGTAAGTAACACTCATTAACATTTATCTGTTAACCCCACAAGATACAGTCACTACCCATTTACTTTTGTTCAGAGAGCTCTGTAATATCCTGTTATACCTTCTAAATATTATAATAACTTATTGTTTATCAGTCTCTGATAACTATTCTAATTCAAATCCCAGAGACATAATAATATCTGCCACTCACAAAGATTTTGGAAATTTTAAGTTATTTGCCAATGTTTCAGATTTCGATATGCGTACGCATGTGAACACCGCATTACCTTAATTAAGAATATCTTTATGTCACAGAAAAGCACGAAAGGTCTTTCTAGTAACAAAAGGAAAAAGCAAATTAATCAGCCAAACATTTCCTTGAGAATAAAAATACCTCCATTCTCCTGAGAAACAAAGACATCTTGCATTTCAATCTCGTTTCGATTTTTTCTTAATTACGAAGAAAGGAAATGTCTGTAATAAGATGGATATTTTCTTTTTTCTGTCCTCCATATCTCATTGATATTGAGGGATGCACATTAGCTAATGAGAGCGGACTGCTCAGGTGGGGGAATAGAAAAAGATGGTCCCAGATGCTTCTTGCCTTTCTTTAAAATGTATAAAGCATGCGGATGAATAGCGAGAGAGTTAAAAAATAGAGAGGCAGACAGTGAAAATTAGGGAGAAATAGTGAGAGAGAAAGAGAGAGAGAGAGAGAGAGAGAGAGAGAGAGAGAGAGAGAGAGAGAGAGAGAGAGAAAATTGAAGTGAAGAGAATGTGTTCATTGTGATTTTCATATATTCCTGAAGGATTCATGCTTTAATTATAACAGTACAATTCCTTTTGGATACAACGAGATGAAACTGAGAGATGAAATTTCAAGAACCAATTCGGCTGGTGTTAATTGGAGTTACAAAGATCCTCATCTCTGCACATGACCCTGCCACCTCCAAGGTTATTAGAGTATCTGTTTCCCCCATTTTTGGCCTCTCTCTCTCTCTCTCTCTCTCTCTCTCTCTCTCTCTCTCTCTCTCTCTCTCTCAGTTCAATATTGATCGTGCTAAATTGCACCTCTTTGAGAAAAGAAAGTTCTATTTCTTTCTTTCATTCTCTTTAACTTTATTTTAAAAAGAAATGAAGAGAGGACTTTTTACAGGAATAATTCTCATTAACTGAAGGAAATAATCATAGAAAAAAGACATTGTGCGATCTTACTATTCGATTGTGACTACTTTTCCCTCAAGGAAAGCTGTTTGTATTTGATATCTGTATTGTATCCGTTGATGAATGAAAGTATCACACTTTTTCATCAATTTGATAAGAATTCTTAAAAACAATTATTTTTCCAAACCTCTTTTTTTTCACCTCGTGGGGAAAAAAACCTCCAAGTGCCAAATAAACCACGAGCACACAATTAGGGCAAAACTGATATTTTTCCAGGTAAGGAAAAAAAAAGTATTATCCTTCTCTCTCTCTCTCTCTCTCTCTCTCTCTCTCTCTCTCTCTCTCTCTCTCTCTCTCTCTCTCATTCACTAGATTCCCGGAAGGATTCAAATTGCCTTTGAGCGACGAGTGTAGATTCCTCGTATTCAGTAAGCGTAACAAGTCAGCAATGATACAGTTAATGATAAAGGTGAAAGAGAAAATCTTTGAATAATACAGTCGACAGACAGGTAACGTACAGTCAAATAAAATTTGATGGTATAGAAATCAAGACTTAGTTATGAACAGATTATAATTTGTTATAGATAACAATTATTAATTTTCTTTGCGTATTGAAAGGCGATGGATTCATTATCTACAATGTCACTACTTGCCTTCTCACGACCTGTGAAACTGATGGCACCAGTCATTCCACTTCTCTCTCTCTCTCTCTCTCTCTCTCTCTCTCTCTCTCTCTCTCCTCTCACGCACTAACCAACACACTTTCAAGTCTTTTCTGGCGAAAATAGTTGGCAAAAGGTCCAAATAACTTATAGAGAGAAAGAGGTCACAAAAGAATCCAATACTTGTGTTTTGTGATAACATTCAGGTTCTAAAAGGTCTTTAGCCGTGGACTTTGGCTAAGCTCCTCTCTCTCTCTCTCTCTCTCTCTCTCTCTCTCTCTCTCTCTCACACACACACACACACACACATACACCGCAATGTCAAGTCCTTTAAGATCTCTCTCTCTCTCTCTCTCTCTCTCTCTCTCTCTCTCCTTGGAATTTCTCGCAATTGTTCGAGATCTCAAAGAGAAATTATTGTATAGTTATTTTGGCTCGCAAGAACTGAGAATATTATGGATTGTTGTTACTTTTCTTATATTAATTTGTACTTCATATTCTTACATTATTTACGTATCATGTTAACTAAGAATAGTTATATAAAAAAGAATATCTGTTTCTCCTTGTGAATAATTAGCGATTATGTATCAGGTTACATTAACAAGGGAAGAAATAAAGTGTACCATTATGATACGATGTCAAACCTCCCTCACACTGGAATATATACTACGTCTATCCCAGTATTCCAGGGACTTGGTTTAAATCCCCAAGAAGGGAGCAGCGATTAATTACAAGACCGCAAAGATATTAAAGAAGCTATAGAAGCCTCCCCTCTTCCCCTCCTGAGTTCTAGCGCTGGGAAAAGGGTCGTTCGCTCAACTAATCTGGGAACTATTTAGCTTCCTGGAAAGTTCAGCCCAGTTGCAATGAACAATAGGCAGTCATTCGGATGTCGTTTGTCTTATTTTATTTCACTGATTATTCAGGAATGAGGATAATTTGGGATCGTTAAAATTCTGGATGAAATTGAAACAATATGTCAAGAAACTATTGACAAGAGGTGGACAGGACATCAGAAAAAATCAACGTTAGATAGTCAACTTTCTTATACACACCCATATATACATTATATATATATATATATATATATATATAGATATATATATATATAGATATATATATATATATATATATGTATAATATATATATATATTAGTATATATATATACATATATATATCTATATATATATATATATATATATATATATATATATATATATATATATATATAACATATATATATAGATATATATATATATATATATATATATATATTATATATATATATATATAGTATATATAATTTGTGTGTGTACGTATTATAAGAAATCTTTTGCTGGGTCCACCATATATATATATATATATATATATATATATATATATATAGATTATATATATACATAATAGATATATATATATATATATATATACATATATATATATATATATATATATATATATATATAGATATAGATATATATATATATATATGTGTGTACGTATTATAAGAAATCTTTTGCTGGGTCCACCATATATATATATAATATATATTATATATATATATATATATATATATATATATATATATTATATCTATATATATATTATATATATATATATATATATATATAATTTGTGTGTGTACGTATTATAAGAAATCTTTTTTTTGCTGGGTCCACCATAGCGTAAAAAGTGTCTTAAACACGAGTCATTAACTTTCTCAATACACAAACAGTTTTGAATACGAGGCAAGAACTTACTAGTAACTACAGATGCAGCTCTGAAATATATGCAGTAATAGTAATGATGCCAATAAATATTCTATTTCCATATTTATTAATTTCAATTGCAATGCTTTTGTAATTACTGTAATAGATGATAGTGAGCGATTGATCTCTCCCCCCTCTCACCCCGCCCCGCCCCCTTACCCAGACCCTCGCTCCTCACCCCTACCCCAGCCCATCTCTCCTCAATTAATATTTATATCCTTGTTAGAATAGATACAAAGGACACATTCATCATTATCTCTCATTACCTTGATAAAGGACGTTCGAGAGAAATATCAACTGACTACACAAAGAAAACAGAGAAGTTTCTATTGCGTCTTATCAAGTAGAGCTATTTCTAGGTTTTGGAGAATGCTTTTAGATGAAAGTACTTTTGCGTAGATCGAAAACAATACATGTCACATTCACTTTAAAGATTTTATGCGAATACGGAAAACAAAACAAGCTTGAGGATGGAGTTCTGAGAATCATGACTTCCATGTTGCCATATTTGCATAGTTCATATATTATTACAATCAACCTAATTTCTAAAACAATCGGAAATTAACACTAAAATGAGCAATATAAAAAACAATAATCGCTAATTTTTTTGGGTTTTTTTTTTGGGGGGGAAATGATCATTTTTATTGGATTGGATTGAAATTCAAACATTTAAATTATTTTCCTTTAAGTATAATTATTTTCTGTAATGCTAAAATCACCACTCGCCATCCGAAGACCCGGGATAATGCAATATGACATTCCATAAAGAACTGACGTCACACTTTTGAAATCCGTAGTGGCAGAGATATCAAGATTGAAAAGTTCCCCATCAAAATATGATCGGCCCAGAGTAAGGTGCGAGAGAATTTAATATTCCAGTGAATAAATGTGTTCACTTTTCAAACCAGAAATAGACATTCTGAGCAACCCATATGACGTTTAGCGTGAAAATGTAATGTTTTTATATAAGATTCACTCAAGCTTTATTCAGCACAGATAGATAGCACATAAGCATTGTCCATTGAAAGGATGACACACAATGCGAAAATAGACACCAGCCATATTCAACACCGAACTTACGCAAATCAGACACTAGCCCCATGAAACGTTTTTTTAAATAGGGGGGAACTTTAACGAAAGTAGACACCAGCTCGACGGAACACGTTCCCAAATGGCGTGGAGCTTGCACCAAAATAGACACCAGCCCAATTATACGTGTTCACAAGAAGTGTGGGACTTGCTCGTAAATAAGCACAAGACTAATTTAAAATGCAGGAAATTAAGACCCCTAATTTTTCTTTCTTTCTTCCTCTCTTTCTTTCTTTGAACCCTAATCAAGATTTACAGACAGGGGTCAAACTAGATACAGACAATAAATTTATCTACAATGATACTCCTTATTAATTAATTTCGGACATATATTTTAACTTTCTGGATAAATTTGTTCTTTTTATATACTTTAAAGATAATCCCTGAACGCAATCTCTGCTCAAAAACGTTTCATCTATTTTTCCTGTTGATACTTTTTTCCTGCTAAAAGAAAAAGATAACATCTATGCTTACTTTTAACATCATTATTCTCTGCTCAAAAAATTCCAGTAACGATAAAGACTACAGATCATCAATTATTTTTCATTTCACTCAACCACCAATTTAAAACCTATAATCCCATTGGTGTAGGCGGCATCCTCTGTCCGTCTGCATATGAAGCCCTCAAACATGCAAAGCAAACAGTTGGCGTGAGAGTCAGAAATCATTAACTCTTTCTTTCTGCTGAATACGAGGCTGATCACCGTCATCAGTGCTGGTCGACTGGGAATACTGCTGTGTTTGCAGACTATCCTATGGATATGTTGGGCTGCTTTTTCATAGTTAAGTTCGGTTCTGCTCGCTTAGGAAAAAATTCACAGAGACATAAATTCATTATCTGCTCGTTAAAAAGAATTTCACTAAAGTGCGAAATAATATTCGGCTCATTAAGTAAAAATATGTTTTGGTTTTTATAGTTTCACCAAGATTATTATTATTTTTTTTTTTTTATTATTATTATTTTTTTTTTTTAGTCTATCACAGTCCTCCAATTCGACTGGGTGGTATATACACTGTGGGTTCGGGTTGCATCCTGCCTCCTTAGGAGTCCATCACTTTTCTTACTAGTGCGCCGTTTCTTCTGCATGAGTCCTGGAGCTACTTCAGCCTCTAGTTTTTCCAGATTTCTTTTCAGGGATCTTTGGATCGTGCCTAGTGTTCCTATGATTATGGGTACAATTTCCACTGGCATATCCCATATCCTTCTTATTTCTATTTTCAGGTCTTGATACTTATCCATTTTTTCCCTCTCTTTCTTTTCAACTTTGGTGTCCCATTTCAAATAACAAAATTAAAAAGACATACTATTGTGGATTTACTTTTCCATTTTATTGACTCCTGTGATTATGAGTTTTCTTTGAATTATTGTCATTATTATCATTATTAATGATGATGATGAGAAGTATTTTAATGAAATCGAGTTATATAGCTCATTGTATAAACTCAAAGTCTTTTGTCTCCGTGTATCAACTATTTGCAACCCAAGGTCATTATATATAACGCATCCGGGACCGAAAAGATATATGCAGCACATTACGGAAATTAACATTCATTCGGTATTTTGTGATTCAAATGACATAAATTACGCTGCTGCTAATTGGTCGTGCTTTATAAGGCGAATTATGAATCGTTTGAATATTGGCCTGTATGCGTCAGCTTTGCCTTAGGTGTTGATAATTGTAGTTAGGTTTAAATTGACTTATAAAATCATTTGTTAAACTCGAAAAGTTACAAAGTTGGGAATTCTTCACCACTGGATTATGAAAATACTCTCTCTCTCTCTCTCTCTCTCTCTCTCTCTCTCTCTCTCTCTAACACTTTACTACTCACTGGATTTTTTTTACTGATATTCATCTTTGTTCCCCAAAAAACAATATATATATATTATATATATATATATATATATATATATATATATATATATATATATATATATAATATATATTCATTATTCTTAAAAAAAAGATACGAAGGTTTATCTCTACACAGGACAACGGAAACCAAAAATAACGTCCCACACAAAAAGCCCCAGAACTTAAATGTTATCTTTTCTTCTAGAGCTGAGGCTACACCTCAGTATCTCTCGTAGTGGATTTTCGTGTTCTACTAATGGCTTCCAGATTCTTTTTCTAAGAAGAGACTCTTTTGAATAATCCACCGAGTTGACAGACAGCTACTCACTTGACATTTGTGCAGTTGGCTTGTGTAATAATATAAAAGGGGAGCTGAGTTGACAGTTGTGGTAGTTTAAGGTAATTGAGGAATTTTGCTGAAGGGGTATACTTTTGCTTTATATATATATATATATATATAATATATATATATATATATATATATATATATACATATGATTTTTTCAAGAAATTTAGCGTCATTGTTTCTATACTAGAAGATGAATGTTATAAAACATATTCCCCTACAGTTTCTTTGTATAAAGTAAATACTGAAAAGAAATGAAAATGCTTTTATCCTTAGACATTTTCAACTCTTCGAGTTCTATCAACAAAACACAATTACAAAAACACAGTAAAGAAAAATGCACTGTCTGAAATGTTCTACCATCCGGAATGAAAACTAAAGATTATCCAGTTTTACGTAAGCCCTCAGAGGCAGATTTTCAACCATAATACCATTATACAAAGTCTAATAAATCCTTCGAACTCAACGGCGGTCAGAAACACAGAACGGGTTTCCTTTCCAAGCCCGAGGTACAAATAGTAACGAATGCCGAAAAGCGGTGTTTTTAAGAAGAGTTTTACTGAAGTGGTGAGTGAGGCTTTTATCTTGAATGTCAGAGAGCGAATTATAGACGTTGAAGCTTGGAAGGATTTGCAGGGAGAAAATGAAATATAAAATATGATAACGTACGTTCCTTAGTGTTGAGCAAAAGAGTCCATGGCATAATATTCGTTTGTTTACTTATTATTTACCTATTTTAACACGGCATTTGAAAACGAATTTTGAGCAAAAATGATCTTGTCTAATGAGAATTCTGAGCGCAAATTAATCTGCCATTTAAGTATGGCTTATGAGCACAAATTAACCTCCATGTGGCAATATTATTTATTCATCTATTGATTTTTTTTTCATCCATTGCTTTAATCAAATACACCCCAGCTAAGTTTTTGTAATATGACATTTGGATACGACTTTTGAGCACGAATTATCCTGTCATTTAATACGATCTTGGACCACGAATCAATCTCCAAGTAGTATTATTATTCATTTATATCACATCTAGTCAATTTTTTTTTTTTTAAACCTAACATTCAAGTACGACTTGACGCATAAATTAACAAGAAATTTACCTCAACCAGCCAATGACTTAGAATAGAACAACACTAGCGACAGCTCCTGTCTTCCTTATCTACCTCAAATTCATCAGCTGCCATAAACAGACCAACTTCCTAATGAAATTATATTATTCACTAAACCTTCCGTATATTCCAGAGAGTGCCTATGGCTATTTCAACCTATGTCACTCCTGACTGGGCTGTTCAGCATGCATCTCACAGATCTAAACCTTTATAGGAATCAGTGTAGTTTGTCCGACATTAAATCATTTAATCTTCTCTTCTCTGCTCTACCCAGAGGCACATGAAGGGTCTGCCATATGTTGACTCAGATTGAGTTATTAAAGAGCCCGAAGCCTCGACCTCCTTGGGTTAAGGTTAATTTTTAATGCCTTCCTCGCCTCTACCTTGTTCGGTGGATACACAGTGTTGATGTATTGAGGAGAATTATATATGTATATATATATATATATATATATATATATATATATATATATATATATATATATATATATATCTATATATATTATATATATATATATATATATATATATATATATATATATATATATATATATATAATATATATATATATATTATATATATATATATATATATATATATATATATATATATATATATATATATATCTATATATATATATATATATATATATATATATATATATATAGATATTATATATATATTAATATATATATATATATATATATATATCTATATATAATATATATATATATATATAGATATATATATATATATATATATATATATATATATATATATATATATATATATATATATATATACATATACACGAGTTGTGCCGTAAAAGAAGGTTCCCAAAGATTTTGTTTTTTACAATGAAAACATGGTTTTTGTCATTGAATATTCCAAATAATAAGGTGGTAGATCTGACATTTTGTTAGTTACCACTGAAGGTATTGAGAGAGAGAGAGAGAGAGAGAGAGAGAGAGAGAGAGAGAGAGAGAGAGAGAGAGAGAGATTACAGCAATTCGCATGCATCTACGAAGCATGCAAGTGGATCATTAGATTAACAGTTAATAATAAATGACAGATTCATATCTGTAGTCAATTCAAACATGGTTATTTGCAAATGCCCGTATTACCTCTACCTATAATTTGTTTATTTTTGCTGTTATTATCACGAACGTCCAAAGTTAACTTATGATTTGTATTCGCATCAACAAATTCATTAATTTTCACTTTCATCAACGCAATCATGCTATCACTTTCATCATAAATATTTACTTTAAAATGCTGCATTTGCGTTTTATCAGAGCATCAGCATTATATAATATTAACTAGTGATTATATCCTTTGGATTTCAGGACTAACAGAACTGTAGGCTAGATTCCACACATTTTAATGATAAATATCCTCCAGATAAATTGTTGATAGGATCTGTCATACGTTGATAGAGAGACTATGGCAGAAAGCACCGGTCTTTCTTGGTAAGGGTATATTCAGTGTTATATTTTATATAATATTCACATACCGAAAAAACTGGCCCTAAATACTAAGAGGGGAAGACAGTCACCAAGAAATTCCTGAAGCCGAACCAAGTAAGAGACTCTGGGAAAACATATGGAGCAATCCGGTATCACACACAAACATGCAACATGGCTCCAGGAAGTCAAGGAAGAAGAAACAGGAGAATAAAACAAAGATTCACAGAGATCACGACAGACACAGTCAGACACCAACTAAAGAAAATGCCAAACTGGAAAGCCCCAGGTCCCGATGAAGTCCATGGATACTGGTTCAAAAGCTTCAAGGCCCTACACCCACTAATAGCAGAACAACTCCAGCGTTGTATCTCAAATCACCATGCACCCAAATGAATGACCACAGGAAGAACATCTTTAATACAAAAAGACAAGAGTAATGGTTATATAGCCAGTAACTACAGGCCTATCACCTGCCTACCAATAATGTGGAAGTTACTAACAGGTATCATCAGTGAAAGGCTATACACTACCTGAGAGACAAACATTATCCCCCACCAACAGAAAGGCTGCAGAAGGAAGTGTATGGGCACAAAAGACCAGCTCCTCATAGACAAAATGGTAATGAAGAACAGTAGGAAAATGAAAACCAACCTAAGCATGGCATGGATAGACTATAGAAAGCCTTCGACATGATACCACACACATGGCTAATAGAATGCCTGAAAATATATGGGGCAGAAAAAAAACACCATCAGCTTCCTCAAAATTACAATGCCACAACTGGAAATACATACTTACTAACTCTGGAATAAGACTAGCAGAGGTTAATATCAGGAGAAGGATCTTCCATGGCGGCTCCATGTCCCCACTACTCTTCGTAGTAGCCATGATTCCCATAACAAAAGTACTACAGAAGATGGATGCTGGGTACCAACTCAAGAAAAGAGGCAACAGAATCAACCATCTGATGTTCATGGACGACATCAAGCTGTATGGTAAGAGCATCAAGGAAATAGATACCCTAATCCAGACTGTAAGGATTGTAGCTGGGGACATCGGGATGGAGTTTGGAATAGAAAAATGCGCCTTTGTCAACATACAAAAAGGCAAAGTAACGAGAAACTGAAGTGGTAAAGCTACCAGATGGGAGCAACATCAAAACACATAGATGAGACTGGATACAAATACCTGGGAATAATGGAAGAAGGGGATATAAAAACACCAAGAGATTAAGGACATAATCAGGAACGATAGTGCAGAGACTCAAGGCATTACTCAAGTCAAAACTCAATGCCGGAAATATGATAAAAGCCAGCCAAATACATGGGCAGTGCAAGTAATCAGATACAGCACAGGATAGTGGAATGGACGAAGGCAG
>NC_087200.1:210249653-210266033 GCF_015104395.2 Macrobrachium nipponense
CAGGTTCATTCAAGGTTTCTCTCTTATTCGCTTCTTTGCTCTTGAACTGTTTTTTTTATTTTATTTCTTTATTACTTTTTTTAATGCCTGCGAAGATTCGAGGAAGATCCTGGTTTCCATTGATCCTGTCCTGGTTAAGACTGATTTTAAATACTCATTTAGTCGTATTTAGTTATTTTAAGCCTATAAATTGTGTGTTTACTCATTCATTTATTGAAATACCAACTTATTTCCCATTTAACAAAGGGACAAGATGGTCTTCATCTAAACAGATTTTGAATACTCGTTTAGCTTTGTTTAAGAATTACTTGTTTCGGAATTATTCATCTGGTTATTTATCATTTATCAAGATATGTGTATGAAAAAAATAACCATCAGAAAAGCATAATCCTTGAACATTATTCATCAGTATTGAGAAGTAGTCCTTATAGAGTCAATTACTTTAAAGTTTATTTCACTATGGTAAAAAAAGAAAAGAATTTTATATGTAACAGAAAATTGATCATCAATGTATAGCTAGAAAATATGTTTCTACATAAAGAATATTATTTTAGACTAACAATATTATTATGTAGGGTCTGACAGACCCAACGGAAATATAAGTTTCACCATAATTCTTGCATATATGCAAATGAACGAATGAAAATGCTCTGAGCACATTTGCATAAGCCTAATTGTTCCGGCATACCTGCAACAATTTTGCATTGTTCACAATTAATTTTCTAGTGCAAAATGTTTTAATGGAATATTTTTGCAATACTTTTATTCTCCTTCCTATTTGAAAAGAGTTAATAAAACATTCCCTTTTCTGAAGCAGATATACGTTAAATCATTTAAAATCTTCATTTATTTTTACTTATTAAATCTGCAGGAAGGCAAAACGGTTCGCACTCATACCAAATTCTCTTTCTTTTTATCCTCTGTTCAAACATGAGAGATTATCCAACACGCAATCCATATTTTTTTTTAACTGAAGGGGTTGCTTAATGTTCGTCAGAATTGATTTCTAGGGAAGTATTTTAGGAAAAACTTTATTATGGATAACATTTTCTTTACTAAATATTGTATCACTAACTAATATAATCAGTATAATTATGATGAAAAAGATAACAACAACATATTTCGCTGAATATTACCTCATTATGGTGAACTAAGTAATTGCATTAATTCCTTGTAAGCCTTTTTGTACGTGCCCGTGACAACACACAACGTTTAAAATTCTAATCTTAATTCTAGTTCATTATAAACGTGTTTTATTTTTTTTTGAAACTCTTTATATTGATAATAGCAAATTTATATAAAATCGCATTCAAAATACATGGATATTTTGGACACACTAGTAAATAAATAAAAACAAAAAATAAATTCTCGTTCTAAATACACATATGATTTGGACCAAGTTCATATAAGTCGATATTAATTTATATACAAAATTCTTGGTTCACAATACACAAATTTATGTAGAGGCCTGTTCACAAATACATATATATTTTGGGCAAAGGTTTTGCTTAAACAAAAATCAACAAGGAATAAACATAAAAGATTCTGATGAGCGTTTTCAAGTATTCCCAAGGGACGTCGTGAAAAATCATGAGTGTCAGCCACAGTTAGCCGAAACCTTCCAAAGAACCAACTTGGGCATCACTCATTCACACCAACTTCCTTCACGAGAGTTTGAGCAAATATGATGTTTGATCAATCAGTCCGGGAACTTTTGGGGCTGTTATAAAGATTTGCCAAACTAGGACAGGCATCATTGCCTAATGAAGTTTTCTGGATGTGATCCTGCTTTATGTATTGGTGTTAATTTTTCTTTATTTATTTTTTATCTTAATGGCCTCGTTAGCTGTCATTTTCTGCTCTTTTTCAGATTCAGCGTCATAATCATTGCAATCTGTTTAGCTCTTTCTTAGTTTTTTTTTTCTTTCTGTTTTAGTCGCTTCTTATCCAATCACCTATATTTCTTTATTATTCATTTTCCATCTCATCTTATCTGCGCTTTCTTTGTATTTTTAATCTGCCTTAACAATTCTGTATACTAATTTAATTTTCCTTCAGTGATTCTCAAATTTCCTCTTCACTCTCTCCTTTCTTCTGTCTTTTCGTTCTTTCCTCTCTACCATTTTCTATTTCATTTTACATATATCAGCTCTTAAGAGTTATTCTACAAAGAAATTTTTTTTTTTACATATATGTTTCGCCAATATACGTAACAAATAAATAACAAGCTGTCAGGAATACAGTAATTTTCGCTTTACTTTCAGTGGTAAACAAAATCGTTTTATAAAAGAAATCTGACTTTTTGTTTTCTTACTCCCAACGAGTATAAGATAAACTATATCAGTCTAATAGAAACTGAGTAGCAAGATAGCCTTAGAAGAAAATCACTGAAGCCTTGGGCAGAGAAAATTAATTTGCTTTTAACTACCCAAACACCATTGACCTTAAAACTAGTAAAAATGTGTTTTGCATAAATGTTTCTTTGCTGAATCGTGGTTTTGTACATTCTGATATTAATGTTGTACCATTGGCAGGCCACTGGGCCTTATTGAAGCTGAAAAATAATTTCATTAATTTTGGAAGATCGAGGTATAAGATAATATATTGAAACTTAGCAATAGGAACTGAAGACTGTTGAGCACGACTTCAAATTGGAGACTGAATGAAGTTAGATTACTGATAGCAAAATGTGTAGTAAAATCCATTGTCCAGATAAACCTTATTCATTTGGAAGAAGCCAACAGGGGACTTGACTTGAAATTCAAGCAGCCAAAGAGTACGTTGTTCATTCCCATGATATTTCGGTTAAGCTTAAACTAGCAAGCAGATGACCTTTAAAAGTGACTGACAGAGCTGACCACCAAGCAGAGATATTTGGAATTTGAAATAATTCGCGAGGCTCTGTCGTTCCCTAAACATCCCATCTACATTGAAACCAAAAGGTTGTTTATAAAGAGAATCAGATTTCCTGTCATGCCTCCAATTGAATGCCAAATTGACATACAACAATGACGTTAAATCCCTGACTTAAATGATACAAAAAAAGGTTACTGCGTCTCTAAGGATGGGAAATGATTTTGACTTTATCCACCAAATGATTTTCTGAAAAATGATCAGTGATGTTATTGGAAATGGAGAATTGCCCAACTATGTGTTGGGGTATGCATAAAAACCTCCAATAGGTGACAGGCTATTATGTGGGTTAAAGTCTGTCTCCGAAAATTGAATATCGAGAGAATGTAAGATATTGGTATCGAAAACAAAACAAAACCTTATGAAAATCCTGCGATTCTAAAATATATTAAGTAGTAACATTTACCCTTGGGTTCGGGTTTGCATACACACACACACACACTCTCTCTCTCTCTCTCTCTCTCTCTCTCTCTCTCTCTCTCTCTCTCTCTCTCAGAAATAGATATCTGACTCACATCGGGAACGTATCTCTGTCTCCCTAAGTTCGTAATTAACCGCTCCTGTGGAGATGTGTGATAAACGAATCACGTATTAATGTTATTACAATCACACTCGCGATACATACATCTTCCCTTTAATTATAAGATACGTACAGTAGAAATTTCCCAGAATAAGCCAGACCTAAGGAACATCGAAGAATATTTAATCCTTTACCACAACTTCATAAACACAAGATCAAACAACGAACTGAGATGGTGAGATACCAGGATTAGTAATCATTGAGATGGAGTTTTCCCGTCGAGTGCTAAAGTAAATACTCTGATATTCAAGAGTCGTTGAAGCCCTCATGGGGTAGAGGACGGGGAGAAAATTGATAGAATGAAAGAGAAAAAGCAAAATAGAGAAAGAAAGAGAGAGTAACGACGCGGTAAAATATTAAGTCAATTCGAGTCTATGTTATAAATACATAAAAATGTTTTTTTATGTTTTTTATTAATATCTGTTTCATTCCATCTAGGCTGGAGACCACCATTCCAGTGCCTATGAAATTTGTATGAGGAGTCTCTATGAATTTACAATTACAAACAGTCAGATGAATGATTTATTATGAAAGATATTGCAGAATGAAACATTCAATTGAAAGATTCCACTCGGATCTGATTCTACTTTATTTGAATGGCTTTATGGCGTGTATTCATTTTCATTCGCGCGGATATATTTTTACAGTTTTGGGAGAAATATAAACATCTATATATTTACGTATAAAATATATTATATATATTATAATATATATATATATATATATCTATATATATTATATATATATATCTATATATATATATAATATATATATATATATATATATATATATATATAGATATATATTATAATATATATATATAGAGATATATATATATATATATATATATATATAATATATATATATTAGATATATATATATATATATATATAATATACTATTAATATATATATATATCTATATCTATATATATACTACTATATCTATACTACTATATATATATATATATATATATATATATAATATATATATATATATATATATATCATCAAAACTATCGTTTGATATTCAATTCTCTATACCTCGGGAATACTTTAGGCTTCATTCGCGCGGATATTTAAAAATCTTGGGAGAAATATAAGCATATATATTTATATGCTTATAAAATATATATATATATATATATATATATATATATATATATATATATATATATGATAATATATATATATATATATATATATATATATATAGGTATGTATTGTATATATAGATATGGATAGATAGATAGATACATCGTAACTATCTTTTGATATCCAATTCACTCTATCTCGGGATTACTTTTAGCTTTCCATTTGTGAACATAAAATAGCCACATGTCTTAAGCGCTGAATGACCCGAAAGTGCCCTGATGTCCTTGATAGTCTTAATAAAAATAACTATAATAATAAACAGAAACATCACAAGACCTACCAAATTAACAATTAACAACACCACTATCATGCTTGGTCACTGACTAAAGAACGTCAAGATCAGAGACTACTGGTTTTTTGAATGCTACATTTTGCGCAGAATAACAGGTCCCATTTACGATATGAATGAAGATGTTTGGAGAAGAAACCAAATAATGAAATGAAGTGATAGATTCAACCAGTCAACCGCTAATAACCTGGCTAAGTAACATCGCAGAGGATACGTTGGGCAGGACATTTGGTTAGAAGAGAAGGGGGCAGAACGCCTCAAGTGGCTATGGAAGGACAGTGGAGGAGAAGAGGAAGAAGGAAGGTGGGGAGACCGAGGATGAGATAAAGAGATACTAATGCGTTCAGAGATCTGAGAGAACTTGGAGCGGAAGAGGAGGAGGAGAGGAGGATCCTGGGAATACCTGCAGAGATGCACCAATCAACACGGGAACCTGGGGAGGTCTGGTGCAAGCTTCCATGGGCCACCAACAGGCCCGAGAGCCACCGGAGTGTGATAGTATGTAATAACATTATTCTTAGTTACTCATTATTTGTTTAATACATAATTCCTTGGGACTTTTCATCATAAAATGTTTAACAAGAAGACTGGTAATTATTCATATACTTTAAACTTCAGAAAGTATATACTTCAGTTCCAAGGTGTGTAACGCAATCTAAAAGCCTCAGTAAGATAAAAAAGATTAGGAATGAATGAAATCAATTCTATGTCAATTCCAAAAGATAGCTGACCTACATATATCTAATTACTATAGTCACGAGAAACTTTTCAGAGCCGGGAGGATAATAAAACTCTCGAAAGACTGCGATTTAGTTAGGCTTATCCTAGCGAAGCAATGTTTACGCATGTACCCGCTTGATCCTTTGATTACAGAGCTTTCTCGTTAAAAATCAGGTTTATTTTCTCTCGAGTGTTTGAATTCTCTGGCACTGAAAGTGCCTTGAAACTTTTTCCTTTGGCAAAAACCTTTTGGTGACCCGAAAGTCTGGGTGACATCGCTTCTCTAAGACCTGCTGAAGTTCCTAGAGTTGATAAGCCGTCTTAAAGGATATATTTTGATGCATTTATTTACATTATGCAATATCCTCCCTTCAAAACAAAGAAGTTTGGCTTCTTTCCATATTTGTGTCGTTCATCTGAACAGAACGGGGAAATAATTACCTGACCACTCAACAGTCTCGAGCACTCCGAAACGCTTGTGAAATTATATTACTACTTTAGAACTTGGACAATAAAAGGATAAATATTACTTATATATTATTATTATTATTATTATTATTATTATTATTATTATTATTATTATTATTAGTTTATATTATTATTATTATTATTATTATTATTATTATTTATTATTATTATTATTATTATTATTATTATTATTATTATTCATTTTTTCTTATGTTTTTTTTTATTTTTTATTTCTATTATTTGGTGGATGAACCCTATTCATATTAAACAGGTCCACGGAAAGGCCACTGACTAAGTCTGAGCTTTAAGCTCCCAAAGAATATGGTGTCCATTTGTGAAAAGCAACAGAAAGTAATAGGAATTACAGAAAGAATAGCTCAGTTATCAGACAAAAGTTAACAAACAAATGAATAAATTGATAGGTAGAAAAATAAAAATAAGTACTATTCAAATACAAGGCGAATTGCGTTAGAGTATTAAGCCATTGCATCCGCATTTGAATTTCTAAGGTTTTCGAATGCATTGTCCATCTGTGAACTACAAACATCATTTCATTACTATTTATTCATAAAATGTTAAACAACTCGCGGTATTTTCGCTGATTTGAAATATAGAGTTATGTCTAAGTTATATAACTTCCAATTAATTGTAAGAAAAAAGGCAATAACATATCAGTCATTAGTTACCAGGGCTACTGTAGAGTTATTAAGAATACATCGAATCAGATGATAAAGTTAAGTAAAGTTATACAAAATTTGAGTAAGGTCCGTTAATCATGATAATCACATTTTTTGAAAGAACCAATTAAAAAAGGTTCAGTATTATTATAAGATATTTGCCAACGAACCTCACAAACTTTTTTGTAAATTATATCAAAATGATAAAAAAAAAAAACAAATTGCAGACTGACAAGTGTTTCTCTTCTATCACATGCATTGCAAATGAGGTTTCTGGAATAAATACGAAGCCTGGCATAGACCTCTGGAATCTGAACAGCCAACCTTTGTACGGAATCATGATATCCTTCAAAAATATTTATTGTTTCAGTTATCAGTAACTTTATTCCTGCTTTATCATTACCTTGATTGCTTAAAAGGGTAATATCTTTATTTCTGCTTTATTTTTCATATGCAAAATGGAAGTTTAATCCCAAAATAAGCTGGAAAAATTTACCTCTATCCCCAACATGAAAAAAAACTCTCTTTTACCAAAGAAATGTTTTTTAAGAAAAGCGTTATTAGCTGATTATAAAATCTCCCTTTTCACAAGCAATTTCCAAAAATTAACCTGGGCGTTCCTGCTTCAGACAGGGGCAATGAGGTGGCCCTGTCTAAATAAAGAAAAAAAGAAAAAAAGAAAAAAAAAGGAAATTAGGCTTCCTGTTAACAAGGAATTTGAAGTGTTTTGAACTCATGAATAAATTGGTCGATGTAATTATCATTTATTTCATAAATTTTTTATTGTTTACAGAGACATTTCCCAATAACACATTATATATTTTAAGAGTACTGAATGAGGCCTTTCAGATGATCCGTTCCAGCACATTGTTCATGAGTCTCTTCGACTCTTATCATACCTCGTTTGACCTTTTCTTGACATTAAGAAAGTATCTAAGTATTATTTATTTTATTGCCTCTCCACTAGCAGACCCCCCCCCACCACCCCCAGCCACTGCTGTCAAATGCAAAAGCGTCTGTCGGCAACAAAGTTCCTTCTCGCGGCTACAGCGAAGTCGAGGCCAATTTTAAACATTCGCTGACGACACATTGCGGCCGGCAGGTGTGACCGAGATTTCGGCCACTCGATTAGGACCCAGAAACCATATTTTGGGGGATAAAGTCCGAGGAAAGGTACATTTCACAGAACAGTTGAGGTGGAAATCTTGCAAAATGATAGACGAATTCTGAGATAGAGGAGACTTTAAATGGTATTTAAAATCCATGACAAGCTGCAGGTCTTCTGAAATGGAGATATATATCGTGTTATATACAAGCGCCAAAGTTAGGTTTACTCATTAACCAGACTTATTTAATCTGGAATTCGACTAATTGTTTAGTTTAATCTCTAACCAGCTTTCTTACTTACTAAACACAATATAGAGTGTACCGGAAACAGTGAATTAGCCTTCGTCACTATTCCAGTTTTAAGATGATTTATTTCTTATAAAGTGAAGGTTATTCTGTCTGAGTGAATTATTATTATTAATATTATAAACTATTATTATTATTATTATTATTATTATTATTATTATTATTATTATTATTATTATTATTATTGCTGAAAAAAATTGCTGGTATAATACTTTTGTTTTTTCAATGGCATTACTTTTAAAAGTGGTATCCTTCCAATTATCGTTTTTAATTCTATATATATATATATATATATATGATATATATATATATATATATATATATATATATGTATATATATATATATAAAAGTATTTTTGTTAGCTATAGTAAGATCTACGTATAATAACCGTAAAGTAAAATGATTGTTAGTCTACTACGATCTTTAATGCGTCAATATTGTAAAGCAGCCCAGCGCAAAAAGGACATATTTTATATACAGCGAGAAGACACAAATCATTACTCCTTTCACAATACACACAAAGATAGGACTCGGTTCTGTCACACGTAAATGCGTCTCCGCTCGACGGTGTTCTTGCCTTTGTTGCTCTCAAAGTCGGGACCAATTTCCATTACTATCTGGGCGCCGTGTTACACAAGGAGAGGATCGTGAATTTAGCGTCGACATCAGGGCGAAGTGTCCATCTATCTATCTATCTATCTATCTATCTATCTATCTATCTATCTATATATATATATATATATATATATATATATATATATATATATATATATATATTCATAAGTACTTTTACATTTTATAATTCCTTATTACTGTTATTATTATTATTATTATTATTATTGTTATTATTATTATTATTATTATTATTATTATTATTATTATTATTATTATTATTATTATTATTATTATTATTATTATTCACAAGACGAGCTCTATGCATAAGAAACAGGAGCAACAAAGGGGCCATTGAATTGAATCAACATAATCATCATTTTTCTTTTTATTGTTGTATTATTATTATTATTATTATTATTATTATTATTATTATTATTATTATTATTATTATTATTATTATTATTATTATTCTATTATTCAGAAGACGAACCGTATTCTTATGGAACAAGCCCACTGCAGAAGCCATTGACTTGAATCATTAAACCCTAATAATATCGTCTTTTTGTCTTATGTAAGGCAAGACTTATTGAAGCACTAATGAAGAGGATTATGTTATCGAGACTTTAGGACCTCGTCTTTGGCAACTAAGGTTATTAACCTCCGCTAATCTATGCATTAAAGAAACTACAAAGGTGATCATCCTGGCTTTGTGCTCGGAATGACATTGTATCAGAAACTGATTACAGGGGATTATGTTTACAGAGAGAGAGAGAGAGAGAGAGAGAGAGAGAGAGAGAGAGAGAGAGAGTGGATGTGCTTCTTTTAATTAATTTTCCTTTGAGAAGCTAAGCCCTAGACTACGGCTTCGTCAAGTGTTCAAGATTAAGTGTATATCAGTCCTTTTCAGCAATCACCTGTAAATAAGGAAATTAGCTAATTGGAAACGTAATTAAAGAATTAAACCACTGGCCAAATGTTTACTAATTTCCGGATTACACTGAAGGATTCTCGCACATTCTTGAAAAAAACAGAGATTATTTCAACAAAAAATAAACTTGCCTTCCGTATAAAATATGGATGTATTTTTAACCTCTCAAAATTTATGGTGTGTTATAAAGTAGCCTGACCAATAATACACTTTCATCACAGTAGGTAAGCGAATGATCACAGACATATACAAGCATACATACATAGGCGCGTGTACAGTCATCATGCATCTATTCATCCATCCATCCATACATATATACATACATACATACACACACAGGTATATATAAATACATGCATATGAAGCCATCAAACATGTCCAATCCAAACACTTCGAAATCAACACTCAAGAGAAACACAACAGATCCAAACCTACATCAAGATTTACTGAAGGCGATTTAAACCTACATGACTCGTTCGTCTCCCCGCCCCCCTCATTGAATAATGCAATGCCTTCCTCCGCTTCGTTCTCGCTACATAATGATGCAGAGAGGTGAGGTTAACTTCATCTAACGGGAGGGAATTTTCCTTAGAAGCTTGAACCTATATTTCAAACAAGCAGATATTGATGGATGCAGTAATTCTTGAGAGAGAGAGAGAGAGAGAGAGAGAGAGAGAGAGAGAGAGAGAGAGAGAGAGAATGCTTAGTTGATTGTCAAGTTTTGGAAATAATACAATACTAGCTGACATAATTATTGTTCTGCTCGTTTTCTGTATGGAATATATCTATCAATCTCCCTACACACACACACACACACACACACACACACACACATACATAACATATATATATATATATATGTATATATATATATTATATCATATATATATATATATATATACTATATATATGTATGTATATATATATATATTAGGGCTTGTGCCTTGTATGATAAGGCGCCCTATGAGGTAATGTTAGACTAGCGATAATCTATACGCTAAGTCGGTTGGTATTGCACTTCCATCTTCAATGGAGTGTCTGGGGTTTTGTAGATCACTTACGAAGTCGGTATTATCTTTACGACGATGTGTTAAACTCATGGTTCGGTGAGGTTCTTGTAGAAAACACAAGGTATAAAAATAGTATATTCTTCTGAAGTTTTACATGATGAAGATCAGGTATGATCGTACAAGTCTTCTAATAACGATAGCTTGATCGCTTCTGCCCATGATAATGGCTAATCCTATTCCTCTACATGATAAAGCTTAGGTAAAGAGGTACAGGTCTTCTAATGACGATCACTAACTCTGTTCTGCCTGTCTACCATCTCTGTTACAAGTTATGAAGGAACAGACAGTAGTTCGAACATATGAACATACTATCAGATGACATAGTTACATACGAACACACAATCAAATGAGACACGCTACAGATCACGTAGGCGGTAGTTGTCTCAAGCAGGGAGCTTGGACTAATGTTTATAAACCAATTGAATGACTACAGGTGACGGCATGTTATCTTAGCCTACATACTTATTGTATACGTCATCTTTAGCGTCTCTAGTCTGATCACATTCCTGCAAGCAATCTGGTTGACCTCTTTAGTTTTAGACTTTATATATATGGACTAACATTCCATATTTTTATTATGTAAACATTACATCAGCTCGGTCAGCTACCAAAACCAACCACTGAATATTACTCAAACTTGACTTGCATTTGACTTATAGGAGTGTGATACAGACACTATGTGAATATATATATATAAGTAAATAAAAATTCATGGTGTACATGAATTGATTCAAGTAATAAAATATAAAACAATGATATTGGTAAATAATAGTGATCACATGATATATATAATGATACAGTTTTTCACTTCATCTCATTAAGATACATATGCTACAGAAAATACTAATGTACTCTGATAATTGCATAGAATGAAGATTAACATGATAAAAATCATATTTTAACTGATAAAAAAGTTCATATATGAATTGATAAAATTATTAATGGTTATGCTGATTGATTCGTTGATTTTTTATGCTAAATGTTATATATCTGATTCATTAATCAAATATACTACTCATATAACTGCAGATATTGGTAAGAAAAAAGGTAACAGATTGATTATAGGCTACCTGATTTGTTTATACATATGTATATGGATTCATATAATTATGATTAATATATGTGCACTTTAAATAGATTCCTATTGCGTACACGCAAAGATATATTTAGATTCTGTTATTTATGATCATTTATATAAGAGATTCCTATTGCGTACACGCAAAAAATATATTTCGATTCTGTTATTTATGATCATTATAGATTAGATAAGGATACATGATCTTTATATATATAGGATACATGACCGAGGTTATCTACTTCACTTTTAAACTAGCTTTCGAACAACTTTTCGTCCATTACACAGTTCCAGACAACCACCTTTAGCCAAATGAAACGGCCTTTTTCAATGGTTAAAACAAGAGGAAAATTTGCCTGGGCGGGTCCAACGTTCTATTGTTGCGCTCATACTTATTCTCTGCATCCTAAACTACACGATTACGTTCGCGATGAATAGATCATCCCAGCACGAGTCCTTCGCCAGCAAAGTAGAGTTGAATATCCTTCGGGTCGTAATTGTCGGAAGTATGTCCCTTTTTGTAGTCGAATTCCGACAGCCGCTGGAGCGTTCCGCATCAAAACGAGAGTTAACGACGAGATACCGGTGTCAGTCGAGATTAACGACGGAGATAGTGTCAGTCGAAGAAGTCCATGAAATCCTTTCACATTGTAGGCGGTTGTTACTTGACTGTAGTCGTCCGCCACGACGAACGATTTTTTTGAAGTTGCGATGTGAAACTCTCCTACTGCAGGATACTGTAACCAGGTTCCATTAATCAGCCTGCAAGTGAAATTATACTTGTCACAAGGCAAAGTAAATTCAGACGACATCCAAATACAGGGGTAGGGAAGAGAGCCATTTAGACCAGGACTTAACCCACATGAATTCGCTGATATTTTGGAATTCAAAAAGAGTCCGCTGTACAAACTTTTTATCCATGGCATTACAATGAGTGAACCTATCCAGGTCTATGATGACTTGTAAAAATATCCATAATTATAAAAAATACATAGATATCATTACGAATCTCAAAGAAAATTCGATATTACTGGTAGTAAGTTACTAGACAAAGAAGTGGAAAACGGAGCTAATTGTAAGATTGCCAGGCAACATAAGAGTCAAAGAGAAGATTAATCATGATTCTATGTGCCCTAACAAAAGTTTCATATTCAATTTTCTCGTGCGCATCCTCTGAGGTTAACTTTTAAAACATTATTAATAGGTAGGAGATGCAACGAAAAACCCACTATGTAACTAATTTCTATATAAACTTTGGGTTTTTCAAGAAAATGTGACATTTTCCCATGAATGTTTTACTTGAATTGTAATATGCTAATGTTGCAAGTAAATATTTCTTATACATATCTTGATACTTCCAAATGTCTAAATTTATTCATTTTGTTGTTATAGAAATTCTATTTGCTTATTTTGTTATTAATTTTAAAATGATTGCAACTCCTTAGCTAAAGTTGCATTGCGCATACGGATAGACATTTGTACCTAACGTCTGCCTTGCCCATGAGAAGTTCGGGCTAAGCATTCCTTTCTCCAGTCAATCTGCTTTTGCAAGCAGAGACGAAGCCTGTGTAAGCAGATTATTGAGGTTAAAAAGAACAAATGCTGATACGGCAATGATGACGTCGTCACTGGCAGGAGATTGCTCTCAGCCAGCTAAGAGTTACGTTACTTGCTGTAAGAGATACGACTTTAGGATAATTTTTTTTTTTTTTTTTTTTTTTTTTTGTTTTTTTTTTTTTTTTTTTTTTTTTTTTTTTTTTTTAATACTCGACCCACATGAGAAGAATGTCTGAAAAAAAAACAACAACAGTACCAAAATGAACAATATATTAGTTTCATGTTGGCATTATGTTAAATAAATATTCCTTATTCAAACTATATGAAAAAGGTTTTCCATACAAATTCTATATATATTATTAGCCCTGTATAAGATTCATATAGGATTATTCCATAGAATAACATTTTCACTTCTAGACTTCCTGACTTTAAAATCTCTTTTATTTTATTTTATTTATTATTTTATTTATTATTAGTTTATTTATTTTATTTATTTATTTAATTTTTTTTTTTCATTGACTACGAATATAAATCACGGGACAGACAATATGTCAGTAGATTTTGGATATGTGTTTGAACTTTTAGCTTATTTGTCATTACTAAAGCGTTAAGTTAGAGTTCAAATCTTTACGCATATATATTTGGATATTTAATTAACCTATGGTTACGTTTTGCTTATTGATTTTATCGTGATTCCTTTTTATTATAATTTGTAACCCTTCCGACTTCTTACGGAGTGTATTATATTGACTCCACTTGTATCCATATTTATTTTATTTTTTTATATTTATTTATTTATATATTTTTTTATATATCTTTGATAAATTAATGGTTGGCTTGAATATGTGGAAAAGTGTTCTAGCGGTGTACCGTATAAGGCTACTTGCGGCATCAATTCTATAGATACAAGTATCAATGATAAAGGTATTTAAAACCGCGAGAACCGCTATAATCCAGTTCGGATCCACATCAGAGTTGTAACTCGTAAGACTGACACTTCCTATTTTAATTATCCGTTATTCTAACCAAACCGATTGACTCTGGGTGATTAAAATATATTATTGGTTTCTTAATGGAAGGAATTCACAACGTGTTAAGGAGGATTATTATTGATTTACACCACCCGAGTCAGATTATCATGTGTTGAATTCCATGTTTACTGATTTAGCACTCATAAATATTCCTAACGCACTCAATTGCGGTGTTTGTTTTTAGTGCTATTAATTCTATATAACGTGTCAAGGAACTATTAACACTAAGAAGTGTTTATTTCCCTCTGCCAGACTCGTAATTCTGTTAATAATTCTACGTATATTCTTTCAAGGATTGATTTGGCACAGGATAGGCTCCTAAACTGACAGGTGTCTTAGTGTATCCCTTGTCTTCATGACACGTGTTACAATCAGTTATGTGCTTTTTATATCTGTAAGCATTGTAGGCCAGTAAAATAGTGATTTGGCTTTCTGTGACATAGTAGGGAACCCTGGATGACGGAATGCAACCAGTTTATGACGATTGGTATGAAAGAGATTATTATTACTACCTGGTCGTTAGTCATCTGCTGTGTTCTTCGGGTTTTCCTCGTCACAGACCTACATATAATATTACATTTGATTACATTATTCTGATACATACTTTAAAATATACTTTTGCTTTAGGGTTTTTCTTTCTGCTCGAAGTGTTTATTGTTTTTGCCTAGCCACTGACCCTGTTTCCGTTTTCGAAGTGTTTATTGTTTGGTGTTTATTGCTGCTGATTCTGTTTCCGTTCGAAGTGTTTAGTTGTTTGGGTTATGTCTGTTGACTCTTGCTTTGTTCAGTTTGTAACAGTTCTGCGCTCCAACCCAGATATTCAATGCTCGCGATCTCTTGGGTTAAGGAATTTTCTTGTTTAGATACGGTTTTAACAATAGGTACGGATGTTTTCTATATCTTTTAGTCTAATTAATGGTTCTTTTCAGTATGGTGCGGGATTGCGGGATAATGCGTCAGCTATGATAATTGCTTTCCCACCCAGGTAGTATATCTTATCTTGGCTCCAAAGACCTGAATGATCATTTGTCACCGAGTTCCTTTTGGACTGTGATTAAAGCCTTTGACTTTGAAAAACTCGGTAAAGGACTCATGTTCAGTAAAGACTTTATCAGGATAAAGCCATAGATTATGAACTTAAAATGTACTAGTGTTAAAGATACCTAGCCCTTCCTTGCCTATTACTGCATATTTACTTTCAGAGGGCTTTAGTTTACGTGAATAAAAAGCTATAGGGAAGAACTGTTTATCATATGACTGAAGTAATACCCCTCTTACCACCCCTTGGTCTGAGGCGTCCTGTTGCAATAAAAAAAAAAATCCTTATTTAAATCAGGGATTTTTAAGTTAGGTAAGCTGCATTATTCCGCTTTTAAGATATCGAACGCCTGTTGATGCTTTTCAGACCATAATAAATCACGCCTCTTTCTTCGTGAGATCCGTTAAAGGAGCTGTCATCATTGAAGAGTTACATATTTACATACTATTGTAATACCCACTACAGCGCAAAAGTGCTGTATCCCCCTTTTACGTTAATAAGTACCGGAAAGTTATGAATAGCCGACACCTTACCATGGACTACTTTTAAGACCTTGACCAGACACATAAAACCTAGATAAACTGTTCGGTTTTAAAAAACTCACATTTAGATATTTTACTCTGAGATTATTTTGTCTTTGTCTCTGTAGCACTAGCTCTACTTTATGTGAATGTACTTCTAAGGTATTAGAAAAGATTATAAGACCAACCAATAGGCATGTAGAGTATCCCCTAAAAGTCTCCAAACACTATATTGTAATTGGGACGCAACGTAAGCCGGAGGCATACGTAAAAATTGATAATGTCCCCTGAGTGTGCTGAAAACGGTGTATGAGGTACAATCACTTAGG
>NC_087200.1:210266533-210324033 GCF_015104395.2 Macrobrachium nipponense
TTGAGAGCGATTTAGAATCTAAACGGTCAGGTGTCTCATCCTTCAACAATAATTCACCAGCGTTTAGGATCAGCATGCAACCATGTCCCGGAATAGTGCAGAGGGCTCTCTCTCTCTCTCTCTCTCTGACACGCACACACACACACACACCTTTATCTCCATTATGAGGATGAATGTGTATAAAATGAAAACTTTAATATCTTTAGAGAGAGAGAGAGAGAGAGAGAGAGATTTACTCCAGCATTACACATTTTTGTTCTGATATTTGTGTTGTAAAATAATGGAATTAAAGGCTGTTCACGAATTCGTATATAAAAGGGAATATGAATATCTTTTGTTGGACCTCAGTGGCTTTGCTTGTGCCTAAAGCAACTTCATTGTTAGTTCTTTGACGTCAAAGGCTTCCTGTCTTTGAAGTATTACTTTGTTGATTAAAAACGATGTATATTTTGATGCTTCTAGACTGCCCAGTTGTTAAGTACGAGTAAGTCATAAAACTCAGAGATTGTGAGAGAAGAAAAATAGATAAAAGGTGATTGTAGGATTGTATAAAAGCAAAAGGAAATATAATGCACGAGTCTCATGCTCATGACGATTTTTTACGCATTTTTCGGAGATCCGTACAGCTTTTGACGTTTGCTGTTTGGTTGGTTCATTATGTAACTTTGTTTTCTTCTTTTACAATTATATAATTCAGATATCAACTCAATTCACATATAGCCTTCATGTATGAGTGTCCTGATTTTCTTAATTAATTTCTGACATCGTAAACAACTGAGGTGGTAAAGAATTGCTCTCTCTTGCATTTGCTCCGTATTTAAAGGAATAGAGAATCTTCGTAAGCCCTCTCCCCCCCCCCTCGCCCCTAAGGCTATCTACGCCAGTTTCAAAGAAATTTCTTACTATAGTTAGCAAAATATCACCTTTTTCTATATTTCAGGAATTTGCTAATATATCCAGCCACAATATTCCAGCCAAGAAAAAGGAATTGCTTAAGTCTGCAATAATATTATAAATTTTCGGCACCTTGTGAAAAGAATGTTATGAATAAAGTAACGAGGGAGGTCTAATTAATCTTTGGCACGATGTTTTGACTTCTGAAAAAAAAAGACTCCTTATTAAATTGAGGGCCGATAATGTCGTGCAAAATCTTGGTAATATGATGCCCCTTTTGCGCGTATGAGTGTTTGTGTGTGTGTGTGTGTGTATGTGTATGTGTATGTGTTTGTGTGCTTGTGTGTTTGAGAAACAGGTGATTTCTAGAATATATTCTATATTCATTTTTATTGGTCTTGAAGCAACATATAAAACTATTTTGGCACATTGTTTCACGTTATCTAAAATTGTTAAACTGAACTATTTTCAGACGGTGTCAGCATGATAGTTTCGTAAAGAAATTAAGAAACCTCAGTTCTTACAACCTTCTTGAATCTTGGTTCAGTGCTGATGACTTATGTTCCTGTTGTGGGTAGTTTACTTATTTGAAGTTTTTGCATCTGTGAATATGAAACAGGAATCACTGTGATACTCATTATATAGAAAGTACACACTAATCTTGGTAAATTTGTGTTTTGAATTATTTAACAAAACTGAATAAATTAAGCAAACTAGTTTTTATAGTTTATGGACTGTCTCTCCCTCTCTTCTCTCCTCACTGGTTGTTCGTGAATCACAAGGTCGTAAATTTATTATACATAGAAGAGAGGTAGAAACAGACAAACAGATAGAGAGTCCTATAAACTGTTTCACCAAACTAGGATACAGATGACTTGGGTGAGGGCCTCAGTGTGTAATGATATGACTCCTAGTACCCTCCTTCCCTTCCTCTCTTGCTTCACTGCAACTGCAACCTCCAACAGTCGAGTAACTAAAAGACATTTAATTCACTGCTAATGCTAACAGATGCATTCTAGATATTTTAGGGAACAAAACATACCCCTCCTTATCGTTATGTAGGGGCTCGAACGATGTGTATTCACTTATGAGCTGAATGCGTTAGTCCTATTTCTACCGGATCAGAAAAGGTATTTATTCGACGAGGATAGGATTCGAACCCACGCAGGGAGACCCTATTGGATTAGCAGTCCAACGCCTTAACCTCTCGGCCACCTCGTCTTTCTGATACAGATTCATTATGAGCTCTTGTATAGGTGCGAATAAGACTTTATTTGAGGTCTACTACGGCAGTAAGGTTCTCTTACAACCTGTCGTGCGTGCTTAGAGATCGTGCGTCGTCGGAGTTCTTGTCAGGCGTAGCGTTGTCGCAGGATGAAAATTAAATCGCAGCGATGGCAAGTTGCAAGTACTTAATGAGTAGGTGTGTCGTGCTCTAAACGTGGGGCCCGCAAGTGGTCTGTACGCTTTTTTGGAAGTAGGAAGAAGTAAAGAGCACGTACGATCTGTACTTGTGTAGCACACAGTGAGTGAGATAATCGCACGCCTATTGCAAGCAAAGCGTGCGTTTTCAGAATCCGTACTTACGAAGTAAGAGAAACATAAGAAAAACGTAATGAGCACGAAAGTGTTAAGCACGACAATCGTGCGTCAAATCGGAGGAACGCACGGGTAATCAAAATAATATAAAAGGGGAGCACTGAGTCTTTTCATCATTTACCGTTTTGGCTTCCAATATGGCACTGCCAAGAAGGATGCGCCATCGACTTCTACAGCTGCTAATCCTAGAGGAGGCCGAAGATCGTGACGCAATGCTGGCAGTGGTTGCTCGGGGTCGCCTGCAAGAGAGGCAAAGAAGGAGGCGTTATTGCTAGAGATTTATATCTTTTAGATAGAGTGGTTCGTGGAGGTAGGTTTCTGTTTCCTAATAATGGCAGATATGACTGGGACCATCGACGGATGGTCTCTTGTTTGTCACTTTTTCGTAAGTTGTATTTTAATAGTGATCATTCAAAACCGATTCTGATGCCCTTTCCCTGACGAGAGCAACAGATTCGCCTTAACAGCAGCACAATGTGAAAATAAATGTGCCTCGCTGTCGAACTTCTCCGTTCCAGAGGTCCTTTATTCCTCACACCGTTGGACTGTGGCAGTCTCCCCGAGGATGTCATGCAATGGAAATTCAAAAGTTCAAACCAAGATGCAAAGCACTCCTACCCTAATACTATTCTCCTTGCATTTTAATTCATTCTTATCCATTTATTTCTTTATAACTTGCTTTTTTTCTTTTCAACAAGTGAGACCTCTTCTTTCTGGATTTATCCTTTACTTCTGTTACTTCCAAATGAGCAACATATTCTTTGGAAGCTTCAGTTTCAAGTCAATGGCCCCTGTGGGCTCGTACAATATGAATAAGATTCATTACCTGAATAATGTGATATATATATATATATATATATATATATATATATATATAATATATATATACTATATATATAATATATATATATATATATATATATATATATATATATATATACTATATATATATATATATATATATATATATATATATATATATATATATATATATATATATATATATATATATATATATATATATATATATAATATAATATATATCTATATATATATATATATATATATATATATATATATAATATATGTATATATAATATATATATATATATATATATATATATATATATATATATATATATATATATATTATATATATATATATATATATATATATAGTATATATATATATATATATATATTATATATATATATATATATATATATATATATATATATATATATATATATATATATATATATATATTATATATATATATATATATATATATATATATATATATATATATATATATATATATTATATAAGGCGTAGACAGAAGTATATCTGTATAGGTTCAGGTGCATATATGTACATAGTTCTCTATATTTAATAAGTAAGGAAATTGGAGTTTCTTGCAGGAGACGAACCTCCTTTTTTTTTTTTTTCCTTATTATCTGCATTCAGAACATAAAGAAGAAGGAAGTTTTCCCTGCTTTGAGGGCTCTCGTTTCGCTGGTTAAAAAAAAATGGAGCCCTATCACACATAGTTACAAATGTGTTTCCACGCATATTCATGATACTATAGAATTACTAGTTTTCAATAACATTACGAAATGTGTGCGCCTTTGTCTTTGGAGGCATTGTGCTCACTGCCGAAGTCGACCTTGAACTGAGAGCAAACTGTTAGAATCAGCTTTGATATAGGCGACTCACCTTTTAGCACGTACTTTTGACCCACTTTTATCGTCGAGCTTTCCTGACAAGTAATATCAACTCCGATCCGGTTTTAAAATCCTCAGGGAAAAGAGGATATTCGCTTTTGAAGAGGAACTGTGATATCTGTCTCGAAATATAAATAAAATGGTTTGACGCGTTTGGTTCAAATTCTCTCTTTCCTGGCCACGGTCGTCACATATTTTGAGGTCGTTTGCTTTTATCAATATTAAGGCTGTCAATAAGTCGTTTACTTATATCCAGTTTTTGAGATGTCTGAGCGATATTTTACTGGCATGTGTTTACAACATGTTTTAATGAGGTGTGTGGAAAAACCTTATGTATGACAAACGTTCTTTCAGTGACCGGGTTTAATTTAAACCATTTAATATTGCTTTTGGAAAACGAAGCCACAAATTGGAGAACAGATATTTAACAAATCCACAAACAGTTTTGTGGTATGACGCTACGATACTTTATGTGTTTTTTTAAAAGTAAATTTTCTTCCTTTTCTGTTTTTCTTTTTTAAGTTTCAAAGTTCGATACTTATCTGTTATCACAATGTTACATTTATTGTGATGCAACGAACGCCATTAGTTGTGATTCTATAAAATATTTTTGATTAATGGATTTCAGGACCTCCTGTCTAACAATTCTTCATCGGCCGAAGATCCGTTCGCCACTTGTTTTCAACATATTTGTGATATGTATGCGATAAGGTGCAATTCTCCTTGAATCTAATGATTTACTTATATCTATATCTATTTACTTACTGATTGTTTAATTTATTTTTTTTTATTTAGTACTTGATATCTTCTTTCTGTATTCCCAATCACCTTCTGTTACTTCTTTCAAAAGAAATTTACACAATATTCTTTGGAAGCTTAAATTTCAAGTTGATGGCTCCTGTGGGCTTGGTCCACATGAAAAAGGTTCATCTTCTGAATAGCATGTTTCACTGTAGTGTAGGCACACTTTTACACACACTAGCAGTCAAAAAACTAAGAGACTAAATTAAATAATAGAACATAAATTCTATTGACCAAAGTGCCAACATATGAGATACATCAAAGCCTTAGGAGACAAGGCAAAATACTGGATTTTGCAAGGGAAAAATAATATTTTCTTGCTGTGAATATCAACCTACATCTGTCATAAGCTGTCGCGCATGAGTCAAAAGTGCCAAAAGTCAAAATGCTCAGGTATGACAAAGAGAAGCGAAAGCAAAAGTTGCGTCAACAAATATTTGGGGAGTCTGAGAGAGATGAAAGGGAGGTCAACTTTACCCTAAGATAAAGTGCATAGTTTTGCATTTTATTGAGAGTAGCATTTTCATCAACCAGCAATGAATTCCGGTCTGAGCGCTGTTCAGAAAAAAACAGAACTTCAATGGAAAGTAATGGTTTATAAAGGGATATAGTTTGCCTTTGCTAAATAATCTCTGCATAGCTTTGTTCTGGAGACTAATAAATGGTCTTTTGCAACAGCATGTAATAAAAAGAATTTTACTATATCACTATGAGAGAGATGAAACTAAATTATAAATAGAAAATTGGGATACATACTTGGCCCAACATTCAATTCTTTGTTTACTACATTGAGTACAAAGTGCAGGTTGTTTCATCGTCCTTAGGGCAACTCCACACAGCAAAACAACATACTTTTAAACATCAGTCATCCACGACTCTAGTCGGGGTCGACGTTCTGAATCAGTCTCATCCAGCTGTGTCCCTCTTGAATGATAACTGAGTCTCTAATTGCCCCCATGGTGTATTTCCATCATATCCTTTACGATACGACAACCTTCGTAAGTTGACAAACTTTGCCGTGAGCTCTTACAAAATCTGCATATACTGTGTGAATTGGCTCTAAGCATTTTCAGTTTTTCAGTACTGTCCAATATCACTTGAAAGAATATTCTCTCTCTCTCTCTCTCTCTCTCCTCTCTCTCTCTCTCTCTCTCTCTCTCTGTGTGTGTGTGTGTGTGTGTGTGTGTTGTGTCTGTCTGTGTTGTGTGGCTCGGTGGTAGCATGTCAAGCTCAGAACTGGACGATCCGTGCTTGATTCTGAAACCAGACAGGGAGAGACATAAGTACGCATTCTCTCAAATTGATTATGCCCCTGTTGACCTAACCAGTGAATAAGGACTTAGTTGACTGTTGTTGGACGCAAGCATGATGGAGACAGTCTCGACGAGTTAATGCTCACCCCAATGAAGTAGAGCCCTTTTAAAGATATTTATCTCTTCTCTCTCTCTTCTCTCTCTCTCTCTCTCTCTCTCTCTCTTTCTATGTGTGTGTGTGTGTGTGTTTGTGTGTGAACAAGTAGAACGAAATGAAAATAATTTCATATATTCGAACCAGTCTTTCCATTAGATATTTAAACAGAAAACCGACAAAACTTCTGTATGTTTTTTCCACAAAACTTTGTACAATTTGAAGATTTAAATCAAGCCATTTTCGTCCCTTTATGATAAATTATCACGGTTATACACGCTTCTATCACATAGGCTTAAAATCGTGTTTGCTTCACAATGATAAAAGACCAGACATTTGATATAAACTTCGCAGAGGAATCCCAGCTTAATATCTATACGTAATAAAGATTATTTTAAAATGAACGTAGATAAATGGGGGAGTAAAATGACGCCTCATAAAGACATGATTGTGGGAATATGGAAATAGCCTTCATTCATTTTCCTTTATGTTTTTGTAATTCCAGTGATTACCTAAATTAGTCCATATGGAGGAAACAATTTGTTTCTTCCCTCAGTTAATGGACGGAAATTTTGACGTGAAAGGGTAAACATGAGTTTAGGAGATTTGTTAAAGGAAGATTATCTTCCCTAGTTTGATGATTTATCATTTAGAAGGATAACACTGCTCTGAATTTGTAGCACAAAATGTAATCAAATTTGCAAAGGCATCATTTATTATTATTATTTTTTTTTTCTCTATCACAGTCCTCCAATTCGACTGGGTGGTATTTATAGTGTGGGGTTCCGGGTTGCATCTGCCTCCTTAGGAGTCCATCACTTTCTTTCTAAGTGCGCCGTTTCTAGGATCACACTCTTCTGCATGAGTCCTGGAGCTACTTCAGCCTCTAGTTTTTCTAGGTTCCTTTTCAAGGATCTTGGGATCGTGCCTAGTGCTCCTATGATTATGGGTACAATTTCCACTAGCTATCCCATATCATTCTTATTTCTATTTTCAGATCTTGATACTTATTCCATTTTTTCCCTCTCTTTCTCTTCAACTCTGGTGTCCCATGGTATTGCGACATCAATGAGTGATACTTTCTTCTTGAGTTTTGTCAAACTCAACGTTATGTCTGGTCTATTTGCACGTATAACCCCTATTCTGTTTCTGATAACATAGTCCCAGAGGCATCTTTGCCTCATCGTTTTCTATCACTCCCTCAGGTTGGTGCTCTTACCACTTATTACTGCAAGGTAGCTGATGTTTCTTGCACAGGCTCCAGTGGAGGGCTTTTGCCACTGAATCATGCCTCCTTTCATACTGGTTCAGTGCAAGTGCCGGGCATTCGCTTGCTATGTGGTTTATGGTTTCATTTTTCGTATTGCACTTCCTGCATAGGGGAGAGATGTTATTTCTGTCTACCGTTCTTTGAACATATCTGGTTCTTAGAGCCTGAGCTTGTGCCGCTGTTATCATTCCTTCAGTTTCCTTCTTGAGCTCTCCCCTCTGTAGCCATTGCCAATTGTCAACGCTGGTAGTTCTTTAGTCTGTCTCATGTATTGTCCGTGCATTAGTTTGTTGTGCCAGTCCTCTGTTCTGTTTGTCATTCTCCTGTCTCTGTATATTTTCTGGGTCTTCGTCTACTTTTATTAGTCCTTCTTCCCATGCACTCTTTAGGCACTCTTCTTCACTGGTTTTCAGATATTGCCACAGTGCTCTGTTCTCAATGTTGACGCAGTCCTCTATACTTAGTAGTCCTCTCCCTCCTTCCTTTCGTGTTATGTATAGTCTGTTTGTATTTGCTCTTGGGTGTAGTGCTTTGTGTATTGTCATATGTTTCCTGGTTTTCTGATCTATGCTGCGGAGTTCTGCCTTCATCCATTCCACTATTCCTGTGCTGTATCTGATTACTGGCACTGCCCATGTGTTTATGCCTTTTATCATATTTCCAGTGTTGAGTTTGAGTATCGCCTTGAGTCTCTGCATATATTCTTTCCTGATCGTGTCCTTCATCTTTTGGTGTTTTATATCCCCTCCTTCCATTATTCCCAGGTATTTGTATCCAGTCTCATCTATGTGTTTGATGTTGCTCCCATCTGGTAGCTTTATCCCTTCAGTTCTCGTTTACTTTGCCTTTGCCTTTTTGTATGTTGACTAAGGCACATTTTTCTATTCCAAACTCCATCCTGATGTCCCAGATACAATCCGTACAGTCTGGATTAGGGTATCTATTTCCTTGATGCTCTTACCATACAGCTTAATGTCGTCCATGAACATCAGCTGGTTAATTCTGTTGCCTCTTTTCTTGAGTTGGTACCCGGCATCCATCTTCTGTAGTACTTTTGTCATGGGAATCATGGCTACTACGAAGAGTAGTGGGGACAGTGAGTCGCCCTGGAAGATCCCTCTCCTGATATTACTGCTAGTCTTATTCCAGAGCTTGTGAGTATTGTATTCCAGTTGCGCATTGTATTTTTGAGGAAGCTGATGGTGTTTTCCTCTGCCCATATATTTTAAGGCATTTTATTAGCCATGTGTGTGGTATCATGTCGAAGGCTTTCTTATAGTCTATCCATGCCATGCTCAGGTGGTTAGTTTTCCTTCTCCCTACTGTTCTTCATTACCATTTTGTCTATCAGGAGCTGGTCTTTTGCGTCCCTACACTTCCTTCTGCAGCCTTTCTGTTGGTGGGGGATGGTGTTTGTCTCCTCTAGGTAATTGTATAGCCTTTCACTGATGATAGCTATTAATAACTTCCACATTATTGGTAGGCAGGTGATAGGCCTGTACTTACTGGCTATATTTCCCTTACTCTTGTCTTTTTGTATTAAGGATGTTCTTGTTGTCATCCATTTGGGTGCATGTGTTTTCAGATACAATGCTGGAGTTGTTCTGCTATTTTATTATTATTATTATTATTATTATTATTATTATTATTATTATTATTATTATTATTATTATTTCTCCATAAGAAATTAATCGATCTTTATTATATATATCCTTCTTTCTTTATCTGGGAACGTACGGAACACACGCTCATATTTATGTACAAATCTTTTAAAAGAGTTCCACATAATGATAAAATCATACAAATGCAAATTTAAGGAAATCAATTGTCTGCAAGCAGAAGGATATATTAGTAATGCATTATTCAAACGATTTCCAAAATAGGAAAAAACTATAATTTCTTTCATTACCATAAAATAATGAGGAAAGGACGCTAAAAACCTTTCTAAAATTTAACCAAGTAATATAAAAAACGATTTCCTCGTCCTTCCATGAGACTAACTTAGGCGCCATCTCTTAGATGGAATAGAAACTTTCATTAGAATTTAAGGCAAATGACCATAAAGAAGTTAATTGTTGTAACTGAAGTCTCGTAAAAAAATCTTTTCCTTCAAAATTTAAATATTCAATACAAGGGTAAACTTGAATTCTAAATGAATATTTTTCATTCCACTGATATTCTTTTTAATATTCGACTAGAGGAATCTACTGTAAGCATATGATTAATGTTCAGTGATAATCCTGACGTCACTATAAATATTTTGTCATACCTTAAATGAGAACTTTATTTATCTGCGAGGATATGATTTATTATTACAGATGTCTCCTAATATTCGAACTTTTCTCATATCTCCCGTACGTATAATGTTCAGAGCAGGAGAGAAGATGCCTTTAAAAGCATAAATGTGGAGAATAAAAGGGAAATCCTATTTTTTCTTATCGGAAATCAAATTACCCGAGTAAAACAAATTGAGTTTGCGAAGCTGATTATCTCGGCTAAGGTTATTACTTACTTTTCTCAAACGCCCAGAGTGAAGGCTGCATGATTTATAGTCCCTGATCTACGGATCTCGTCAAAGAGTTTCTTTGTAATTTACTTACTGGAAAACAAACTCCATTAAACGCTAGATATGGGATTAGTTTCTATACCTTGTGGAAACCCAGAGACTTCTATGCGCATGCGTATATGAACTGGCTTAGTTAGAGGAATTCCTTTCAGTATTCTTAGGATGATGGGAATTAGTTTATATAACCCGCGGAAACCCCAGAATTGTCTATGTGCATGCGTATATGAATGGACTTATTTACAGGAATTCTTCTTAGAGGTCTTAGGATGATCGTGATATGAATTGTTTCTTATTTTTATGTACGATCTCCATTTAACAGAAAGAACTTACTTGTAAATACATTCACTTGCATACATAAATACATAAAGTATAATGTTATTCTTTGTCTTATTGAATTCATCAATTTTCATCAATGAATCTTCGAGCTTACCTGGAGAATCAAGCATTTTATCAGGTGGCCTTATGCCATTCGTCAAGTAACTCACAAAACATCAATCTCTGATGATTTGTAATCCTTTGGTTGCGAGATTTAAAATTTTCGAAACTTCTTTTTTTTCTTCTACATTCTCTGAATCACATAATTTCCCTTCCTTTTCGTTCGTTTCTAATGCTTATCCTTTCTCATCCTTCTCTTATTTTGCTTTATTTTCTTGCTTTTTGGAATCTGGGCTTCTTGGGGCTATTAAGTTTGCTCGTCCTAACAGCCTGTCAGCTCCATGAACTTAATCACTTCTGTTTCTTCTTGATCTCTTAGGAATGTGAAACGATGGCTTTTTAGATGAGGCTACGATTTCATTTGAAATTTCGAAGAAGAAGTGTGAAGGAAATCGGATTTTCGAAAGCAGTCGAGTAACTATCAAACCATTAACACTGTACACTGTCATATTTGGTAACGTCTGTCAAGATGAAACCGTTAGGACTATATATCATTGCATTTGGTCGTCCAAATAACCATTTGGAAGGCTACGAAGATTAGTCACGTTCTTCAAAGATGATGATGAAATAGGGACGTTTTTTCTGAGTGCAGATCTCAATATATTGTTATGACAAGAGGTCAGGCAGTGGGACTGACAGGGAAATTGAGAATAAAAAGGTCTGAAAAGTGTAACGGCGGAAACTCTCGCAGTTGCGCTGTGAATAATTATTAAGGGATGGTTGAGGAAAGTGCGACATAAGAAAGAGAATACGAACGGAGGTGCAGTAAAATGAAAGGAAATGGGTTGCAGCCATGGGTCGATGGGACGAATATAATTGGATTGACATTACATTTAAACCAGTAAACGTCTTTATTAAAAAAAACACACACACGTACTTACACAAAACTATTTTACTTCTCTGTTAAAATAATTGATAGTAAAAGCTTTTTTGAATACCAAGAGAGAGAGAGAGAGAGATTAGAGAGCGAGAGAGAGAGAGAGAGGAAGGAAAGAGTACCAAATTCATTTTTTCAAAATATAAAACATAACAGCGACCATTAACTTCAAACAGATGATAGCCAATTCATAGTATGTGATCGTAAAATAAAAGATAAATTGGATTTAATTCTATTTTTAAGCATATTATACAGCCTAGCGTTTTTAACTCTTGCAAATAAGATCAATAGAGTTTTATTTGCAGCAGAAAACTATTTCTTTCTTACTTCTTCAGAAACTTTGTTTAATTTAATTGAATGTTTGATTTTTTTCTTTGAAGCAGCATAATTATCCCCCTCTTGAGCAAGCCATAATTCATATTTTCATACACATTCTATTCAGGCCATTTAAAGATTCAAATCTCTCTCTCTCTCTCTTTCTCTTGCACTATTACCGAGGATAGACTGATAACTGATGCTTATAAATTGCTATCCAATTATATATTTATTTTATATTGGCCTCAGAAGACTAATTCTTCACAGAAACCAGCACAGAATGGGTGACAACCGTGAAATCGGAGAGAGAGAGAGAGAGAGAGAGAGAGAGAGAGAGAGAGAGAGAGAGAGAGAAGAGGAATTTGCTATATTTTCTAGAACAAACTTCGGATTGTCATGTATGACTGGTGATGGAGAGAGAGAGAGAGAGAGAGAGAGAGAGAGAGAGAGAGAGAGAGAGAGAGATTGAATAGCCAATAATAGTTCTCAGCCATTTACTGGAATTTCTTTTATTTCTCCCAGAAAATACTTTTTTTCCAGAATAAATCATTAAGATAATTATTCTCTCAGTCAATTTTTCTCCCTAAATATGTTTGTATCTCCAATCTAAAAATACCATTTAAATAGTTGGTGAAATTTTCTTTAGTGGGCCGGACGTTCCATAATTGTTAATTTGGAAATGTAAACAAAAAGAAAATACAGAGCAGAACTGAAAATCTTGCTGGTCAAAACGAAACAGTGTACAGATTGACACAAATTCCAAGAAGTTCTGCAGCGAAAGAGAATTCGTTAGAACGATGGAAAAGGCGTCCAACGAAATAGGGTAGACATGGAACATTTTCCAACTATTTCAAGGGTTGCTCAGATATCTATCACATGAAAAGCTACAAGAAAACGTTGATGTCGAGGCAGATATACTTTCCTTTTTGGAAAAGTGTTTTCTCAGAAAAGGGGGACGATGGCATGGGAGTATATTGGAGGTCTGAATTTCAAAAAGATTTGTATGTACACAGGGAAGGGCTTTTTCATGATTTTCATGATTATTCAGTATTGCAACTCTTTCTTTAACGCTTTCTGCACATTTTTTCTCTCAAAGTTTATTTTACATGTTTTAATTTCGAAAATAAGACGATGAGGGCTACAATAAAAGGTCTGAACACGTTGTAAAATTAAGGACTTTTGTTTTTTATACAGGTGCGCGATTTCCGGCGTAACATGGACCCCCTAACCAATACCACCCCCTCCCCCATCAAGTTTCAGGGGGATGCCTGGTTCAGGTTCCCTGTACTTCATCTGAGATACAGGTTCATTTAAGGTTTCTCTCTTATTCGCTTCCTTGCTCTTGAACTGTTTTTTTTTTTTTTTTTTTTTTTTTTATTACTTTTTTTTAATGCCTGCGAAGATTCGAGGAAGATCTTGGTTTCCATTGATCCTGTCCTGGTTTAGACTGATTTTAAATACTCTTTTAGTCAGATTTAGTTATTTTAAGCTTGTAATTGTGTGTTTACTCATTCATTTATTGAAATACCAACTTATTCCCTTTTAACAAAGGGACAAGATAGTCTTCATCTAAACGGATTTTGAATACTCGTTTAGCCTTGTTTAAGAATTACTTGTTTCGGAATTATTCATCTGTTTATTTATTCATTTATCAAGATATGTGTATGAAAAAATAACCATCAGAAAAGCATAATCCTTGAACATAATTCATCAGTATTGAGAAGTAGTCCTTATAGAGTCAATTACTTTAATATTTATTTCACTATGGTAAAAAAAGAAAAGAATTTTATATGGAACAGAAAATTGATCATCAATGTATAGCTAGAAAATATGTTTTTACATAAAGAATATTATTTTAGACTAACAATATTATTATGTAGGGTCTGACAGACCCAACGGAAATATAAGTTTCACCATAATTCTTGCATATATGCAAATGAACGAATGAAAATGCTCTGAGCACATTTGCATAAGCCTAATTGTTCCGGCATACCTGCAACAATTTTTCACCGTTCACAATTAATTTTCTAGTGCAAAATGTTTTAATGGAATATTTTTTCAATACTTTTATTCGCCTTCCTATTTGAAAAGAGTTAATTAATAAAACATTCCCTTTTCTGAAGCAGATATACGTTAAATCATTTAAAATCTTCATTTATTTTTACTTATTAAATCTGCAGGTAGGCAAAACGATTCGCACTCATATCAAATTCTCTTTCTTTTGATCCTCTGTTCAAACATGAGAGATTATCCAACACGCAATCCAATTTTTTAACTGAAGGGGTTGCTTAATGTTCGTCAGAATTGAATTCTAGGGAAGATATTTTAGGAAAAACTTTATTATGGATAACATTTTTTACAAGGAGTGTAGTAATTTAGGAATATATATTTCATACGGAAAACGAGGAATAGAAGTTAAATTATAAAATTTTTATGTTTTAGTATATTTTCTATTACTAAATATTGTATCATTAAACTAGATATAATCAATATAATTATGATGAAAAAGATAACAACAATATTTCGCTTAATATTACCTCATTATGGTGAACTAAGTAATTGCATTAATGCATTGTAATCCTTTTTGTACGTGCCCGTGAAAACACACAACGTTTAAAATTCTATTCTTAATTCTAGTTCACTATAAACGTGTTTTATTTTTTGAAACTCTTTATATTGATAATAGCAAATTTATATAAAATCACATTCAAAATACATAGATATTTTGGACACACTAGTAAATAAATAAAAATAAATTCTCGTTCTAAATACACATATGATTTGGACCAAGTTTCATATAAATCGATATTTAATTTATATAAATTCTTGTTCACAATACACACATGCTTTGCACAAATATAAAATTTACGTAAATCGTGTCCACAATCCACTTGTTTTAAACAAACTTTTTATATAAGTAAATATCAAATTTATGTAGAGGCCTGTTCACAATACATATATGTTTTGGGCAAAGGTTTTGCTTAAACAAAAATCAACAAGGAAAAAACATAAAAGCTTCTGATGAGTGTTTTCAAGTAGAGTATTCCAAGGGACGTCGTGAAAAATAATGAGTGTCAGCCACAGTTGGCCGAAACCTTCCAAAGAACCAACTTGGGCCATCACTCATTCACACCAACTTCCCTTCACGAGAGTCTGAGCAAATATGATGTTGATCAATCAGTCCGGGAACTTTTGGGGCTGTTATTAAAGATTTGCCAAACTAGGACAGGCATCGTAGCCTAATGAAGTTTTCTGGATGTGATCTGCCTTTATGTATTGGTGTCAATTTTCTTTATTTATTTTTATCTTAATGGCCTCGTTAGCTGTCATTTTCTGCTCTTTTTCAGATTCAGCGTCATAATCATTGCAATCTGTTTAGCTCTTTCTTAGTTTTTTTTCTTTCTGTTTTAATCGCTTCTTTTCCAATCACCTATATTTCTTTATTATTCATTTTCCATCTCCATCTTATCTGCGTTCTTTGTATTTTAATCTGCCTTAACAATTCCTCTATACTAATTCAATTTTCCTTCAGTGAATCTCAATTTCCTCTTCACTCTCTCCTTTCTTCTGTCTTTTCGTTCTTTCCTCTCTACCATTTTCTATTTTTATTTTACATGTATCAGCTCTTAAGAGTTATTCTACAAGAAATTTTTTTTTACATATATGTTCAATATACATAAATAAATGACAAGCTGTCAGGAATACAGTAATTTTCGCTTTACCTTCAGTGGTAATCAAAATCGTTTTATAAAGGAAATCTGACTTTTGTTTCTTACTCCCAACGAGTAAGATAGCCTTAAGAAAATCACTGAAGCCTTGAGCAGAGAAAATTAATTTGCTTCTAACTACCCAAACACCATTGAACCTTAAAACTAGTAAAAATGTGTTTAGAATAATGTTTCTTTGCTGAATCGTGGTTTTGTACATTCTGATATTAATGTTGTACCATTGGCAGGCCACTGGGCCTTATTGAAGCTGAAAAATAAATTTCATTAATTTTGGAAGATCTGAGGTATGAAGATAATATATTGAAACTTAGCAATAGGAACTGAAGACTGTTGAACACGACTTCAAATTGGAGACTGAAATGAAGTTAGATTACTGATAGCAAAATGTGTAGTAAAATCCATTGTCCAGATAAACCTTATTCATTTGGAAGAAGCCAACAGGGGACTTGACTTGAAATTCAAGCAGCCAAAGAGTACGTTGTTCATTCCCATGATATTTCGGTTAAGCTTAAACTAGCAAGCAGATGACCTTTAAGTGACTGACAGAGCTGACCACCAAGCAGAGATATTTGGAATTTGAAATAATTCGTGAGCCCTGTCGTTCCCTAAACATCCCATCTACATTGCCAAAAAGGTTGTTTATAAAGAGAATCAGATTTCCTGTCATGCCTCCAATTGAATGCCAAATGTGACATACGACAATGACGTTAAATCCCTGACTTAAATGATACAAAAAAAGGTTACTGCGTCTCTAAGGAAGGGAAATGATTTTGACTTTATCCACCAAATGATTTTCTGAAAAATGATCAGTGATGTTATTGGAAAATGGAGAATTGGCCCAAATATGTTGGGGTATGCATAAAAACCTCCAATAGGTGACAGGCTATTATGTGGGTTAAAGTCTGTCTCCAAAAATTGAATATCGAGAGAATGTAAGATATTGGTATCGAAAACAAAACAAAACCTTATGAAAATCCTGCGATTCTAAAATATATTAAGTAGTAACATTTACCCTTGGGTTCGGGGAGAAAAGTGATAGAATGACAGAGAAAAAGCTAAATAGAGAAAGAAAGAGAGAGTAACGACGCGATAAAATATTAAGTCAATTCGAGTCTATGTTATAAATACATAAAAATGTTCTTTATTAATATTTGTTTCATTCCATCTAGGCTGTAGGCTGGAGGCCACCATTCAGTATGCCTATGAAATTTGTATGCGGAGCCTCTATGAATTTACAATTACAAACAGTCAGCTGAATGATTTATTATGAAAGATATGGCAGAATGAAATATTCAATTGAAAGATTCCACTCGGATCTGATTCTACTTTATTTGAATGGCTTCATGGCATGTATTCATTTTATTCGCGCAGATATTTTTTACAGTTTTGGGAGCAATATAAACATCTATTTATATACGTGTATATAATATATATATATATATATAGATTATATATAATATAATATGATATATATATCTATATATATAATAATATATATATGTATATATATATATATATATATTATATATATATATATATATATGTGTGTGTGTGTGTGTGTGTGTGTGTGTGTGTGTGTGTGTGTGTGTGAGTGTGTTTATATATTTGGATATGTATATAAATATATACGCTTATATTTCTCCCAAAATTTGAAAATATCCGCGCGAATGAAGCTAAAAGTATTCCCGAGGTATAGTGAATTATATATCAAACGATAGTTGTGATGTATATATATATATATATATATATATATATATATATATATATATATATATATATATATATATATATCACAACTACCTTTCGTATCCAATTCACTCTATCTCGGGATTACTTTTAGCTCTCTATTTGTGAACATAAAATAGCCACATGTCCTAAGCGCTGAATGACCAAAAGTGCCCCAATGCCCTTGATAGCCTTACTAATAATAACTATAATAATAAACAGAAACATCACAAGGCCTACCAAATTAACAATTGACAACACCACTATCATGCTTGGACACTGACTAAACGTCAAGATCAGAGACTACTGGTTTTTGAAAGCTACATTTTGCGCAGAATAACAGGTCCCATTTACGATATGAATGAAGATGTTTAGAGAAGAAGGCAAATAATGAAATGAAGTGATAGATTCAACCAGTCAACCGGTAATAACTGGCTAGGTAACATCGCAGAGGATACGTTGGGCAGGACATTTGGTTAGAAGGGAAGAGGGCAGAACGCCTCAAGTGGTTATGGAAGGACAGTGGAAGGGAGAAGAAGAAGGAAGGTGGGGAGACCGAGGATGAGATAAAGAGATACTAATGGGTTCAGAGATCTGAGAGAACTTGGAGGGGAAGAGGAGGAAGAAGAGGAGGATCCTGGGAATACCTGCAGAGATGCAGCACTCAACACGGGAACCTGGGGAGGTCTGGTGCAAGCGGCCATGGGCCACCAAGAGGCCCGAGAGCCACCGGAGTGTGAGAGTATGTAATAATAATAATGATAATCGGTGGTTATCATCAACATTATTCTTAGTTACTCATAATTTGTTTAATACATCATTCCTTGAGGGACTTTTCATTATAAAATGTTTAACAAGAAGACTGGTAATTATTCATATACTTTAAACTTCAGAAAGTATATACTTTAGTTCAAAGGTGTTTAATGCAGTCTAAAAGCCTCAGTAAAATAAAAAAAAAAAAGATTAGGAATAAATGAAATAAATTCTATGTCAATTCCAAAGGTAGCTGACCTACATATATCTAATTACTATCGTCACGAGAACTTTTCAGAGCCGGGAGGATAATAAAACTCTCGAAAGACTGCGATTTAGTTAGGCTTATCCTAACGAAGCAATGTTTACGCATGTACCCGCTTGATCCTTCGATTACAGACCTTTCTCGTTAAAAATTAGGTTTATTTAATCTCGAGTGTTTGAATTCTCTGACACTGAAAGTGCCTTGAAACTTTTTCCTTTGGCAAAAACCTTTTGGTGACCCGAAAGTCTGGGTGACATCGCTTCTCTAAGACCTGCTGAAGTTCCTAAAGCTGATATGCCGTCTTAAAAGATATATTTTGTTGCATTTATTTACATTATGCAATATCCTCCCTTCAAACAGGAAGTTTGGCTTCTTTCCATACTTGTGTCTTTGACCTGAACAGAACGAGGAAATAATTACCTAACCACTCAAAAGTGTCGAGCACCCGAAACGCTTGTGAAATTATATTACTACTTTAGAACTTGGACAATAAAGGATAAATCTTTACTTATATTATTATTATTATTATTATTATTATTATTATTATATTATTATTATTAGATTATTATTTTATTATTATGATTATTATTATTATTCTTATATTATTATTATTATTATTATTATTATATTATTATATTATTATTTTATTATTATTGTTCCTTTTTTTCTTATGTTTTTTTATTTCTATTATTTAGTGGATGAACCCTATTCATATTAAACAAGTCCACGAAAATGCCACTGACCAAGTCTTGATCTTTAAGCTTCCAAAGAATATGGTGTCCATTTGCGAAAAGCAACAAAAAGTAAAAGGAATTACAGAAAGAATAGATCAGTTATCAGACAAAAGTTAACAAACAAATGAATAAATTGATAGGTAGAAAAATAAGTACTATTCAAATACAAGGCGAATTGCGTTAGAGTATTAAGCCATTGCATCCGCATTTGAATTTCTAAGGTTTCGAATGCACTGTCCATCTGTGAACTACAAACATCATTTCATTACTATTTCTTCATAAAATGTTAAACAACTATCGGTATTTTCGCTGATTTGCAATATAGAGTTATGTCTAAGTTATATAACTTCCAATTAATTGTAAGAAAAATGCCAATAAAATATCAGTCATTAGTTACCAGGGCTACTGTAGAGTTATTAAGAATACATAGAATCAGATGATAAAGTTAAGTAAAGTTATACAAAATTTGAGTAAGGTCCTTAATCAAATGATAATCAGATATTTGAAAGAACCTTAAAAAAGGTTCAGTATTGTTATAAGATATTTGCAACGAACCTCACAAACTTTTTTGTAAATTATATCAAAATGATCAAATTGCAGACTGACAAGTGTTCTCTTCTATCACATGCATTGCTAAATGAGGTTTCTGGAATAAATACGAAGCCTGGCATAGACCTCTGGAATCTGAACAGCCAACCTTTGTACGGAATCATGATATCCTTCAAGAAAGATTTATTGCTTCAGTTATCAGTAACTTTATTCCTGCTTTATCATTACCTTGATTGCTTAAAAGGGTAATATCTTTATTTCTGCTTTTTTTTTCATATGCAAAATGGAAGTTTAATCCCAAAATAAGCTGGAAAAATTTACCTCTATCCCCAACATGAACTCTCTTTTACCAAAGAAATATTTTTTGGAAAAGAAAAAATGTGACCTTTTATCAAAAGTCGCGTTATTAGCTGATTATAAAATCTCCCTTTTCATAAGCAATTTCCAAAAATGAACCTGGGCGTTCCTGCTTCAGACAGGGGCAATGAGGTGGCCCTGTCTGAATAAAAAAAAAGGAAATTAGGCTTCCTGTTAACAAGGAATTTGAAGTGTTTGAACTCATGAATAAATTGGTCTATGTAATTATCATTTATTTCATAAATTGTTTATTGTTTACAGAGACATTTCCCAATAACACATTATATATTTTAAGAGTACTGAATGAGGCCTTTCAGATGATCCGTTCCAGCACATTGTTCATGAGTCTTTTCGACTCTTATCATTCTAGTCTTTTTCCACATTCTTATCTTTCTCTTGATGTTACAATGTATGATACAGCTTTTGCGTATGGTAATACATTCTAATTCTACAACCATCGCAGGAGGAGAGTAAAATCTTGCATTATCTTCTTCAATGAGCTTAGAAGTCCTATCATCTGAACTTAAAATTTTGAAAAATACTTGACGATGTCTAGTCACCTAATGCCCAATTAATATGAGATGATATTTTAATTATTGCTGTCATTACACAGTTCCTTACGTTCAATGGTTTAACTTCACCGATAAAATATTGATCATTTAATCTATATACTTGGTCCTGTACCCTTCACACCACTCTTAATGAAGTTCCCCCTCTCATTAAAAACCCATTCGCACAAAGAAATACATACGTAGGGTAATAATGAGGACATTATGGCTGGCGAGGAATTAATTACTCCAGCCGTAATACCCCTTCCCATGCTAGGAAGCTAATGATGATGAATAGATATGTAAAACCTAGTGTTGTATAAGGCTGGTAATTATTCACCGGAAGTCTGTTCTAGACAGAAAAATGAGCTTTAGATTTTTTTCCGACTCTCTTGGAAGGAATTACCTGTTCCTTGGCTTACTTTTGATTTTTAGTTATATTTTGTTAACGTTTAGGCCTATATTCAGCTGTGGCTTTCGTAAGGGTCTTTGAGATAATAAATCTGAAGTACAAGTACATATATTTAGACCTATTGATTTCTCAGTTTCTTATATTGTAATATTGTATCATTCTGCATGAATAGCAAGTATCATATATTTTAGTTTGAACTATCTGGGAATTACTATTGATTAGAAACTGAATTAACAGTTATTTATGTTATTCGTCAATTAATAGTTATATAATCAGCTAAATTTTGGTTTAAAACTGAAGACTATGGGAGTATTATATGTCAATTAAAAGTGGGTGGAATTAAGATAAATTATTTCTCTTACAAAAGTAGTTGGAATTGAAAATATTTGAAATATACAATGTAAAAAAAGTATTTAGATTATAAAAATATTTTTAAAAATCCACCATTACAATTGTATTCGTTTATAGTAAAAAAAAAAAAAAAAGAATCCTTTATATTTCAATAATTAGAACTAAGCAGAATAAAAGGCACAAACATTACTTCATGAAAAATGATAAAAAATTCCTCAACCATTTCACCTTATCAAAGACCACCTTTGAAAGATAAACACTTCTCCCCTGTTTTGTAATTATAACCTCCTTCCCTACCCACCAACCCACCCCAGGGCCCATTTTGACTAATAGTAATTCAATGTAAATGTTCGAAAGGAAGTCTAATAAGTCAAATGAAGTTGGAAGTTTCTTCTTTTGATGAGAGGGGGTAAGGGGGCTCTTCAACGTGAAGATATCTTCGGAAACTCAGTTCGACCCAGCGCATATATTTAGGTGTTCTGTTCAGCGCCCTTTTGTCATTTTTATTTTGGTCATTTGCATAACGTCTCGACGGAGGAGAAGGAGGAGGTCAGCGCGATGTTTGCATTACCTCGTTTGACCTTTTCTTGACCTTAAGAAAGTATCTAAGTATTTATGTATTTATTGCCTCTCCACAAAGCAGACCACCCCCAGCCACTGCTGTCAAATGCAAAAGCGTCTGTCGGCAACAAAGTTCCTTCTCGCTGTTACAGCGAAGTCGAGGCCAATTTTAAACATTCGCTGACGACACATTGCGGCCGGAAGGTGTGACCGAGATTTCGGCCACTCGATTTAGGACCCAGGAAGCCATATTTTTGGGGATAAAGTCCGAGAAAAGGTACATTTCACAGAACAGCTGAGGTGGAAATCTTGCAAAATGATAGACGAAATCTGATGCAGAGGATAATTTACATGGTATTCAAAATCCTGACAAGCTGCAGGCCTTTTGAAATGGTTGATAATATATCGTATTATATAAAAACGCCAAAGTTAGGTTACTCGTTAACTGGACTTATTTTACCTGGAATTCGACCAATTTAGTTTAATCTCTAACCAGGTTAGTTTTTTATTAAGATAGTATGGAGTGTACTGGAAACAGCGATTTATACCTAACTCTTCATTACCTGAATTAACTTCGTCAATAATTCCAGTTAACATGATTTTATAAAGTGAAAGTTCAATCTGTTTGAGTGAGTTATTATTATTATTATTATTATTATTATTATTATTTTTATTATTATTATTATTATTATTATTATTATTATTATTATTCATTATTATTATTACTGAAAAATTGCTGTCATAATAAGATTTTTTCAATATCATTACCTTTAAAAATAGGATCCCTTCCAATCAATCATCATTTTTAATGAAATATATAAATACATATGTATATATATATATATATATATATATATATATATATATATATATATATATATACATATATATATATATATATATATATATATATATATATATATATATATATATATATATATATATATATATATATATATATATCTATAGTATATATATATATATATATATATATATATATATATATCTATATACATATATATACATACATACAAACATATATATATATTATATATATATTATTATATATTATTATATATAACTATATATATATTATTGATATATATACTAATATATAACATCTATATATATATATATATATATATATATTATATATATATATATATAATATAATAAATAAATATATATATTATATATACTATATATACACATATATATATAATATATATATATATATATATATATATATATATCTATATATATATATATATATTATATATATATATTCGTATGGAACAAGCCCACTGCAGAGGCCATTGACTTGAATCATTAAAATAATATCGTCTTTTTGTCTTACTTATGTAAGGCAAGACTTATTGAAGCACTAATGAAGAAGATTATGTTATCGAGACTTTAGGACCTCGTCTTTGGCAACGAAGGTTATTAACCTCCGCTAATCTATGCATTAAAGAAACTACAAAGGTTATCATCCTGGCTTTGGAATCGGAATGACATTGTATCAGAAACTGATTACAGGGGAATATGTTTACACACACACACACACACACACAGAGAGGATGTGCTTCTATTTAATTCATTTTCCTTTAAGAAGCTAAGCCCTAAACTACGGCTCCGCAAAGTGTTCAAGATTTAGTGTATATTAGTCCTTTTCAGCTATCACGTGTGAAAAAAATAAGGAAATTAGCCAATTGGAAACTTAATTAAAGAATTAAACCACTGGCCAAATGTTTACTAATTCCCGGATTGCACTGAAGGATTCTCGCACATTCTTGAAAAAAATAAACTTGCCTTCCGTATAAAATATGGATGTATTTTAACCTCTCAAAATTTATGGTGTGTTATAAAGTAGCCTGACCAATTACACTTTCATCACAGTAGGTAAGCGAATGAACACAGACATATACAAACATACATACATAGGCGCGTGTACAGTCATCATACATCTATTCATCCATCCATCCATCCATACATACATACATACATGCATATGAAACCATCAAACATATCCAATCCAAACACTTCGAAATCAACACTCAAGAGAAACACAACAGATCCAAACTTACATCATTATTTACTGAAGGCGATTTAAACCTACATGACTCGTTCGTCTCCCCGCCCCCCTCATGGGGATCTAGACAGTCCCTTTCCATTAACTAAGCAAACACCACCGACTGCCGGGTGATTGAATAATGCAATACCTTCCTCCGCTTCGTCTCTCGCTACATAATGATGCAGAGAGGTGAGGTTAACTTCATCTAACGGGAGGAAATTTCCCTTAGAAGCTTGAACCTATATTTCAAACAAGCAGATATTGGTGGATGCAGTAATTCTTGAGAGAGAGAGAGGAGGAAGAGAGAAGATAGAGAGAGAAGAGAGAGAGAGAGAGAGAGAGAATGCTCACTTGATTGTCGAGTTTTGGATATAATGCAATACTAGCTCACATAATTATTGTTCTGCTCGTTTTCTGTATGGAATATATCTATCAATCTCCCTACACACACACACACACACACACACACACACACACACACACACACATATATATATATATATATATATATATATATATATATATATATATATACTTATATATAATATATATGTATATATAAGTATATATATATATATAATAGAGAGAGAGAGAGAGAGAGAGAGAGAGAGAGATACAATTACCCCCTCTCCCCCCTCCTAATTACCCATCGTTTTGTTAGACAAAGATCCCGTGAAACATCAAAGATAGCAACCAGCAGTGGCGTAGGCGGATACACCTTGAGAGGACTGACGGGAGATTTCCCCTATTGAGTGATTGTTGTCTTCCTTTGATGTGGCATCGGTTTGGGGGAGCCCTTGCAAAGGTCTAATTAAACATCGATACGCAAATCCCTGCTAGACGACAGATGGAGGCATTTCAACCTTTCATCCCGGCCCCCTTCCTCCCACCCTCCCCCCGGCTCCTTGCGAAGTCACACTAGACAATTCGACCTGTGAAGGTGAATAATCACTTGACGAATAGTGGGTCTCTCTCGCCTTTACTGTCCAGTGAGATTGAAAGTGAGATTGTAATGTAGCAAAACATTTCAAACATAGTGTTTGAAATTACCAATTACCTATGAAGTCTGCCAATACAAATCCACGCATTGACTAATTTAATTTGATCCTTAGGCGTCAAACAAAGGAAGATTGGATTTAACTCTGATTTAAAGTGAAAAGTGTCTATTGAGTTTTAAGATTAAACCTTATTTTTCACATACGTATTTTCGCTGAAATAACTTTGGATTAGTTTTTTTTTTTTTTCTCAAATACTCTCGCAGTCATTAACAGAGATAATTCGAGTAATTTTGAATTGTTAAAGAATAAAATCGCGTTTCATTGTCAGTTAAAATTCACAGTTAATTCACAGTTGAGAGAATTTGATTGCATCTTATGACAAGAGAATGTAATTTGGAAAACTTAAATAAAATCTGTTATAAAACAGTATAATATTGCATGGTACAAGTAAGGTTTTGGGAAAATATATATATTTTTTTTGTGTAAATATTTGTTTGCTGAATATCAGTTTATATGTTAACAAGATTAGAATAGGAAATCAAGAATAGATTTAACTAACATTTCACATAGGTTTGCATCGTTTATAAATATTTAAACTGTTTCCTTCATTTTTATTTTTATGGGGTCCCTTAATTATTTAGAATATGTTTATCCTGAAGATTAAAACAACGCAATAAACTATAATTACAGAATAATCAACCTCCTTTTATCAGAGAAGACGAATGTTCTAATGTGACCTCGATAGAGGATTCCCCTCTTCAGTCCGGAATTCTTTGATGTTTCCGCAGGAATCCAAGAAGAAGCACAATAATTAGAAGGGACTCTCTCTCTCTCTCTCTCTCTCTCTCTCTCTCTCTCTCTCTCTCTCAGATACACAAGAATTTCATATGAGTTGCAACGTAAAAGTATCACAGCAGCGCACCTAGAACCCATTTGCAGTATATTCCAAAAGGGAGAGATTCCAGTCAATAACTGGAATAGTATTTGTTTCAAGGTTTTCTTCGCTTTTTTTAATTGAAATCGATTGTTCGAGTTTTTATTATATCTTGTAGTCCATTTCTTGCAATGTTGCACCAAATAGCCAACACTGTTGTTTCCAATATACTGTTGATAGCAACAGCTTTTTCTGAGCGATTTTTGTCTCTCGTTTTTATTTAGTTCTGTTTTTCTAGTCTTGTTTCAGTCAGATGTTTCGATAACATTTTGGATTTGGATAAATATTTGACACTCTTGTAATGTACACATGATTCGTTAGTCTTAGAATTAATAATAGGTTAATAATATAATCATTTATATTATAATTATCTTACCTTTGACAAATTAAAGGACTATTAAAATTTTTCGATTCCATATAGCACTATAAAATTCTCCCGCCACCCCCCCCCCCCTCTCTCTCTCTCTCTCTCTCTCTCTCTCTCTCTCTGTATAGGTGTGTTGTGGTGGTAGTACTTGGTATGAATAAAAGGGTTAAAGGAATGAATATGTGTATTGAAGAAATTTTTTACTTGTAAAACATTCAAAAATCCGTAAATAGTATGTCATAATTCCAAATGTCCTGAAGGTCACGTATTCTGTATAGGTAGTTTTATCTACAAGAAGATACATATGCATGTACCCTATTTGTATCCTGAAGGTCTGATGCCAGCTCCTTTGACCGGTGGGAAATGAAACCGGGGGGAGGTAGTCTCTCTCCATGGGAACCCCACCCACGCCAGGACGAGAGAGACCATTATCACGAAGGGTTAAAAACTGAGTCAACATGACGAATCTGTACTTCATAAATGATTTTCTTTTGTATAAAATTTAAATTTGTACATACACACTACGTATTTATATATGATTTATTGTTGACTAAATGAGATTAAAACATCTGGCAATAATGGCACTTTTAACCATAGCAGAAGACGCTATTCTGCTTTATAGAAAGGTTTAAAATGACTTAGTGGCTAAGGCATCAATATTCCACAGAAAATGCCAGACTACATCGACCAAGGATTCCTGGAAGAGGAGGAACTTATATTCTGCCTCCCACTCAAACTATGACGAGAATTCGACAGACCAATTAACTTGGAGGACCAGTATTTCGGTCACAGCTATTCTATACAAGTGCGTCTTAATTCCAGCAGCTATTAACTCTTTCCGAGTAGCTTGCTTTTGTCTCTGGAGAATTTCTTTGAGTTGGGAACGTATAGAATATTCAATGGATATATTAACTCATCACCAGATTTGAAGGAATGTGTATAAGAACTTGAGAGAGAGAGAGAGAGAGAGAGAGAGAGAGAGAGAGAGAGAAAAAAAATTTATATAACATTTCATTTTAATGTAACTAATTCACATAAAATAAACATAAGATATCTCGTATTTATTATATACTTTTCATCAGATAACTTAAAAAGTAACAACTCCAACATAAGCTTTAGAGACCATTTTTAACTATAAAATTTCATTAAAATGTAAGAAAGATACACAAATAAAAAAGAAAAAAAAATCAACGAGTAACGCAATATGGCAACAGCAACCTGTAACTTTAAAAAAATGAGTGAGGAGGGGAGAGTAATTTAAAATCCGTTGAATCAAATAACTCAGATCAGGCTGAATGAATCTCTTTAAATCCCTCCAGGCGATTGAATGGTTTAAATCCACTTCCATTCTTTCATTCAATAGGAGATAGCGGAAACCTGCAACTTCTGAGCCCCGCCAGGCAGGACATTTAAATCGCGTCTCCGGTTCACTGTAACGGGGCTCTAGATCAGAGAGAGTTTACCGGCCGTCTTCATGTGCTTTAGGCACGAAAAAATAAACGTTTTTAGGAGGATATAAATATATTAATTATTTTATAATCTTTAGTCTCTATCTTACAATGCTTTTGCGTCAGGACATTGAGATCGAGCCTGGGATTCACAGCAACATATTCCTACACCGGCACCGAAAAATCTTCCAAAACAAAAGAGGAAAAGCATAAAAATACCAAAAGGACCTTTTATATTTCTTTACATCAGAACAAAGCAACTGTTCTTTTTATTAATTTTCCCTGTACACTAACAGCAGGGTTTATAAAAATAAATCGGTTCAGAGAAATCGAAAGAGAACGATGAACATGCTTCTGAATAAAAGGGGAGATAAAGCTAAATGCAAATGGAGACTCAAATGCATTCTTTATTTTTAAAAATAAGAAACCAGAGAGAGACACACACACAGAAACGGAGAGAGATAGAGAGAGAGAGACAGAGAGAGAGAGAGAGAAAAGCATGCTGCAACACCTTGCGAGAACCTAAATGCGATTCATAAATGGAGTGTGCCTTTAATATAATTTATAAATATTTGTACGAGATAAACTGTCGAGGTTGGGTGTAGGTCAAAGTAAAAGTACTGAGAGAGAGAGAGAGAGAGAGAGAGAGAGAGAGAGAGAGAGAGAGAGAGAGAGAGAATCGAGCAACACTAAAGAGATTAAATTTAATGTCAGCGAAAGCGTTTGAAAACAGCAGTTGTTATAATTAAAGTATTTACCCTTGTTCAGACTGGCAGACACTCAGAGTACTGAAATATCGTTTGAGTTGGCAATGCATTACTTATATGTAATGTGCTTTAGAATAAAATAATTAACTAAGAAAGACAGTTTGAAATAATATTGCTATGTGTAAAATACTGTTTAGAAAAGTCTATAGGAAATTAGTAGCAGCACCTGGGACACTGACTATTGGTCTCATAAGCTTGAAGATCTCTCCAATCACCTTACGAACACATTTTTATAAAATCTAGATGTGCTTTCATTAACCGCCTAAATATCATAAAATCAACTCGAATTATAATTAGTATCATGGACCCCGAAACTATTTCAAACATAAGTCTTTAATCTTCTCATTAACTGTTTATTCAAAAGCTGCGGATGTATGAAGTAGCCTTAAAATAACTTGAAAAAAGGGTGGAAATCTCTCTCTCTCTCTCTCTCTCTCTCTCTCTCTCTCTCTGTATATATATATATATATATATATATATATATATATATATATATATATATATATATATATATATATATATATATATATCTCTGTTTTTCCATCTCATTATCCTTCATTCTCTCTCGTTTTTCTCCCTCTCATTTGCTCTCTCCAAAGTGTAAACCATCCAGCATATTTTCAGGCACAGCGGATAATTTTTTTTAATCCCTGGACCAATGCATCGGGATTTGTGTTATTCATTAAAGTTCTCTTAATCATTCACCAGCCGAGCTATAACTCTCCCATTTTGACAGATATCGTTCACAAGATGACTGGACCTAATGATTCCTATCATGCTGTTAGCGTTTATTCAAAAGCAATTTTATCCCGGACTGGAGAAAATTTTTTTAATAAAAGTTTACGTAACTGAAAGGAGAGATATGTTGGGTTATTAATACGTTCAATTTTATTGATTTCGTTAATTTATTCAATATTTCCAAAGGGACTAATTCGTTAATTCTTGGTTTCACGAATATTATCACTGAAGTCGAGGTTGACTTCATGTTTTAAAACATCTCTCGAATATTCTTGTTGCCAATTCACTATTAGGCGGTTCAGTAATTAAAAATGTTAGCGCTATACAAATAAATACGTAGTCAGATTATTAGAAGCAAGGCTCCTCCCTCTCCCCCCCTCCTCCTGTCTCCCCTCTCCCTTCCTCCCTCTCTCTCTCTCGCTCTCTCTCCTCTCTCTCTGTGTGGCATGTTGATGGACTCAGCTAATCCGGATATAAACCAATCAAACATTCAAGGCAACACCCTGCCAGCGAACACCATTTAATTTTTCCCCGTTATGATCTGCCTATAGCTGATATGCTTCGGGGATTTGGGGTGAATATTGATTGAAAATTTTTTCCTTAAGAAGTTTTTATTTAAGAGGACACTCAGGCTTTTAATAATGAAGTGAATGGTAATGTAAATGATAAGGCATATGATAATGTGGAAAACGAATTGTGAATGTATACTTGACACTGTCGCTTACTTTAAGTAACTTATCTGCAGAATATATCATTTCCCCAAAGTTGGCGAGAATCTTGTATCCTTGTGTTAATTAATTTTTTTACGCTTATACACTGATTTTAAATATTCCAGCACATTGAAAAGAAAGTGACCAGCAGAGAGAGAGAGAGAGAGAGAGAGAGAGAGAGAGAGAGAGAGAGAGAGGAGAGAGAGAGAGAGCTTGACAATAATAATAATAATTTGAATGAAATTCTTAACTAAAACTAGGCAGTAATATTTGGCAAATCAGACTAATAAAGTTATCAGTTAACCACCTGTCGTAATTAACTTCTAATGCTACGGAACAAAAGCTGTTTACAACCACTAATTCAAAAGAGAGCCAAAGATTACGGCATGGCTATGGCAAGGTTTTCGAAGTCATTCTCCATGTTTCTGCTGAGTCTTTCATACAACTATAAGATGAATGGACGAAATAAAATACTAATAGTTAAATCTGAAAGAGGTCCAATAATTAGGAATAAAAATGAAGAAATTCCTAAAATTACGTAAAGATGGTAATTATAATTTGTTCTTTCTTGAATAAGGAGGAATTATAAGCATAGAAAAAGTGAAATTTTTAAGATTTTTTTTTCTTTTCTTTTTTTTTCTTTTTTAAGATGGAGCCTTTCTGTGCTAATGATTCTTTGATCTGAGATTCCTTACGGGAGTAACAGAGGCGGTGAGATCACTTCGTCACTGGGTAGGAGAGAAAGGAATCCACAGAGGAACCTCAGGTGATTGAAAAGATTATAGAGACGAAAGAAGCATAAATTTATTACGATTTCGATTGACCTGCATGTGAGACAACAAGATGTGTAGACAACTATAAAACATTTTGCGTAAAAAAAAAATAAATGAATAATTAAATAATAAATAAATAAATAAATAAATTGTCATCTACAAGTTAGTCATTTAGGTATTGCTCCACTTCCTTCTTCGATGTGATTTTCCGTTTCACTGACACAAATCTCAAAAATTTACAGGCATATAAGACACTCCAGTGATAAACATTCTAAACCAACAGCCAACTGTCATATGAAAGGTATGAAGATTTTTTTAACTTTCAATGAGCGTGTAAATAATAATTAGAAGAGATAGCAAATTATCCAACAACGCGAGATTATGAACAGCCAAATGCATAGTGAAAATAAATCTCGCTATTCTAGCGGATCCCTCTGACAATGAAATGCTTTAAATACTTTGGGGAATGAAGCTGAAGGTATTCACGGCGCAAAATATTTAAATCTCTTTCTGAGCGAAGTGAACTTTGCCAGATAATCACTGCTCTTTGGCATTATAGTGTATCGTGTGAGTCTCCCAATGGCTCTGTAGTCCAGAGGTCGCGGTATTTGAATGGTTTCTATATATGGAATGGATTTCTAGATGTTTTGTTGTTCTGTCTGTCTAGCTATCTAGTCTAGCCTCGGTGAACATAAATTTGGAAAATGGAGCTAAACAGATACGCATGAAGGGATTTTATTATTATATACTTTTTTTATATTAAGTCACTAAAAATTCAACCTAAACTACATTTATAAATTTATTTTAAGTAAGCAAAAGTTGGCTTAAGAACTATCTCTCAGTAAAGGACTAGTACTTAATATTAACAGTTTTGAGAGAGGCATAAATTTCTTCCTTAAATATTAGGCAACCATCAAATAATATCCAAACAAGTACGAATATGAATATTTGAATAAAACAGTATTGAACAGAAGAGGGTCTTTCATTCAACGTGAAATTACACAACTTTCTCTTTTTGCAACCTTTTAACTTGTGGAAACTTATTTTACTCAAGTTCTCTTCCTTCTTACTGTTTATGCTCTTCTGTCTCCTGTTCTGTTATTATTATCATATTATTATCATTATCCCTTAAAATCACTGACATTTCCAAACCCACTAAAACAAACATATAAATACCTGGATGTGAAAATAAATGTATATATATATATATATATATATATATATATATATATATATATATATATATATATATATATATATAATATATATCTCTCTCTCTCTCTCTCTCTCTCTCTCTCTCTCTCTCTCTCTCTCTCTATATATATATATATATATATATATATATATATATATATATATATATATATATATGACAGGTAAAAATGTTCTGTAACAACAGAATTCCATCTAATAAAAGGAGCCCATAAAAACACCAAAATGTAGAGAGAAAAGTACTATATTTCAGAGACTGCTGTCTCTCTCTTCAGGTATATGAATGAGAAAAGTTTACAGAAAAGGTGGTATTTATACCAAGAGATCCGTCCACAAGTAAGACAATTTAGGTCACCTCTGCTGATAATCTTCCTTTAATCTTGTTAAGCGTTGGTTGAATGAACACTTCGTCGACGACATCTGAAATCCTCGCGTCTTTTGAGATGTTCATTACCTGCTTCTCTTTTATTAAGGCCGATTCCATCATTTGACTCTTGTACCGGCAGTTGCTGCTATAAATTACAAGTGACATATTCCAGTTTATTCTATGGTTATGTTCATTTATATGGTTGAAAATAGCCGAGTTCTGTTGTCCATACCTAACTGACTGTTTGTGTTGTATTAATCTCTGGGGAAGTGATTTACCTGTAAATCCGATGTAAGATTGGTCACAGTCCTGGCATGGGAACTCATAGACCCCAGAGTCTTTGGGAGATGTCTTTTGTTGGACGTTAATCAAGGATTTGGCTAAGGTATTTGGGTAGGTAAATGCAAAAGGGTTGGATTTTCCAAGGGTGTGGGTTACTCTCTTAATCGTCTCCAGGTGAGGAATTTTTATTTTATTGTTGGGTGTGTCTCTGGTCTTGTCTTTAGGGGGTCGGTAGAAAATTACGTTTGCTTTTTGAATTGCTTTCTCAATTATATGGTCCGGATACTTTAAAGATGAAAGTTGCTTGCAAATTAGTTCAAATTCTTTTTCCAGGAAATCTGGGGAACAAATTCGTAAGGCTCTTAAGAATAGGTTGCTAGCTACACCTATCTTGATAGTAATGTCGTGATAGCTAAAGTAGTGAATATATGAAAGTGAGAACGTTGGTTTTCTGTATATGGTAAATTTGTATTCTGTCGTGTCTCTGATTATTAAAACATTAAGAAAAGGAATTTTGTTGTCTGTTTTCCATTCAACTTTAAATTTGATGCTGGGCACTAATGCGTTTAATTTTGAGAGGAATTCACTAAAATTACCCCACTTATTATCCTGTTTTAGCCAATCTGTACATGGAATACTTTGAAACTACAGTAATAAATGCAATAAAACCCAAAAACATGCTGTGGATGAGATACGTGGATGACATCCTAACATTTTGGGATAATCATTCTTATTCAGTATAACTACTCCCTTGCCTTTGTCAGGCTTGCAAATCACTATGTCATCACGTTTTTTTCAGGGCCAAGAGTATCTCCAAATCGTTTTTTCTAAAAAATGGTGTCTCTCTCTCTCTCTCTGTCTTTCTCTCTCTGTCTCTGTCTCTGTCTCTCTGTCTGTCTGTCTCTGTCTCTGTCTCTGTCTCTGTCTCTCTCTGATTCGATATTCTCTCTCCCTCTTTCTCTTGCTCGATATATATATATATATATATATATATATATATATATATATATATATATATATATATATATATATATATATATATATTTATATTTTCTATCGTCTTTTCATTAATAATAATTTTTGGGGGGAAAATTTGTGTAAAAATTCATGATATTAAATTGTTTACTGCGGGTATCCTTCAAGGTGTGGCTAGCCTCTGGCGACTCCTCCTTTCCGTAGAGTGAAAATCGCCCTTATGGCTAATCTGGTAGTGTCAGTTTGTATATTAAGCCTCCTTTTGACTGTGTTGTCCTTTGTAAAATCAGTTTGCCTCAGTAAAGGGTCCGAAAAAGACCGAAAGTACTTGGGTATCTCACTTTTTTCCTTTTTTCCCTCGTGGCAAAAAACCTTTATTTATACATAGCATCACGTTTTATATACTTCGTGATCAAGTTATTCATACACACACACACACACACACACACACACACACATACACACACACACACACATATATATATATATATATATATATATATATATATATATATATATATATATATATATGTGTGTGTGTGTGTATGTATATTAATAATAATAATAATAATAATATAATAATAATAAGCAAATTTTAACCGCAAACTCTCAACTTAATTCCCCTTTTATTATATAACAGCACAAGCCACCAACTGGACAAATGTCAAGTGAATAACCATCTATCAACTCGGTGGATTATTCAAAAGAGACTCTTTTTAAAAAGAATCTTGAAGTCATCAGAAGAACACGAAAATCCACTACGAGAGATCCTGAAATGTTGCCTCATCTCTATTTGACTTTCCCGTTGTCCTGCGTAAAGTTCTGGCCTGTTTTTAAACGTACGTATTTATTTGTTTTTAAAAGAATGATGAATGTTTAAATAAATATATATTCATATATTTTTGGTGGGTAGGGTGTGGATCTAATAATGATGATAATAGAAATGAAACTGAATTACCTTTAATATTTTACTGAAAATGAGAAATGTTCAAACGTAAATTATTTAAAAAAGCTTGTTAATGTTCTTATCTCTCTCTCTCTCTCTCTCTCTCTCTCTCTCTCTCTTCTCTCTCTCTCTCTCTCTCTTTCGAAACTACCTTTCATTCCTAAGTTCTAGGTCACAGTCGAATGAGAGAGATACCCAAAAAGTAAACAAGATATATAAAGAACCTCTAAGTAGATAAGTAAAATGTAAGTGAAGTATCAATTCAAACATCATATCGATTCCATGATTATCCTGCATTAGTTGTCATAAACCTTATTTAGGCACGAAAGACATCCGGTAGGATTAACCGCCTGTGGCCACGAGAGCATGAAGATAGTATATTCCTATAAGTGTTCCTTTGGTCACATGGTAAAGCCATTCATTTAACAACTTTGTACAGGTTCTAAAAATAAAGTTTTATCCCCATAAGAAAAGTTATTTTAATTTTAAGCTTTGTGAGACACGAGGTCTCTTCTAATGAAGAAAGATCCCTTAATTTTAAACTTTGAAAGACGCCAATTTTTCATGGAAAAAAGTTTTTTAAATTTAAACTTTGGAAAGCATCTTTTTCTTCTCTACTTATTTCTTTATGTTAATGAGTAAGCAATTCCGTTATGATTTTTAAGGCATTTAAGATTTCATGACTCATGTGAGTCTTATAATAATTTGTTCAAATGAAAGTTAGAGAAATTTGAGAAATCTTGGGGGGAGATGGGCGGGGCTATTACTAGATACATATATCTGTGTTGTAAATTAACTTTCGGTACATATGACATAAGTGGTTAAATATATTATCCCCTCTCTCTCTCTCTCTCTCTCTCTCTCTCCTCTCTCTCTCTCTCTCTCTCTAAACGAAGCTACCCTTACTACAATAATATATAATATATATATATATATATATATATATATATATATATATATATATATATATATATATATATGTGTGTGTGTGTGTGTGTGTGTGTGTGTGTGTGTGTGTGTGTGTGTGTGTGTGTGTAAATTTATATACCTTATCTCGTTCCTCCGCCAAATTATGGAATCAAAAATCCATTTCAGATTAAATTACCCGGCCCTTGATGAGTCATGGAACATTAAACTTTGTAATACCTCCTTAGATCAGCTAAATCACAACTATGTAAAAACTAGTCAACTTTCTTTATATATATCTCCAGGCGAGGCAAAGGACTGGTGTAATACATTGTATGTTAAATATTTTCTCATAATGGATCTCAGGAATTTTCGTGTTGGTCAGAATGAGTCATGAAATATGCCAAGAGTCCGGAGAATGTATCATTGATTACTGCTTTATGAGAACACTTTAGAAAACATCCTTATGACCAAAATGACTACTCTCATACAACTGTTATTCTATCATTTTATGATTCTTACAACCATAAGTGACACAAAGGAATTGCAATAGATTCCACCTGCCATGAAAGCCCTAGATTTATAAGGAATACGAAACTTTGTCAAATTTATCCATTTTTTGGTTTCAAATGGAATGGAATAGAATATAGAATTCAAAGGCCAAGCACTGGGACCTGTGAGGTCAGTCAGCTCTGAAAGGGAAACTGAGAGTAGAAAGGTCTAAAAAGTGTGAAGGAGAGGGTTGAGGTGAGTAAGATGGAGGAAAGAGAAGATGAAGGAAGGTACAGTCAAAGGAATAAAAGAGGCTGCAGCTATGGGCCTAAGGATACGCCTCAAAGAACATTAAGAAACGCCTACAGTGCACCGCGTGAGGTGCACTGACGGCAGTAACAGGGTTCAGATTTCGAGTAACACTAGAGGTACCCTTCACTTGTGCTTAACTGTCATCAAATATACATTTGTCAATAAACTATAAAAGTTCTGGGATATTCCGCCATAATTTCACCTCTATTAAACGTGACAGGAGAGAGAGAGAGAGAGAGAGAGAGAGAGAGAGAGAGAGAGAGAGAGAGAGAGACTGTCCCCTTCCTCAGGTGATAAAGTCAGATCAATTTTATCTATATTTCATAGGAGAATGAGTTAATTAAATTGACGTCATTCGCGGTGTAATAAATAGACTTGAAATCTCACCCCCGTAGAGATCCTCCCTGGTGGGGCCTCCCCTTCGGAGTCTGTTAAAGAAAGAATCCTCTTCTGGAAATTTGCAAATCTGATATATCTGTTGCTCGTGTTTACTCGTTCTTTCTGATCTTATAATTAGGTTAAACCACTGGAATGTTCAGAATGAAACAACGGACTGCCGATCCCCCAAAAACTCTTAGACAAAGGGACCTCCAACATCTCCAAAAGTCACATCCAGGTAATCTGGAACACCAAAGAAGCCTGTCCCGGGGACTGCACCTCACAGTCAACGTTGACACTGACTGCTATTTATCACCACTACATCCTGGGCAATCGCCCGCCCGAATTGGGCAGATAGGGACCAAGAAGAGCTGGCCGTGTTTACGTTATGTTCCTTATCAGGTGGCCAAGGCGAGGTAATGTCCTCAACGGGAAGGCCCGATAACTTCAGAATGACCGTCGGCCGATATGGGCTGAGAGCGTGAGAGGAGAGGCGTTTCGTGTCGGTATGTCATTGAGGGTTTCATGTTATTTCTTAGTTTGAAGTTATCGCATTAAAATTTACCGTGTGCAATTGTAAATAGAAAAGTGAAGATGGCTTTTGAAAAGGAGTGTAATTAATTACTAGAAATAAGATTATTTTTAAATTGCGAAAAATTACCGTCTACAATTGCAAATAGAAAACCTGGAAATGTCGATTTGATAAGAAATCCAGCATTACATTATTACCATAATTAAGATTTTTTAAACAAAAAATTTTTCAAGCCGAAATTCCACCCACAGCCAAATGTCCAACAAGCATAATAAACGATGCAGCTGTTCTAGCGTCCCAGGTGCGCAATCTGTCAGCGTATGACAGAACTCATTTAAAACCTACATAGGAATTCATTAATGAAATGACCGCGCGTGAAATTAAGGGCTGCAGTTCCGGCCGGGCCAAAAACGCCCTGGATATTAATCACCTTCGCCCAAATATTGGTGTGAAATCCCAAATTACCAGTGGAAGGGATTTCCCGGGAAACAGAGTTGGGATGTAGGTAAATAAAAGTGAATATTATTTGTGAATTACTAAATGAGTAGAGGAAGTTATAAGTTATTTATTATAACACAAGGCGAACTTTTTTTTAGATAATTATATGTTCCGTGCTCCAACGGTGACCCAATTTCAAACAACATTTTCGTTATCACTTAATATATGTCACAGAAACACCAAATATTAACCTAAACATCAAACATTATAATTTCGTATCAAAAGCTGATAAGATCTTGAGCTAATAAATAAGGTTTATGATGTCGCTGAAGCCCATATGATAGCCATCATTGACAACGTTAATTAGCGCTCTTTTCCGGAACCAAATGAATTACTGTGATTTAATTTATTAGCTTATCAGTGTGGACATGATTTTGGTCAGATGTAATTAGAGGAAATGTAAGTAAATAGGTTTAATTTTTTTTTTTTTGTGGATATTGGCTCTCAAATTCCAGATTCTGTAAACACTTTTGTTAAGTGAAAGATATTTTTGTGAATTCTTTTCCTCATCGTTCTATGATTTTTTTCTCTACTCATAAAGATCTCTCTCTATTTGTATCAACCAACGTGGGACAAAATAGTTTTTGTAGTGCTCTCTGGTAAAATCCGGACTCATTTTGAATCCTTATAAGGAATTTTTTTAAAGCAGTCGCCTGTCATGGTAAGACTTTCAAATAATTACAAATAATCTTCAAAGTTGTTATTATGTATGAAATCAATGTATTAGAATGATAATCTCGACTATTTATGCACTTTTGTTTACGTGTGTCCAGTCGTTTTATTATTATTATTATTAATTATTATTATTATTATTATTATTATTATTATTATTATTGGGTAGTAATTACCTTTAATGCTTATTTAGATAAAATTTGAAACAATTGGACAACATGTCAATAACAAATTGCATAATTGATATTCGTATTATTATTACAATACTTTGATTTCATACAGAGTAACAACTTTGAAGATCATATAACAAAATTTCAGTAACAAGCCCTGTTTCTTAATAGGCATCATGAAAAATACACTTATGAATTAATAGAATTATGAAGATACGATTACCTTTCCTAAAATGTCAATTTTCCATCAAATAGCGGCACCTTCCACAATTTATTGTACAACAGCATCGTTTATTAACTGACGCCTCAGGGATAAAGTGAGCACTATCATAAATGCCCTGAGTGATATGAGACCGTAATTAGCTGTTTCGTATGATAGGGATGAAAATGTCGACAAAACTGGAGGACTTACGACCATGTGAGCAAACAGGACCGACAGAAAATTTAGTGGGTCCTATCTCTCTCTCTTCTCTCTCTCGAATCTCTCTGCGTTCATCTCCTTTCATCTCTCCTGCATTGGACGTAGATGGTTATATACTCGTAGGTTTTTTGATCACTAAAAGGTTAATTAACTGTTCTTATTTTGAAGGGTTAATATGAGATGGAAAGAAAACTTCAAGGTAGGGTATAAGGAGATAGAGGTGCCTGTAGAAAAGCTCTCTCTCTCTCTCTCTCTCTCTCTCTATCTCTCTCTCTCTCTTCTCTCCCTATTAATATTATATATATATATTACTATATTATATATCTATATATATATAATATATATATATATATATATAAATTATATATATGTATATATTTATATGATATATATATATATATATATATATATATATATATATATATAATAGTAGTATGTATGTATGTATATGTAAGTGTTTACATAATAAAATATGGAATGTTAGTCCATATATATAAAAGTCTAAAACTAAAGAGGTCAACCAGATTGCTTGCAGGAATGTGATCAGACTAGAGACGCTAAAGATGACGTATACAATAAGTATGTAAGCTAAGATAACATGCCGTCACCTGTAGTCATTCAATTGTTTATAAACATTAGTCCAAGCTCCCTGCTTGAGACAACTACCCCGACTATTATTCAAACGGCCTACGTGATCTGTAGCGTGTCTCATTCGATTGTGTGTTCGTATGAAACTATGTCATCTGATAGTATGTTCATATGTTCGAAACTACTGTCTGTTCCTTCATAACTTGTAACAGAGATGGTAGACAGGCAGAACAGAGTTAGCTATCGTTATTAGAAGACCTGTACCTCTTACCTAAGCTTTATCATGTAGAGGAATAGGATTAGCCATCATCATTGGCAGAAGCGATCAAGCTATCGTCATAGAAGACTTGTACGATCATACCTGATCTTCATCATGTAAAACTTCAGAAGAATATACTATTTTTATACTTAGTGTTTTCTACAAGAACCTCACCGAACCATGAGTTTAACACATCGTCGTAAAGATAATACCGACTTCGTAAGTGATCTACAAGACCCCAGACACTCCATTGAAGATGGAAGTGCAATACCAACCGACTTAGCGTATGGATTGTCGCTAGTCTAACATTACCTCATAGGGCGCCTTATCATACAAGGCACAAGCCCTAATATTGGTGGCCAGCGGACCAGAAGAACTCTACAACGTCCTACGAAGAAAAAACCAGAATAATAAATCATGTATCATAAGAAGTCAACGACGACGGAAGCAGCAGATTCGTCAAGCAACCTAGTATCATCGTTAGTGAGCGACTTCAGAAAACAACAAGATCCGTCAAGCAACTTAGTATCATCGTTTAGTGAATAACTTCAAGAAACAAAACCGACGTGTCCTTTTCCTACGGCAACGGAAGCTTCGTCTCTCATTAGAATCATTCAAGAAAACATCGTTAGTGAGCGTTCCGGAACTTCAAGAAACAAACCGAACGCGTCTGCAGCATCGGATTTTCAAGGGCTCGAATCATCGAAACAACGCGCACGGGGGAAACTGAAGCCAAACCAGGTCGTCCGCTAAATAGAGAAGGAGGACCAAGGCCGTGTGTCGTTATCGGAACACCGTGACTTCCCACAAAAGCAAGCTAAGTACAATTTTTTATTCATTTGGAGTAACTTTGAGTGTTTCCTTTACAGGTCGAATTTCGTTATTCCTGTGGCTGAAGTTACGAGACATTCTTAATCTTACTTTTTTACAGAAATTATCTACATCATTGAGATTTCGCTACTGCGAGTTTTTATCTTTGAGTGTCTGTTTCCAGAAGTTCTACTAAAATATCATAATCATATACTATGTTAATTTTATCATTTTGGGTGATTATTAATCCCTTACGTAACAAATCATATTAAACAGTGAATATGCGTTTACGCAGTGGACGTCTGTATTTATACAGATGCATGGATAGGGTCGTTAAGCACCGTAGTGATTAGAAAACACACAAAAACAAGTGGAACACCCGTACAAATCTATATAAATTAGAGGTAACACTATTTCGGGTCATGACAATAAATGCTCCTTTGCAAAGTCCCGATCGCAGTTTTAGCCTTGAGTTTTTTTGAGTTATATAAAAATATCGAACCTCAATGACTCAACTTAACTTTAAAAATATGGCTGGATTGCAAGGAATAACATGTCTGTAAAAAACTTTCATCAGGCTAAACGCGCTGACCAGGATCCCTCACTATTTCAAATTTTAGCAAAGAATGAAGTACAAACAGTTAAAATTGAATACAGTAGAGATAACTTGTCTTATTAGTAATCGCTCAGTTCCTAATAGTTCATCATTCATTGCTTTATACGTAACCAGCAACATAATGCTAAAAACACAATACGTTGCCGATGGTAATAAAGAGAAGGATCCTAATTATTACAAAAAGAAATAGAAACAGTAGCCCGTTCAGAATCAAACAAGCAAACTCGGTGACTGTGTCACCTAGTCAAGCGGTCAAGGTCAGTCGAAAAAACTGCCGAAGTGTTCAAAGCAAAGCAAATTCCACACAATAAGCGACTCTAGCAGAGTGGGGAAAAGCGATGTTGGTTCATACATACCGATATCTTTTTGAACTAAAAAGGATTTTTTCCTATGCATCACACGACAGTATCAAGTAATCAGAGCAGGTTCTAGTAATTTTAATACATTAAGTTATAATAAATACTGGTGGATTAAGCCCGACTGTACGCGCCGTAAAAATTAGAATATCTTATTTATTCCTTTAGTACAATAATTACCAGTATTTACGGACTCACCGTCTGTTGTTCGAACTTCCCTAATGAGAAGTCCGGATAAGCGAGCGCTTACAGATACCTCTAGTTATAAAAAACATTGATTCTGTATCTAGCGTAATTGTAAGATTCATCTAGGGGTATACAAAAATATTACCTTACATCCTGCAAAATAAGGCGTGTTTATCAAATGAAAATCCTATAAACCTTCAAACATATTAAAATCAGTTTGAACAAAAAGAGACAGTTAAATAATAACTTATATAGAGGAACTATACATTTGTCTCATAAATCGTAACATTGTTCAAATGACCCAACAGAATTCTCCATAACCACAGTCGCAGTTTTGCACGCAAAATCTCGAGACGCATGCACCCTCGAATGTCTTAGTGTGTGTAAAAAAGACTTTGCTGGGAAATGAAATTTTAATCCTTCCCGACACTCTGAAATATAACGATTTCCGCGAACAAAGCCCTAAAAGTATACATATCGTGGATACGGAAGTTATAAATATCGCATTTTTTATTGTTGCTAATTTTTAATCACGCCCAACCAAACCAGTCGTGGATGAATCTCTCTGATAATCTATCTAAAGTAATATCCGTAAAGTCATTCAAGCAGAGGTGATTCAGCAGAAATTTTTTTTTATCTTTTACCTGAATACCAGGAAGTTTCTCCACTAGCGAGTGATCTCTGGGAAAAAACGGATGTAATTTAACACAAAAATACGGTCTAAGGACAAACATTAAGCTATATACGTACCTTCGTGTAGACTTTCAATGAAATTTCAAAATAGAGATAAATGACGAAGTTGAAAAATGTTAGTAATAGGAGCCATTAGGAAATCAAATAAGCCCATATAATTTTTCCCTCAAATGTCATGCCATAAAAGATCGGACTTGGCGTATCTGCGTAGATTCTGTCGCTTAAACAAGGAAACGACTTCCGATAGTTTCCAGTGCGATGTACCGACGACATCTTATCTCTGTTAGGTTAGAATAAATTTTTTTCACCAACTTGGACTTACTTAAAGGCTTTTACCTGATACCATTACCTAAGTGATTGTACCTCATACACCGTTTTTTTTCAGCACACTCAGGGGACATTATCAATTTTTACGTATGCCTCCGGCTTACGTTGCACCCCAATTACAATATAGTGTTTGGAGATTTTTAGGGGATACCCTACATGCTTATATGGATGATCTTGTAATCTTTTCTAATACCTTAGAAGTACATTCACATAAAGTAGAGCTAGTGCTACAGAGACAAAGACAAATAATCTCAGAGTAAAATATCTAAATGTGAGTTTTTAAAAACCGAACATGTTTATCTAGGTTTTATGTGTCTGGTCAAGGTCTTAAAAGTAGTCCATGGTAAGGTGTCGGCTATTCATAACTTTCCGGTACTTATTAACGTAAAAGGGGGATACAGCACTTTTGCGCTGTAGTGGGTATTACAATCGTATGTAAATATGTAACTCTTCAATCATTGACAGCTCCTTTAACAGATCTTACGAAGAAGAGCGTAGATTTATTATGGTCTGAAAAGCATCAACAGGCGTTCGATATCTTAAAAGCGGAAAATGCAGCTTACCTAACTTAAAAATCCCTGATTTAAATAAGGAATTTTTTTTATTGCAACAGACGCCTCAGACCAAGGGGTAAGAGGGATACTACTTCAGTAATATGATAAACAGTTCTTCCCTATAGCTTTTTATTCACGTAAACTAAAGCCCTCTGAAAGTAAATATGCAGTAATAGGCAAGGAAGGGCTAGGTATCTTTAACACTAGTACATTTTAAGTTCATAATCTATGGCTATCCTGATAAAGTCTTTACTGAACATGAGTCCTTTACCGAGTTTTTCAAAGGCTTTAATCACAGTCCAAAAGGAACTCGGTGACAAATGATCATTCAGGTCTTTGGAGCCAAGATAAGATATCTACCTGGGAAAGCAATTATCATAGCTGACGCATTATCCCGCAATCCCGCACCATACCGCAAAGAACCATTAATTAGACTAAAAGATATAGAAACATCCGTACCTATTGTTAAAACCGTATCTAAACAAGAAAATTCCTTAACCCAAGAGATCGCGAGCATTGAATATCTGGGTCGGAGCGCAGAACTGTTACAAACTGAACAAAGCAAGCGTCAACAGCAATAAACACCAAACAATAAACACTTCGAAACGGAAACAGGGTCAGCGGCTAAGCAAAAACAATACACACTTCGAGCAGAAACCCTAAAGCAAAAGTATACTTAAGGTATGTGTATCAGAATAATGTAATCAAATGTAATATTATATGTAGGTCTGTGACGAGGAAAACCCAAAGAACACAGCAGATGACTAATGACCAGGTAGTAGCAATAATCTTTTTCATACCAATCGTCATAAACTGGTTGCATTCCGTCATCCAGGGTTTCCTACTATGTCACAGAAAGCCAAATCACTATTTTACTGGCCTACAATGCTTACAGATATAAAAAGCACATAACTAATTGTAACACGTGTCATGAAAACAAGGGATACACTAAGACACCTGTCAGTTTAAGGGCCTATCCTGTGCCAAATCAATCCTTGAAAGAATATACTTAGAATTATTAACAGAATTACGAGTCTGACAGAGGGAATAAACACTTCTTAGTGTTAATAGTTCCTTGACACGTTATATAGAATTAATAGCACTAAAAACAAACACCGCAATTGAGTGCGTTACGAATATTTATGAGTGCTAAATCAGTAAACATGGAATTCAACACATAATAATCTGTGACTCGGGTGGTGTAAATCAATAATAATCTCCTTAACACGTTGTGTGAATTCCTTTCCATTAAGAAAACCAATAATATATTTGATCACCCAGAGTCAATCGGTTTGGTAGAATAACGGATAATTAAATAGGAAGTGTCAATGTCTTACGAGTTACAACTCGTGATATTGGATCCGACCGGATTATAGCGGTTCTCGCGGTTTTAAATACGTTTATCATTTATATCTTGTATCTATAGAATTGATGCCGCAAGTAGCCTTATACGGTACGCCGCTAGAACACTTTTCCACATATTCAAGCCAACCATTAATTATCAAATATAATAAAAAAATAGATAAAAATAAATAAATATAAAAAAAATAAAATAAAATAAAATAATGGATACAAGTGGAGTCAATATAATACACTCCGTAAGAAGTCGGAAGGGTTACAAATTATAATAAAAAAAGGAATCACGATAAAATCAATAAGCAAAACGTAACCCAAGGTTAATTAAATATCTAAATATATATGCGTAAAGATTTGAACTCTAACTTAACGCTTTAGTAATGACAAATAAGCTAAAAGTTCAAACATATCCAAAAACCTACTGACATATTGTCTGTCCCGGTGATTTATATTCGTAGTCAATGAAAAAAAAATTAAATAAATAAATAAATAAATAAATAACTAATAATAAATAAAATAAATAAAACTAAAATAAAAGAGATTTTAAAGTCAGGAAGTCTAGAAGTGAAAATGTTATCTATGGAATAATCCTATATGCTCTTATACAGGGCTAATAATATATATATGAATTTGTATGGAAAACCTTTTTCATAAGTTTGAATAAGGAATATTTATTTAACATAATGCCAACATGAAACTAATATATTGTTCAATTTTGGTACTGTTGTTTTTTTTTTTTTTTTCAGACATTCTTCTCATGCGGGTGGAGAATTAAAACACTAAATGTCGATTTTGAAATACTAAACAGTCGTATCTCTTACAGCAAGTAACGTAACTCTTAGCTGGCTGAGAGCAATCTCCTGCCAAGTGACGACGTCATCATTGCCGTATCAGCATTTGTTCCTTTTAACCTCAATAATCTGCTTACACAGGCTCATCTGTGTGTCGTCTCTGCTTGCAAAAGCAGATTGACTGGAGAAAGGAATGCTTAGCCCGAACTTCTCATGGGCAAGGCAGACATTAGGTACAGGTGTCTATCGGTATGCGCAATGCAACTTGCAATCATTTTAAAATTAATAAACAAAAGGAAATAGAATTTCTATAACATCAAAATGAATTAATTTTTTCTGAACCTCATAGACATTTAGAAGTATCACGATATGGATATGGATTATTTACTTGCAACATTAGCTTATTACAATTCAAGTAAAACATTCATGGGTATATGTCACATTTTCTTGAAAAAACCCAAAGTTTATTTAGAAATTAGTTACATAGTGGGTTTTTTTTCGTTGCATCTCCTACCTATTAATAAAGTTTAAAAATTAACCTCAGAGGATGCGCACGAGAAAATTGAATATTAAAACTTTTGTTAGGGCACATAGAATCATGATTAATATTCTCTTTGACTCTTATGTTGCCTGGCAATCTTACAAATAGCTCCATTTTCCACTTCTTTGTTTAGTAACTTACTACCAGTAATATCGAATTTTCTTTGAGATTCGTATTGATATCTATTTATTTTTTATAATTATGGATATTTTTACGAGTCATCATAGACCTGGATAGGTTCACTCATTGTTAATGCCATGGATAAAAAAAGTTTGTACAGCGGACTCTTTTGAATTCCGAAATATCAGCGAATTCATGTGGGTTAAGTCTGGTCTAAATGGCTCTCTCCCCTCCCCTGTATTTGGATGTCGTCTGAATTTACTTTGCCCTTGTGACAAGTATAATTTCACTTGCAGGCTGATTAATGGAACCGGTTACAGTATCCTGCAGTACGAGAGTTTCACATAGCAACTTCAAAAAAATCGTTCGTCGCAGCGGACGACTACAGTCAAGTAACAACCGCCTACAATGTGAAAGGAATTTCATGGACTTCTTCGACCGACACCGTATCTCGTCGTTAATCTCGTTTTAATGCGGAACGCTCCAGCGGTTGTCGGAATTCGACTACAAAAGGGACATACTTCGACAATTACGACCCGAAGGATATTCAACTCTACCTTTGCTGGCGAAGGACTCGTGCTGGGGATGTTTTTTTTATTCATCGCGAACGTAATCGTGTAGCTTAGGATGCAGAGAATAAGTATGAGCGCAAAATGGAACGTTGGACCCGCCCAGGCAAATTTTCCCCTTGTTTTAACCATTGAAAAAGGCCGTTTCAGTGGCTATAGGTGGTTGTCTGGAACTGTGTAATGGACGAAAAGTGGTTCGAAAGCTAGTTAAATGTGAAGTAGTATAACCTCGGTCATGTATCCTATATATATAAATGATCATAAATAACAGAATCTAAATATATCTTTGCGTGTACGCAATAGGAATCTCTTATATAGATGATCATAAATAACAGAATCTAAATATATCTTTGCGTGTAACGCAATAGGAATCTATTTAAATAGAGGATTCTAAATAACAGATCTAAATATATCTTTGCGTGTAAACGCAATAGCGAAAATCTATTTAAAGTGCACATATATTAATCATAATTATATGAATCCATATACATATGTATAAACAAATCAGGTAGCCTCTAATCAATATGTTACCTTTTATCATACCAATATCTGCAGTTATTTATGAGTTAGAATATGAATTACTAATCAGATATATAACATTTAGCATAAAAATCAACGAATCAATCAGCATAAACATTAATAATTTTATCAATTCATATATGAAATTTTTTATCAGTTAAAATATGATTTTTATCATGTTAATCTTCATTCTATGCAATTATCAGAGTACATTAGTATTTTCTGTAGCATAAGTATCTTAAAGAGATGAAGTGAAAAACTGTATCTTATATAATCCGTGATCACTATTATTTACCAATATCATTGTTTTATATTTTATTACTTGAATCAATTCATGTACACAATGAATTTTTATTTACTTATATATATATTCACATAGTGTCTGTATCACACTCCTATAAGTCAAATGCAAGTCAAGTTTGAGTAATATTCAGTAGTTGGTTTTGGTAGCTGACCGAGCTAATGTAAGTGTTTACATAACTAAAAATATGGGAATGTTAGTCCATATATATAAAAGTCTAAAAACTAAAGAGGTCAACCAGGATTGCTTGCAGGAATTTGATCAGACTATAGACGCTAAAGATGACGTTATACAATAAGTATGTAAGCTAAGATAACATGCCGTCACCTGTAGTCATTCAATTGGTTTATAAACATTAGTACCAAGCTACCCTGCTTGAGACAACTACCCCGACCTATTATTCAAACGGCCTACGTGATCTGTAGCGTGTCTCATTCGATTGTGTGTTCGTATGAAACTATGTCATCTGATAGTATGTTCATATGTTCGAACTACTGTCTGTTCCTTCATAACTTGTAACAGAGATGGTAGACAGGCAGAACAGAGTTAGCTATCGTTATTAGAAGACCTGTACCTCTTTACCTAAGCTTTATCATGTAGAGGAATAGGATTAGCCATCATCATTGGCAGAAGCGATCAAGCTATCGTCATAGAAGACTTTGTACGATCATACCTGATCTTCATCATGTAAAACTTCAGAAGAATATACTATTTTTATACTTAGTGTTTCTACAAGAACCTCACCGAACCATGAGTTTAACACATCGTCGTAAAGATAATACCGACTTCGTAAGTGATCTACAAACCCCAGACACTCCATTGAAGATGGAAGTGCAATACCAACCGACTTAGCGTATGGATTATCGCTAGTCTAACATTACCTCATAGGGCGCCTTATCATACAAGGCACAAGCCCTAATATATATAATCAGAATCATACATTTAAAGCAAAAGACGATAATATCATAATCATAAATAAAATGGCATAGAGCAGGAAATACACCAGTACCACTTATTCAATGACAGATTTATTTGTTTTAATGCTCTGTGACAAAATAAAGAGCGTAGTACACAATAAACTCAATGCAAATTTTGGTCTTAGTGGCTCAGCGTCAATAAAAAGAAAATTTACTCGAAAATAAAATCACATAGACAATACTAACAACTTCAAATACTGTACCTAAAGTGAACTGCAAAGAGTTTGAAAAATAAACCCAAACATCTCATTTAAATGAAAAGGTTAAATTACTTGTTCAGTGCCAATAAAGCCTGACCCAACAGGAAAAAAATACTTCAATGATAGAGTCTTCAATAAAAGCCGAGAAATGCAATAAAAACGCCGTCTTATTAGAGAGAGAAAGTCCAGAAAAGCAGAAAGTCTCCAATAAGAACAAAGATGTCGATTTTACACAGCAAATCGGACTTGAATAACGAGATGGAAATCTAGTGTTTTTTGCCTCTGCTCGATCAGGAAAAGATTCACTCACTCAGTCTACTAGTAGCCTCGATCACTCTCTAATATTTTTATTGTTAGCTTCTGTCCTTGAATAGGATTGAGAAAAGTTATAAATGAGAAGAAGAAATTAGGGAGAAATGAATGATATAGGACAGTTTTCATATGTGATCGTATTATATATGAATTTTTTTATTAGTTGTCCTATTCTTTGTATATCGACTATATCTATATCTCTATATCTATATCTATATATCTATATATCTAGATATCTATATATCTATATATCTATATATCTATATATCTATATTATATATATATCTATATATATATATATATATATTTATATATATATATATATATATATATATATATATATATATATATATTGTAACGGTCCTTTTCTTCCGTTACTAAAAATTAAGTAACTTTCTTCTCAAACTCTGTTCACAACAAGAAGCTAAGTCCACAATCAGTGGAATAGCTCAAAAATAATATCAAAGTGCAAAAATTAATTCATGGGGGAAAACGAAACACCACAAAAATACTTAAATTTAATACAAAAATGTCCAGACAGAAATTATTCTGAACCACGGAATACATATATTAATGAAAACCAACCACCCTGAAATATTTATAAAACAACACAATTATCCAATTAAGATAGCAAAAAGCAAAGATACATCCACAAAGAGAAGGGGGTTCAGACAGGAGAAGGCATACGGAAAGCAAGAATAACCTATCAAATACAAACTAAACCCTAGCAGTGGTTTCCCTCCTCTTAAACACTGGAGCTGTGGCCGTGATCTCCTTAATTACATATATGTATTTCTGTTCTCCGTAACACTGGAGTTGTAACCGTGATCTTTATAATTACTTATATGCCTCTGCGTCCAGAGACAAAAGTGAAGTGGCAAAGTGATATAAGTAGGTATATATATATTTGTGATACTCCACAGGATCCACCACATTAGCACAATCCTACGTCCTCGAGGATGATCCTCCAGAAAACCCGGGACGTCCAAATCAAACCAGAGCCAAGGGCATCAAAAAGATCGCCTGAACATTCCAAAAATATTAATCACTTATACCTTGGCTAAGCGAGAGCCCCTCGACATTTACTGAGCCGAGGGTGAGGCAGGATGAAGCGTAAATCCTTCAAGAATAATCATATATCCAAGTAGGCGAATCGTAGCAAATCCAAGTCACCAGGAGTAATAAGGGTCAGAGATCAACTGACTCCTTCCGTCGAAACAATCTTCCGACACGGTGACAGCACCACTCGCTCACAAATATATGGAAAGACAGAATGGTCATTAGTGGCAATTACCAAACAGACAACCACCGGGGAGGAGGAAAACAAACTAAATGGATAATAATACAATCATATACATAACAAAAACCAGAATAATAAAATAGCTAAGAATAAAATATCACAAAAACAAATGACACCTTCCTCTCCCAAAAGAAAAAAAATATATACAGTATTTTTTTTTTTTTCTTTTTACAGTAAACAACTTAGTATACTTGAAAGAAAAAAAAAAACTAAATAGTCATTAAAAGGACCCATAAGCCAAACTCAAGGTTTATACAACCCTGCAAAGAAAAATCAAAGGTATGAATGTAAAAATAATAAACTTACAAAACCTGATATCCAACAGGAGGGGTGGCAAAGGAACAAGGATGCAGCTCACAATAGCATCAAAATTAACAAATATCATTAATACAATGGAAAAATCTACAACACAGAAAACCTCAAAAACCATCGCCAAACACATTGTTAACCCAAGAGCTTCAAAAACTCTCACATAAGTATATTATTAAGAGCTACACTGCTCTAATCCGGATTCCATAGAACTGTTTCAATGGCCATAATTTATTTACACACAACGTTGTTTCACTTTGTTTCAAATCGCTCATTGCAACAATGTTCAGCGAACAATAGTCCTGTCTATCACAGTGACAACACACTATTTCACTATATAAGTGTCCTACCGAATACATACACTAACACTGGACAACACAGAGAAAAACCAACACAGTTTTCCCTGCGCAATCCCAACACACAAAATTTTGTGAAGCGTAATTATGCCTGAAAACCAAGAATGCCCGGATTAGTAGCTGTCCGCTAACAATGTAGATTCTCCGATTAATATCCTAATCACCAAATTAATCACCTTACCGTATTATACCATGCGCCAAAGACCAACAAATACCAACATCACTGTATACCAACATTATTATATACCACACCTCTCAGTAACAATTTTTACGATATTACCCATTTGTATCCTATAACACTCAATTCCATCACGCATTATAAGCACTTAAACCTTCATTAAAATAAACATTGCCACAAAATATGAACACCGATTAGCACTTTCTATCTTCACCTATGGCCTTAATTAAACTATTTCTTAAATTTATAACCCTAGGCATTTACAGAACTCCTGTAAAGGAAAAATATAATTAATACATATATGTTACACACTCCTCTACTTTTACAATATAAACCTAAGCACCTGCTTCAACAGTACACACACCGTAACCAGAACGATACAGATACTACCTAATATCCGCATAGCCCTCTGCAAAAATCCGCCCCAACTCAACGCTGTGAGAGAGAGCATTGGCCACAACGTTGTCTTTTCCCGGGACATGAGTGAATTCTAGATTCCATTCCTGCAACATGAGGCTCCAACGCATCAGACGTTGGTTTTTATTTTTTTTATCTGTTGATGAAGGTCAAAGGGTTATGGTCAGTCATAATCTTTATAGGAGTTCTGTGGAAGAAAGATAGATGGAAAAAAATTATTAATAGCCAGAATGAGTGCGAGTGTCTCCCTCTCGACCGTCTAATATTTCGTTGAGCTGGGGACCCGGGTGAGAAACGCCTGCTCGTCGTTTCTGTAGTAAGACCGCTCCGACACCGACATCACTTGCGTCAGTGGCAAGCGAAAAAGGCAGGTCGAAATCCGGAGCCCGTTAAAACGGGGAAACTAAGAAGCAAACCTTTTAAACCCTCAAATGCCCTTTGCGTTTCAGGAGTCCAATTAAAAGGTAACAGTGAGCGGATCAGCGATGTCAGAAAAATTCCTTACAAATTTACGATAATAACCAACTAGACCCAGGAATTTTCTGACATCCTTTCGACACTTTGGAATGGAAATTTTCTCAATGGCTTCTACATTGGCTTGTTTAGGCGCCACCTTACCGTCACCAACCTCATGACCTAAATAGCTTACCTTCGCTTTGGCAAACTCACTTTTTTTCAAATTAATTACTAATCGGCCTTTTTTTAAGACCTCAAATAAAGCCCTAATACACTTTAGATGCGTTTCCCAGTCATCGCTATAAATTACAATATCATCAATATACACAACGCAACCTTCCAAACCATAAACCAGTGTGTTCATTAAACGTTGAAACGTAGCCGCAGCGTTCTTCATGCAGAACGGCATTTACAACGGTATCAAAATAACCCTTGTGGAGTCACAAAAGCAGACAAGGCCCTGGCTCGTTTTGATAAACGGAACTTGCCAATACCCTTTTAGCAAATCAAATTTACGTAATAAAAAACTTTGATTTTCCCATGCGATCAATACAATCCTCAATACGAGGCAAGGGATAACAATCTGTCTGCGTGACTTCATTAACTTTCCTATAGTCAAAACACAACGAAAATCACCATCAGGTTTTTTCACTAACACTACCGGAGAGGACCATGGGCTTTTACTGGGCTCTATTAAACCATGCTTTAACATATAGTCAACTTCTTTGGCTACTACCTTAGTTTTAAAGGGGTTTAACCTATAAGGGGACTGCTTTATTGGTGTGGCATTCCCAACGTCCACGTCATGTTCCAAAATAGACGTACGACCCGGTACCTCTGAAAACAATTCTTTGTAACCCATAACCAATTTTCTTAAACCGACCTTCGTTTGACTCGCTACTGAGATGAGAGACCAAACATCAAATTTCTCCAAATAATTCTTATTACTCGACATGCAAATTTTCATTATCACAATTATCATCAGTAACAACCCTCTGAAAAAGAATAAAGATTATTATTTGAAACGTCGTCCGCAATAGTGGCTATCGGAATAATTTTCTCTCTTCCCTTATATGCTTTTAACATGTTCACATGACACAATTGGAAAGGCTTCCTTCTTTCCGGAGTTTCAACCAAATAATTCACCTCACTAACTTTCTTTAAAATTTTCCATGGTCCAGAGAAGGAAGCTTTCAAAGAATTACCCGGCAACGGCAAAAGTACCAAAATCCTATCGCCTACTGCGAAATTACGCACTTTAGCATTCTATCAAAAAAGTATTTCATCCTTTTTTTTGGACTACACAATAAATTTTCTCGGGCAAATTTCCAAGCCTTCGACAATTTGTCACCCAAGTTTTGTCACATAATCCAACAGACTGATGTCTGGGATATTACCTTCCCACGATTCCCTTACCACATCAAGAAGACCACGCACACAAGGTCCAAAGACCAAATCAAAAGGTGACAAACCTAAGGACTGACTTGGAGCGGACCGAAAAGCAAATAATAATAAGGCAAATTCCTTGTCCCAGTCGGATCCATGAGTTAAACAATATTTCTTTATCATTTGACTTCAGGTCTGAGGAATCTCTCAAGAGCACCCTGACTTTCGGGATGATATGGGGAAGAAGTCACATGTCTAATACCCAATTCACTCATCTTACCTTTGAAATATTTACTAACAAAATTAGTTCCACAGTCGACTGAACGACCTTGGGCATCCCAAACCTAGTAAAAAAGTTGGTTAGTACTTCTACAATTTTTTCACTCTTAATTGTACGGAGGGGAATAGCTTCAGGATAGCGAGACATTTTATCCATTATAGTGAAAATATACTCATTCCCACTACGATTCCTCGGTAACGGACAACAACATCGATAATTACCTCTTTGAAAGGCTCGGAAAACAAACCACAGGGATGGGGCACAAAGGAGCTTTAGGAACAGGTTGATTCGGCTTACCGACTTTCTGGCACACATCGCAACTATTAACAAACTTCTTAACGTCTGCTTTCAACTTGGGCCAGAAATAGTTCGCGAAGAGTTTGCTAGTCGTCTTACAAACACCAAAATGCCAGCCAAACCACTTTCATGAGCCAAACGACATCAAAGCATTTCTGTAAATATAAGGAACCATTATTTGTCTTAATATTTCATGTTCCGAGTTCCAACCTCCATCGGCCTACTCACCCTATACAAAATATTCTTAATAATTCTAAATTTAGGTACAGTCAAGTCCGACTCTTCGCCTGACTCTATGGGTAGTTCGCGAAATTCATTTTTCTGGGCTTTAACAAGCTCTTCCACAGTCCAATTCGGTTGATCCTCAAATATTAATATCTCCTACATATTACTACTACATTCCAAACTACTCAAGTCTACATCAGTTTTGCAACGTAACAACTCTAGCACTAGAACGCGTAACTACTGACTACTTCTGGATTGATCAAAATTGGACAAGTCTTATTCTTAAAAGCCACGTCATTCCCCAAAACAATATCAACCTCTTTGACAGGAAACTTATTTACTACTGCCAATTTCAAAATTCCTGAAAAAGAAGGACATTTCAAATGAAAATATCCAATGGGGTAAGACTCGACTGAATCAGGAAAACCAGACAGCAAAACAAAACCTCTTTGTAATCAAAGTCAAAATCTTTAGGTATCAAACAAAATCCTTACTTCATTTTCAATGGGTGAATTGACCGACGACACTTTCCCACTAGATAGATACCTCTCAAAACAGTCTGGTAGCATTGGTCACTTGGTCTGGCTCGGGACAGGATCGCTCTCTTTTCTACTGACTCCCATCACCGGTCTTCCTCTAGCCTGCAATGATTTTTTTGAAAGCAAAGCAAAGAAACTCTTCAAATGCCCTTCCTTATTACAATAAAAATACGTAACCTCTTTTTCCACTCTGGATCATGGGGACCATAACCTCTCTTATCATTATAAGCAGATAAACGTTTATCACTATTAACAGGTTCCTGTGCCCTGATTTGATTCTTATATTATGATTAGGCCGTATAAACGTCTTACTCTTATTATAACCACCTCGACCTGTCCTATCCCATTTCGATTCTACACTTGTCCCTGATGCTCCTAACTCCACTCTTATGTGACAAATAATATTCATTGCTAGCAATAGCGGCTTCCTGTAAAGTGTCATTTTCAGTTCTTCAAGGTGAACTTTTAACTTATTGATACACTCTGAATTCTTCTACAAATAACAATTTTTCTTTTAATTTTTCCATGTCATCCACCTCTTTCGATTTAAAACCAGTCTTCGGCAAATTGTCTTTTTGTTTCCCCTCGCGAACTCTACAAGGTTTGGTCACTACCCTTCTGCAAATTTCTGAACCTTTGCCTGTAGGCTTCCGGAACCAGCTTGTATGCTTTCAACACGATAGCCTTAACATTTTCGTAATCTGATGACAAAGTTTCATCCAAAGTTACATAAACCTTTTGAGCCCTTCCTACAAATTTACTCTGTTATAGAGTTGGTCCAGTATTCCTGGGGCCACTGCAATTTGGCCGCAATCCTCTCAAATGAAACAAAAAACAATTCCGCAACATTATTCTCTTGGAAACACGGCACAAACTTAAGGGCCTGCCCCAAATTAATGGCAGGCGTTACCAAACTACTCGGGAGGAAGGAGGGGAAGAAGGAGCTGCATTCGCATCTCTCTCTCAAACATTCTCTCTCTCTCTCTCCCCTCAGCCTAAATTTCTCCAAATTAAATTCTAAAGTTGTCAATTCTATTTATTTAGACAATACCTCCACAGACACCTCAGTCCTGGTGTTATTACGTCACCCTTTTTAACAATACTGACATAATCATAAACCTGGATTAACAATAAGCCTTTCCTAATGGATACATCATACTCCAACTCCAAATGTTGAGCTACTGCTCCAATTCACCTTCTGTCAAGCTCCGCAAGCCTTGCTGCCACCCTTCTCCAGAACAGGAGATCTAACACATTAACTGTCGACATTTGTTGTTTTTAAACAAACTAACTAAATGTAAGCAAACTCCAACAAACCAAACACGAGGAGGTGCAAAAATGTTGTTCAGAGAAAACCAAGCCCCCCAGAATTAACTTTGCACTGAGTGAACAGACAGGAACGTAAAATCCTGTCACGGTCGCCAATTTGTAACGGTCTTTTTCCTCCGTTACTAAAAATTAAATAACTTTCTTACCAAACTCTGTTCACAACAAGAAGCTAAGTCCACAATCAGTGGGATAGCTCTCAAATAATATCAAAGTGCAAAAATTAATTCATGGGGGAAAACAAAACACCACAAAAATACTTAAATTTAATACAAAAATGTCCAGACAGAAGTTATTCCTGAACTACGGAATACATATATTAATGAAAACCAACCACCCTGAAATATTTATAAAACAACACAATTATCCAATTAAGATAGCAAAAGCAAAGATACATCCACAAAAAGAAGGGGGTTCAGACAGGAGAAGGCATACGGAAAGCAAGAATATCCTATCAATTACAAACTAAACCCTAGCGGTGGTTTCCCTCCTCTTAAACACTGGAGCTGTTGCCGTGATCTCCTTAATTACATATATGTATTTCTATTCTCCGTAACACTGGAGTGTAACCGTGATCTTATAATTACTTATATGCCTCTGCGTCCAGAGACACAAGTGAAGTGGCAAAGTGATATAAGTAGGTATATATATGTGATACTCCACAGGATCCACACATCAGCGATCCTACGTCCTCGAGGATGATCCTCCAGAAAACCCGGGACGTTCAAATCAAACCAGAGCCAAGGGCATCAAAAAGATCGCCTGAAACATTCCAAAAATATTAATCACTTATACCTTGGCTAAGCGAGAGCCCCCTCCTCCTTCAGTCAAAAACAATCTCCGACACAGCCACGGTGACAGCACCACTCGCTCACAAATATATGGAAAGACAGAATGGTCATTAGTGGCAATTACCAAACAGACAAACCACCGTGGAGGAGGAAAACAAAACTAAATGGATAATAATACAATCATATACATAACAAAAACAAGAATAATAAAATAACTAACAATAAAATATCACAACAAAGTGACAATATTTACTGTTCTTTTATACCATCCGTTTGTGACTTAAAATTTGCATTCTCCTTCATTTTTTTTGTTCTTTTATCTACCAATTGTTTTCATTTAACAATTTTATAATAATTTTTTTTAAAAAAGTATTATTGCTATCTTTTAACGTACTCTTATAATTTTTATACATATAGTTTATTATTGTAAATTTGATTGCAAGAACTATAATGTCATTCATTTTAATTTTTGTAGGTTGATAACGAGTGATAGTACTACTCGAACATGTCCCAATAAAGTTGTACAAAATGCTGTTCCGGGTTTTGCCTTGGTGTCCTTACTGATATGTAGATGGCGCTTCCCTGCTGGTGTTTCAATTGCTATATATATATATATATATATATATATATATATATATATATATATATATATATATATATATATATATATCAATGACCTTCCTTCTAACCCGGGCTGTTCCGAACCCCCGAGTAACACTTAGTT